>NW_027253324.1:3050619-3660743 GCF_044704955.1 Pristiophorus japonicus
GTAGAATCCAAACTGCATCCGGAACAGAAACGCTGGCGCAGGAAAAGCAACGCTGGAGCACTCAAAGAACCTATTCAGAAGGCGCTACTCCGACAGCGCCCCGAAACCAAATTCAGGAATTACAGTCAGGCAGAATGTCCACATTGCCTGGCCTGCCCTGAAGGTCTCTATCGTTACCAGCTGGGCAGAGACGCTTGATAAATCCTTCAGGAAACTTCAAGACTGGTTCGCCAAAAATGACCAGAAGATCCAGGAGCTAATAAGCAATAAATGGGAATCATTCTAGAATTGGTAACAGATGCACAATTTCAGAGCAAGAAAGCAGTTCTTTAGACATCTGAAGGCCGCGATCCTAGATAGAACTCGCGACATAAATAACAGATGGGGGGGTGTAGAAATAACGCAAGAGATCCAGCAATGAGCTGACAAACACGACGTGCATACATTAATTAGCGCATTCAAGACCAATTACGTTCAAGCAATGAAGTTTGTACCCAACCGAGGGCCAGAAACGGAAGTGTAATTATCAAGGAGAGAGAAGCAGTAAATGCCCGCTGGAATGCGTACTTCGAAATCTGCTTATGAGAGACTCTGTCTTCGACATGAGTGACCTCGATTCCATTTAACAGCATGCTAACCGTCACCAACTCAGAAAAATCGCAGCCCGGCACAATGTTCAAAAGGCCTCCCAATACTTGAAGAACAACAAGGCCTCAGGAGCACATGGAATCCCCGCCGAAGCACTAAAGCATGGCGGGGAATTACTGTTAGCGCGAATCCATGAACTGATTTATTTTATTTGGAAATGAGGAGAGCAAGACTAGAGGATTTCGGAGACGCTGCAATATTGACGAGCTCCAGCAAAGGCGACAAATCCGTTTGCGGCAATTACAGAGGAGCTTCCCTGCTGTCTGCGCCAGGGAAAGTCATCGGAAGAAGCCTCCTAAATCCGCTTCTCGCATGGACTGTCGAGTCACAGATTCGGAGTACTGATTCTGCCCACTGAGGTGCACAATGGACATGATCTTCACCACGCGCCAAATTCAAGAAAAATGCATGGAGCAGCGTCGATCTCCGACATATCCAGGCGATTAACTGGATCTTCATACACATGGATTGGCAGATTTAGCTGCAATTCGAAATCTTTAGGAGCAACAGGAGTTTGAAAAGCAACATTTTATGCATGCATCGAGAGGGGACGCGTCTGTGCTTTTCAGTTTATAAAACGAGACCTTGCTGCTTCATCACTGTGCCTCACAACCAAGGATCTGATCTGAATATTTCCAAGGGAAAGTACTGGCTGCGCTGAAAATCCGAAATTCAAACAGCGATTGCTCGACATAATCAGCAGGCCAGAAAACATTTCTGGGGAGCGAAGTAAATTTAACGTGTCAGATTGATGACGAATCATCACAACTGGAAATAGTTCGAGTTGCAGCAGGTTTTAAACTGGTTCCGAGGCAGTGAAATGGATGGGCCCTGGGGACGGAACAAATGCGAAGATCTGTGACAGGATGGAAGGCTCGAGATGAAATGAATCAAGGGATTCATTGTGCAATGCAAAAGTGATAAAAGTGGTCAAATAAAGAAACAAAAGATGGGTCTAGTTGATCTCTAAATGGAAACTGCAGAATCATTAACAGCAGCAACTGTCCAAAAAATTGGAGCAGTGTTTAAGACCTTCAGTTGTTGTACTCAATCTTGAGTACAGATGTTTGGAAACGAACAGATCGAAAGATGAGGAGCCGTTCCTCGAGCTTACATTGAGTTTAATTTCACCAAAAACATCGATCTCAGTAGGGTAGTGCGCCGGAGAATTAAAGTAACTTGTGACTGGCTGCTCAGTGTCAAGCTTGCCGCCTGAACCAAGGTGCCCCACAAAGCGATCACCCAATCTGTGTCTGGTCTTCCCAGTGCAGAGGAGACCACATGGTGAGCAGCGAATACAGTATAACACATTGAACGAAATACAATTAAAACAAAGTTTTACCTGGAAGGTGTGTTTGGGAGCCTGAGAGTGGGTAGTCAGGAGGTAACAATGCAGGTGTTGCATGCCCTGCGCTTGCCTGGAAGATGTCCTGAGAAGGGAAGGCGCTGCTTAGAATGGCTGCGGAATGGACCAGGATGTCGCGGAAGAAGCAGTCTCTTCAGAATGGGAATGGTAAGAGATGGGAAGAAGAGTTTGGTGGTTAAATCACGCTAGAGGAAGCAGACATGGCGGAGTATATCACATTGATTGTGGAGGCTGGTAGGATGGAAGTTGATTGCAAGGTTACACCCTTATTTTTTGTGTGAGAGGGCGAGAATGCGTGAGGGCAGATTTGCGGGAAATAGTACGAACATGTTCGAGGGCAAAGACAACTGAGGTGGAGGGGAATATTCTGTTATGACAAAAGGATGGCCTATTGGAAGCACTGGTATAGAAAATTAAAGCGACAGGGAAAGGCAGTCGATGGATGGGTTGCAGAGAAAAGGATAGGGATCGGCAGTCCATGGATGGGTTATGTAAATAGGGACAGGAGTTCCATGGTTTTGTTACAGGTATGGATTGGAATAAACAGTCCATGCATGGGTTACAGAGATAGCGATAGGCAATCCATGGATGGGTTACATATAGGGATTGGAATAAACAGTCTATGAACGTGTTACAGAGAAAGTGATAGGGATTGGCTGTTCATGGATGACTTAAAACCAGGGATTGAAATGTAAAGTCCACTGATGGGTTGCAGACACAGGGATAGGTATTGGCGGTCCATCTATGGGTTACAGCGGCGATAGAGATAGGCATAGGCGGAGCATGAATGGGTTTCAGAGATACGGATAGGGCTGGTGGCCCACGGATGGGTTACAGCAATAAGGATAGGGTTAGGCGGTCCATCGTTGGGTTTCAGAGATAGCGATGGGAATACCCAGTCCTTGGATTAGTTACAGAGGTAGTGATATAGTCAGGTGACCTATGGATGGGTTACAGAGATAGGGATAGACAGTCATTGCATCAGTCACAGCAATAGGTATAGGAATAGGCGTTCCATGGATGGGCGACAGAAATAGTGACCGGAGCAGGTAGCTCATGGATGATGTACAGGGATAGGGATCATCAGTCCAATGATGGCTGTAAGCGATATGGATAGAATTAGGAGGTCCCTGGATGAGTTACAGAGATACGGATAGCAGTAGTTAATCCTTGGATATGTGACAGCAGCAGGGATGCAGATAGACTGTGCGTGGATGCGTTACAGCGATAGGGAGAGTTGTAGGTAGACAATGGACGGATCACAGCATTAAATACAGGAATAGCGAGTCCATGGGTGGGTTACAGTGATAGCGTTAGGGATGCGCAATCCATGGATGGATTAAAGAGATAGGCATAGGGATAGGCAGTCCATGCATAGATTGCAGTGATTGGTTTCGGACGAGGCGATCCATGGAGGGGTCACAGCGTTAAGGATAGGAATAGACAGTCCATGAATGGGTTACAGAGATCGGAATAGGAATAGGCAGGCCATGTTGGGTTACAGCGTAAGGGATAGGATTAGACAGTCCCTGTATGCGGTAAAGCGATAGGGACAGGGATAGGCACTCCATGAATTGGTTGCAGAGATACAGATAGGGATATGCAGTCCATGAATGGGCCTCAGCGAAAGCGATGGGAATAGACGGTCCATGTAAGGATTGCAGATATAGGTATAGGAATAGACAATCCATGGATGGGTGGATGGGTTACAGTGATGGGGTTAGGTGTAGGTGATCGATGGATGGGTTACAGATAGTGAATGGAATCGGCGGTCTATAGATGGGTTACAGCGATAGGGATAGGTGTTGGCAGTCTATGCATTGTTTGCATAGATAGGGATAGCAATAGGCGGCCCATGGATGGGTTACAACGTTAGGCATAGGGTCAAGCTGTCCAACGACTGTTTACAGAGATAGGGATAGGAATAGGAGGTCCATTGATGGGTGACAGTGATGGGGAGAGGGTTAGGGGGTCTATGGATGAGTTACAGTGATAGGGATAGGGATCGGCGTACCAAAGATGGGTAACAGTGATGGCGATAGGGGTAGGCGGCCAATGGATGGGTTGCAGCCGTAGTGATAGAGATCGGCTGTCCATGGATGGATTATAGCGATAGGGATAGGAATAAGAATTCCGTGGATCGGTTGCAGCGGAAGGCACAGGGGTTCGGCTGTCCATGGAAGGTTTACAAATATAGCAATAGGAATAGGCGGTGCATGGATGTGTTACAGCGGTAGGGATATGGATAGGCAGATGACTGCTCTTTCAGAGCACATCCAAGTACTTTTTAAAAATGGGATGATGGTTTCTTCATCGGCCATCCATTCAGACTGTGAGTTCCAGACTCCCAGATCAGTCTTGGTGAAGAACGCATTCCTTATCACCCATCTAATCTTCTACCAACTACATTACATTTATACGCCGGTTAAATACCCATTTGCTAATATTGGGCGCAAAGAATCATCAGGTAGAGAGGCAAGAGTTCAAAATCTGAAAGCGAGAGACAGGATCGGAGGAACAGTTAATGTTCTGGGGAGTGGACTTCAGGATGTGCTGGAAATAAATTGCTGTCATGTAGAGATAAATTATTCACTCTGGTGCGAGTGTCCAGCTCAATAGCGGAATATTGTAAAATTAGAAATATCACATTCAGTGATCAGTGAGGAATCAGTTTCTCACACAGAGATAAGCGGAAATCTGGAACTCTCTTCCCTACTAAGCTTTTGAGGCTGAGAATCAAATGACAATTTCAAATTACAGATTTGTAGAATTTTGTTCGGAGAGAATATTAAAATTTATGGAATTATCACGGGCAAATCACATATGTCAGCCGTGATATACTTAAATGGCAGAATAGGTGTAAGGGTTGATTGGCCCCCTCCTGTTTCTATTTTCGTATAACTGTACTATGATAGAAATATAAACAGGTGCAAATAACATTGCATTTTATTAATATTTAACAGCAAAAAATCCGTGCCATCCACAACAAATCTATGGTCAGAGTGAAATTCTCGAAGCTGCTGTGTGACCTTCTTGTGGTTCTCTTCATTCACTCTCCAATTCCTCCCACACGTTGCCATTTTTAAAGGTTGAGAGGTCAAGGTGATGAACTATAAATCATTGTGCTCTGCACAGGTGGCTTCAAATCCCATTTTCGTCATTATTGCATTAAAAATTCGATACCTGTCGTATTTTTTCATTAACCTTAAACCACATGTCGAAATTCACCTTTATATCGAAAGCATGCTACATTCCACTCATATCACGACTCAAATTATTAATATTTACTTTAAAGGGATAACCTTTGTTGGACCAAGGGGTGTTGGACTCTCAGAGAGCCAGCGCAGGGACGATGGGCCGAATAACATATTGCAGCTTCTTCAGAATCTGAAATTTCAATACGCGGTTGCTTTGCTTTATGGGCATGATTCTGTCTTTCGGGATTTTAAAGCAGAGTTTCAAGCAGTCCCGATTCACACCGCGGACGAACGAGGCTCAATTTTAGTCAAAAATTAGCTTTTCAACTCCGATCGACATTCCAGAAAACATAAATATTTCAAATAAAATTTACGTAATCTCGTGCGATTTTCCCACGTCTACTAAAATCCCAGATCTGCACAGGAGCGATATGAAATTCAACTTACTCAGTAAGGTTAAATGTTTTCAGCTGTATTCGTCTCTGTGTCTCATTGAATGTCTTATACTCATTTTCGATTACCGCCAATGCAGCACCTTGACATTTGGCTTTCTGTATTCATGAGCTCGCTGATTTGGGAGAAACTTACATTTAGCTTCAAACCTCTATCCTCATGAAACATCGACTGCCGAGAATATCAGGCAGGCTTGTTTTTTCTAGCGCTGAAAAGATGTGAGAATTTGGCTTTTGTATTGGTCCCATGATTCCGAATACAAACCGTACAGGGTTCTGTATTGGCCGGCTTGACCAGGCTTCCAGTACTGAGTAAATGGGTTGCGGACCATATCTTTCCATTCGGCATTTTACAACCTTCCGGTCTCAACAGTAAGTTCAATAAATCGTAGCTTAACCAGTGCTCCCGCTCTCGGGCAGCAGATGCAGGAAATATTCTGCTGTTCCCACAAACACCTTCTCTGGAGCATCTTTTGTTTCTGTACTGCCCTATTACCATCCATGTTAGTGCGCATTAAATTCAGGAATATTGAGAAGATAAATCTCTCCCATAACAGTAAAGTCAATATTGGGCATTGGCTCAATATGTTGGAACTATAACAGGTACGGAATAATATCATTATAGTCACAAGAGAAATCTCTCCTATCTGAAAAATGAATCATTATCCGGTCATGGGCTGTGCATATTGGAAAGTGAACGTTTACTGAGTGTTGCGCAATTATATTCATAGAATGAAACCATCCCATGTTGGGAAATGGCTGTGCATATTGGAAGTTCAGTGTAAACTGTGTGTTAGAGAGAGCACATAGAGAGGAAAAATCTCTCAGACATCAGTAAAGTATCAGAATTGAGTATGGGTTAGTTATATTGGAAATATAAAGGTTACTGATGTACAAAATGTAATACAAATTATTTTGAGCACATAAACTACCATTCGGCCAATCAGGTCAGTGTCTATGTTTATGCTCCGCAAGGGCCTGCTTCCTCCCATCTGCATCAAACCCCTTCAATGGCAGCACTCGTATGCGTATATATACTTCCTTGAATGCATCTATTTATTTCGGTCTTCCCCTGTTTGTCTACTCTTAGGCACTCGCTCGGAGTCGAGGATGACTTGCTTCCTCACAATATTTTTTCTCAGGTGAGTGCTGAGGAAATGCGAGAACCACAGTCTTTGTCACCAGTTGGGCAGGCGGTGGTAGAAAGGACGGAAGGGTGTGGTGCTTGGGTTGTCGTGGGCTTCTTCCCGTGTTTGTGCTTGGCATCTGTGTGATTCCAGCGAAGAGACATGAGGTGTTTGGCGCCTTCCCAAATGTTCCTGCCTCACTTTGAGCCGTCTTAGTCCAAAGATTCCCAGATGTCGGTGGGAATGTAATAATTTTTCAAGGCTGTTTTGAGAATGTCCTTGAAGAGTTTCTTATGCCACCATGGACTCGCTTTCCCTGTTGGTGCTCTGAGTAGAGCACCTTATTTTGGCAGATTAATATCAGACATGAGGACGAAGTCACCTGTCCATCAGAGCTGATGGAGTGTGGTCAATGCTTCCGTGCTGGAGATGTTTGCCTGAGCGAGTATTCTGCCGTTGCTGTTCCGATGCTGCCAATGTATTTGCAGGAACTTGCCGATGAAGTATTTTTGCTACTTCTCCAGTGATTTGAAGTGCCTGCTCTATAAAGGCTATGCCTGTGAAGCATGCAGGAGGGGGAACATCACTACAGCCCTGCAGGCATTCAGCTTGGTGCCGGACTTCAGATCCTGCTCATTGAACACTCTCTTCCTCAGGTGACAGAACGTTGCACTGGCACACTGAAGGCGGTGTTGGACTTTGTCTTCGACGTCTTCCCTTGTTGACATTAGCGTTCCGAGGTATGCAAAATAGTCCACGTTGTCCAAGGCCTCGGCATGGTTCTTGATAATAAGATGGCCGTATTGTATGGCGGTGCAGGTTGGTCGAAAACCTATGTCTTATGGATGGTTAATGTAAGGCCCATGCCCTCGTACGCTTCGCTGCTGGTATTGACAAAGGTATGGAGTTCGACCTTCCACTGTGCACAGACGCAAGCATCCTCTGCATATTATAATTAAATCGCAGATGGTGGGACGACCTTGGATCTGGACTGGAGGTGATGGAGTTTGAACAATTTCACACTTATTCTGTAGATTAGCTCAAAAGTAGGGGAGAGCATATTGAGAGTCAGATGGATCATTGCAGAAAGGACGATCTAGAAGAGCGTTGTTATGATGACTCAACCTTGCTTGACCCCGGTTCGCACATGTGTGGTGGATCCGTTGTTCCGCATTATGGCTTGCATGTCATCGTGAAGCAGGATGGTGGATAATGAAAACAATTTGAGAGCAGCTGAAGTTGAAGAGGACACTTCATAATCCCTCACCTGTGACGGTGTCGAAGGCCTTTTTGAGGTCAAAGTCGGTCCTGTCCAGTGCTTGATGCTGCTCCCAGCCTTTTTCTTTAATTTGGCACGCAGTGATGATCATGACCACTGTGCCCCTTCGTGGGCTGAATCAGCACCACGAGTCTTCAGTCACTTGGAGAATTTGATTGAGGACGATTCTTCGGATGACTTTCCCTTGGGCAGACAGCAGGTAAACTCCTCTGTAAATACTGCTATAGGACTTATCACCTCTCTTCAGGAAGGCAATGATTACAACTTCTCCGAGATCCCCTGGCATGCTCTCCGCATTGCAAATGAGTGAAATTATTTCATGCATTCGCGCCAACAGATATTCCCCGCCATTCTTTAGTGCAGCAGCTTGGAATCCATGTGCTCACGATACCTTGTTGTTCTTCAATTATCGGATGGCCTTTGGAACCTCATGCCGGGCTGTGGTTATGCTGAGTTCGAGGTGGGTAGCATGCTGTCGGATGGAATCGAGGACACTTATTTCGAAGAGAGAGTCTCTGTTAAGAGATCATGAAATACGCCTTCCAGCGGGCACTTACTGCTTCTCTGTCCTTGATAAGTACGGTTCCGATCCTGGCCCTCATTGAGGGGCAAACTTCATTGCTTGGTCCGTAGTTGGTCTTGACTGCGCCAATGAATCCATGCACACCATGTTTATCAGCAAGTTGCTGGATCTCCTGTCTTAGTTCTCTTCTTCATCTGTTCATTACATCGCTAGTTTTATCTAGGACCTCGGCCTCCAGATGTCTAAATAACTGCGTTCTTGCTCTCGAGTTTTGCATCTGCTTCCAGTTCAACAATGCCTTGCATTTGTGGTGTGGCTTATTCGCTCCTGGATTTCCTGCTTATTCTTGTCGAACCAGTCTTGATGTTTCCTGGTGGATTTACCAAGCGTCTCGACACAGGTGTCAAGTAGAGAGGCCTTGAACGCAGACCAAGCACTGCGGACACTTTGTGCCTCCGGTTGACTGGAATTCCTGAAGTTGGTTGTGGGGCGTTGTCTGAATAGGGCGTCCTTAATAGAGTATTTGAGTGATCAAGCTTTGGTTTTCCTGCGCCAGCGTTTCTGTTCACGCTGCTGTTTTGAGTCTACATTAATTAAGTAACAGAGTGGATTAGCTGTGGCCCATCCAGCAGTTACCAGCTCCTGTCATGGCGTGGGTGATGTGGACGTCGATGCGATCCATCGCCCAGACGATGACATAATCATTTTGTTGGAACAATAACCCACCAACCCGGTGAAAGAATTGAAACACAGAATGCCCAGCTTCGGAATCAAGTTATGCCGATTGGTCAATAGCGGATTTTTACATATACTCTTTTGCTGCATTGAGCAATTAATACAGTCAGCTTTCATAAGATCGACAACTGAACTGATTCAGAATGAACATAGTCTCAGTCTGGCAGCACCGGGATTCCATCGCAAATGGAGCAGCGTCACAGACCGTGATATGACGGGCTGAAACCAAAAAATGAGATTTTTCTTTGCGCAGTGCTTCATGTAACTTTTTAAATGTAATTTGTTTATTGAAATTCATTAGTAAAGCCAGGGATCGGGATTTACCTGGTTCGGACCCGCGTCTTCTCTGCTCCATATTTAAACAGCTGCTCCTCACTGCACCCTCCTATAGACAGGTTCTGAGGGATCATCATGGACCTGAAACATAAACTGTGTTTTGCTCCCCACGGATATTGCCTGACCGTCTGTGAATTGCCAGCATGTCCTGTTTATACCCTTCCTATAGATGTGGTTGCACTTGTCGGCTTTGGACCTTGTGCTGCAATGGTAGTGATTCTGATTCCAGATCAGACAATGGGTTCCATGCACGTCTACATCGCACGTTTTCATTGGTCCAGCATCACTTTGAAAGAAGAGCTATCCATTGTTGGTGAAATAAATATTCTCAGAATCAAATGATCTGTTCCTATCAATTTACGCACACAGTTATTTTTTTAATTTATGGTTTATATTTCAACAATATATAAGGCATGTGTTACGTTCATTGTTTGCATAATAACCATGTCTCCCGCGTGTCATGCGAGTATTCTTCCCCTGAATCACCAAAGCTTACCTTGTTTTTGTCGTGTACAGAAGAACCCCACGAGTCTGAGTACAGGGAGCTAAACCTAGTGTGTCCTTTGACTCCTTTATTACAACTCCAGAGTGCGTAAGCCACATGCCAGACAGCATGTTATACTGGCCCTGCACGTGTGTGCAGGGGACCATTCGGACACCAAAATTCCCGCCCTCTGGTAGCAAGTATTACATCGTTAAATGCATAACATCACTCCCACCTTCGATACAAGTTATTTACAAGTTGAGGCGATCCAGAGCATTTCGCCCCCTGGTTTATTGACTAAGTTCAAACCTTGGCCCGTGTGAGTTGGACAGAGCATTTCTGCGCTGAAACGCGGCTGCTCTGACCGGACTGTCAGGAACGGTGGATTCATCCTCGTGATTGCCAACGAGTTCGATTGCTGGTTGTGTGTGGTTTGGTGGATCGTCGATGGTGATGTCCTCTTCAAGTCGTACCTGGCTGTCAGTAAATCGCAAAATGGTCTGAACTAAATGCTTTCTGCACGTTTCGGCAATTAACAGTTTGAGTATTAACACCCTATTCCCTTCCTTGGTAAAAATAGTGCCCGCAATCCACTTGGAACCATGGCCGTAATTCAGGAGAAATCGAGGGTCGTTAACATCAATGTCACGTGAAACAGCCACGTGTTCGTGGTACATGTTCTGCCGGTGTCGCCGGGTTTGCACGTGATAAATTAGATCCAGGTGGACTAGAGAGAGCCTGTTTTTCTTTGTATTGTTCATTAACAATTCTTTATTGCAACTCCAGAGTGCCGAAACAGCATGGCAGCCAATCTTGTATACTGGCCCTGCCCTTGTCTGCAGATGACCACTAGGAATCAAGCAGTCGCGTCCTCTGATGTCAAGTATAACATAGTTACATACATAGCAGCTTCTGTATTTAATCTTCGAGCCAGCGCAATTAATGATTGCATTTGTTTTAATACAAAGTGAAGCACAATTATGCACAGCAAAGTATTTCACATGCTAAAAATGAATTTCTTCAGCAACTGCTCGAAAACCTCACAGGTCCAGAACAAGGCACTGCCAATCAGCTCTGCTCCTGCTTCGTAAACAGCCTCTCCTCTCTGCTCCCGCTCTGTAACCAGCCGATCGTCTCTGCTCCCGCTCTTTGAACTTCCGCTCATCATGCTCTGCCTCCTCACAACCCCTACGTGTGTAACACATCCAATGAGACACAGAGCGGCAGACACCCGGAATCAAATAACTTTACTCACTTGGTTGGTTTTAACGTTGCTCCTGTGAAGCTGTGTGATTTCGGACGATGTACAAAATACGTGCAAATTCATACATTTTAAATTAAATTATTAATCTTTTCTGCAGTGCCTTTCGGCTGTGAAAATGTGATTTTTGACTAAACCCTTGAGACAATAGTCAAGGATTTGCATCCAGGATCTGTCGCATTTCAAAGCTGAAAATCCCAAAGTGAGAATCAAATCGGTCGACCAACGAGCCTCCGATAAAAAGAAACAACGCAACTCATTCCGTATTCAAATCTCATATTCTGTCGGTACAGATTTAAATTTAAAGCCCAGCCTGCCTGTGCTGTGTCCATGAGAGAGCTATCAAAATAGTCCCACTCCCCATAATCCTACAATTTATTTTCCTTTTAATGTAAATATTAGTAATTTGTGAAATGACATGAGCTGAGTATAGCATATTTGGAGCAACAGGTGAATGTGGACATTAAGCTTAAGCGATGAACAAAAAAAACTGAAGCATTAAACGTTGAAGGCAATAACAACGAGGATTATATTCGCATCCGCGCATTTGCGCACAATGTTTTAGCAGACCTTTGCCTGAACCAGTCGGCCACCATGTTTTGCTGCAAGAGTATAATCAGTCTCTCAGCTTTCTGATTTTTGCATCCAAACAGCAATCTTTAGGGAAAAACAGAACTCAACGCTTGTCCTGCCCATGCTCCAAGTTGCAACAATGTTGAAAGAATACAACTAGCGTCTGTCAGTAAAAGTCCTTTTCTTACTTAAGGTGAGGCAGCGCCAGAAATGTTATGTAGTGAAACAATTTCAATGCAGAGAAAAATAAACGATTGACTGGGGGAATTGAATGCCCGCGACAGAACTTCTTTGGTATTGAAGTCAGGCGCCTTTTCCATTAACCCACGCAGCCACTGCTGCCGCCATTACAGTTATTGAAGGGAGCATTTTCAGGAAAGGGCTATTGATTCTGGAAGGCAGAAAAAGTTGAGAAACCAGGCCTGTTTGAAAGAGTATACATGTTTCCACTGTCAAAAAAATAATACGTGTTTAAGAAAATAAAGATTGATGTGCTGCTGTGTTCTATCAACAGTTGCCGGAGAGGACAAAAGATAAAAAGTAAACTGTACCATAACTCGGATTTGAACCGAGGTTGCTGCAGCCATAACGGAGAATACTCACTATTATACGATCACGGCACCCTACATCAGTTACTGCAAGTTTGTTCTGACAAAAATACAGTCATAAACAGCACTGCTGGATTATTATTGATCAAGCAAAAATTAGTCCTACCAGAAATTATGGCACCGGTGGAATTCCACCAACACCCTGCAGCGATTGGGGTGTCAATCCAGAATGGAATCTGGTGCTGTGGTCGTTATATTTAAAAACCCTTTCACGCGGGAAGAATTTCGTCCATTGTGCGTAGTGAAAATAAATTAGGCCGTATTAATGGTTGAACCCAAGACTGTCGTGTTAATTAGACAAGTGCTTTGACCACTTAAGCCACGGAGACAAACCACAACTTTTCCGACTCGCCTTCACTGACTAATTTCAGTCAGCTACCTGTCACTGCCTTTTGGATTCGGAGGCTGTTTTGGATCTAACCATCTCTCTTATCTATTCTGCCATCTGACTCGATTCTGCAGCTACCTCTCGCTGTGTTTATCTCAGTTGCAATCTGTGGTTTGATGCTGAAGGAATTCCAAAGTTTCTTTCGACAATGAACAAAATGAAAACGTAAGAACATAAGAAATTAGGGCAGGAGTAGTTCATTTGACCACTCCAGCCAGCTCCGACATTCAATAAGATTATGGCTGCTCTGCTCATGGACTCAGCTCCACTTCCCTGCCCGCTCTCGATAATCCTTTAAACACTTAACACTCAAAATTCTTTCTATCTCCGCATTAAATATATTCAATGACCCAGCCTCCACAGCTCTCTGAGGCAGCGAATTCCTCAGATGCACTACCCACTGTAATACGACATTTCTCCTCACCTCAATTTTAAATGGGCGGCCTCTGATTCAAAGATTATGCCATCTAGATCTAGATTGCCCTATCAGTGGAAACATCCTCTCTGCTTCCACCTTGCCAAGCCCCCACTTAATCTCATACGTTTCGATAAGCTCACCTCTCATTCTTCTGAATTCCAATGAATAGAGGCCCACACGACTCATATTTTCCACATATGTCAACCTCCTCATCTCTGGAATCAACCTTTTGTAATTTTTTTGAACTGCCTCCAAAACGAGTACATCCTTTCGTAAATATGTAAAACAAAACTGCACGCATTATTCCAGGTGTGGCCTCACAAATACCCTGTACTACTGTAGCATGACATCCCAGCTTTTATACTCCAATCGCCTTTGCAAGAAAGGCCAAGATTCCATTGGCCTTCCTGATCACTTGCTGTACCTGCACACTACGCTTTTCGTGTTTCATGCACAAGTACCCCCAGTTCCGCATGTACAGCAGCACTTTGCAAACATTCTACATTTAAATAATAAATAGCTCTTAATTTTTGCTGCCCTCATAATTTGCAACATTATACTCCATCTGCCCACTCACTTAGCTTGTCTATTTCCTTTTGCAGATTTTTAGTGTGCTCTTCATGCACTGCTTTTCCTCCCATCTTTGTATCGTCGGCAAACTTAGCAACGTTACACTCGCTACTTTCCTCCAAGTTGTTCATATAGATTGTAAATAGTTTGAGCCCAGCACTGACCCGTGCATCACCCCCCTGGTTACAGATTGCCATCCTGAGAATGAACCATTTATTCCTACTCTGTGTTTTCTGTTCATTAGGCTATCCTCTATCAATGCTAGTATATTACCGCCTAGCACGTGAATCATTATCTTGTGCAGTAATATTTTACATCGCAGGTTGTGAAAGGCTTTCTAGAAGTCCAGATACACCACATCAATTGGTTCCCTTTCATCCACCCTGTTCCTTACGTCCTCAAAGAATTCTAGCCAATGTGCAAAAAATGAATTCCCCTGCTTGAATCCATGCTGACTCTGCCTGACTAATTTTGCTTCTCCAGATTTCATGCTGCTTCTTATTTAATAATGGACTTCAACATCTTCCCATCCACAGAAGTTAGGCTAACTGGTCTATAGTTATTTGCGTTTTTATCGGCTTCCTTTTTTAAATAGGGGTGTGATATTTGTTGTTTTCCAATCTGCTGGGACCATCCCAGGATCCAGGGACTGTTGGTAAATCACAACCAATTCATCCACTATTCCTGCCGCTACTTCCCTTAAGACCCTAGGATGCAAGCCAAAGGGTGCATAGGACTTTTCTGCCTTTAGTCCCATTAGCTTACTTAGTGCCACAACGTTACTGATTTTGATTGTGTTCAGTTCCTTCCCCCCTATAGCCCCTTGACTATCCATTGTTGACATATTATTAGTGTCCATTACCGTAAATAATAAAACACAATGTTGTTCAGAGTTTCTGCCATCTCGTTGTTTCGCATTACTAATTCTCCGGTCTCGTCCACTTCGGAACCAACATTTAGACTAGCCACAATTTTCATTTTTATATACGTATAGAAACTCTTGCTATGTGTTTTTATATTTCGGGTTAGTTTACTTTCATAGTCTATCTTCCCATTCTTAATAATTTTTTTGTAATTCTTTGTTGGCTTTTAAACGCTTTCCAATCTTCTGCCTCCCACTAGTTTTGGCCATATTAATGTCCTTATTTTGAATTTGATACCGTCCTTTATTTCATGATTTAGACATGGAAGGCGATCGTTTCGCTTTCGCCGTTTCCTCCTCAGTGGAATTATATTTTTCTTGAGAGTTGTGAAATATCTCATTTTATGTACACCGCTATTCATCAACCAATCATCAATCTAATGATTTGACTTGTGGTTTGGTTTTATAAAGTTAAAATGTAATTAACTAGCGCATCTAGTTCAAGACTCGAACCTGAAAACTTTTGATAATATTCTGATTTGCACAAGAATCACACACCTTATTATTTAAGTCACATCGTATCTGCAATTAACATTCATGTAATGACGATAATGATAGATTAACGCCCCTGATTGTATTTATTTCAGTTCCATTATGTACACTTCAACAGCGGATGTGAACCATTCACTGATTGAAATACGAAAAGTTCGAAAGTCGAACCACAATCAAAGCGTTTCCTCACCGCCTCCTTTCCTGCTTTTCTGCTGCGCTTGGGCTATCTCTTTTAATCTTGACCTCCACGTAAAACCTCCTAATTCAATTAAACTAATCCACAGCTGCGGCTCTTAATCTAAGCCGCAGATGGCATTTCACCAACTCACTCCCCAGTCAGTGCCAAACTTTTGCTCCCGAGCTGCCTCCTTGAGGATTGTCCCCCATCCGTAACATCGCCCGACACCGCCGCTACCGTCACCCATCAGCTGCTGAAATCCTGACCATGCCTTCGTTATTTCTGACTTGTCAACTCCAACGCACTCCTTACTGGCCTCCCACGATCTACCCTATGTAAACTTGAGGTTGTCCCAAAACTCTCTGTCCCAAAACTCGCATCAATCCCATTCACCCAGCACCTGCTGGTCGCTCACCGATATTGGCTCGCGCTGAAGCAATGCTTGGATTTCAAAATTCTCATTGTTGTTTTCACTTCTCGTCAGAACCTCGCCCCTCCCAATGTCATTAATATCCTCGATCCCCATAACCACTGAAGATATAGGCACTCTTCTAATTCTGCCATCTTGTGGATCCCTGATTATAATCGTTCAACAATCGATCGTCATCCCTTCAGCTGCCTGAGCCCTAATCTCTGTAATTCCTAGCTAAACCTCTCCATCTATTTCCACTACTTTAGGACGCTTTGAAACCTAGCTCTGTGACAAAGCTTTTGCTCATCTATTCTTATATCTCCTGATGTGGCTCGATATCAAATTATCGTTTTATACCATAAGAACATAAAAAATAGGAGAAGAAGTAGGCCATTTGGCCCCTCGAGCCCACTCTGTCAATGTGTTTGATCATGGCTCATCTGGTCATGGACTAAGCTGTACTTCCCATCACGCACACTGTAATCCTTTGCCCTCTTATCGCTCAAAAATATGTCCATCCCCGCCTTAAATATATATGATGAACAAACCTTCACAGTTCTCTCGATCAGAAAATTCCTTAGATTTACAACCCGCAAAGGAAAAAACATTAATCTCAGTTTTAAGTGGGAGGTTCTTTATTCTGAGACTATGTCCCCTCGTTTTAGTTTCCCCGATGAGTGGAAATATCCTCTCTGCATCACCTTTTCGAGCCCTCTCATTTTCTTACAAATTTCAATATCATCATCTCTCATTATTCTGAACTGCAATCAGTATAGGTCCAACCGACTCAGCCTATCTTCATAAGTCAACGTTCTCATACTCCGAAATCATTCTGGTGAACCTTCTCTGTACAGCCTCCAATGCAAGTATATCTTTGTAACTAAGGATACCAAAACTCTATGCAGTCCTCCTGGGGTAGCCTCATTAATACCCTGTAAATGTGTAGCGGGACTTCACTGCTTTTATACTTCATCCTTCTTGCAATAAAGGCCAACAAATCATTTGCGCTCCTGATTAATTGCTGTACCTGAATACTAACTTTTTGTGTTTCATGCACACAGCTCCCCAGGTCTCTCTGTACTGCAGCAGGTTGCAATTTTTCTCAAATTAAATTATAATTTGCTTAGCTAGTATTTCTGTCAAATTGGATAATCTCACAATATCCCAAATGATTCGATACCTGCCAAACGTTTGCCCACTCATTAGCCTGTCTATCTCCCTTTGCAGATGTTTTATATCCTCCTCACAATTTGCGTTCCATACCATCTTGGTATCATCAGCAAACTTGGCTAAATTACACTCGGTCTCTTCATCTAAGTCATTAATACAGACTGTAAAAATTGAAGACTCAGTACCCTGACCCTGCGGCACCCCACTAGTCGGCTATGCCACCCGTACAATGTCCCATTTATTCCGACTCTCTGTTTTTTTGTTATTTAGCCAATGCTAATACATTACCGCCAAATCCATGGACTTCTTTCTTGATCAGCAAACTATTATGTGGCAGCTTATCGAATGCCTTCTAGAAATCGAATTACACCACGTGCACTGGTTCCTCCATATCCATCTGCTCGTTACATCCTCAAAGAACTCCTGCAAAATGGCAAGCATGATTTCCCTTTCAGAAAACCATGCTGTCTCTGCATTATTGCATCACGCTATTCCAAATGTCCCAGGAGGTGGGAACAGGTAAGACAAGGGGAGAAAAATAGAGCTGAGCCAGGGGACATCAGTTCCATGGGGCGTGAACAGGCTGAAGCGATTTTTGTATTTGGCTGCGCAGTTTGGGGAACTATGAGATTAGCGGCCTTGTGGGAAGATCCCCAGAGGAGCTGAGATCAGTGACCTTCTTGGTAACGATGACCTGATGTTCGCTCGTGAGCCATGGTCCAGCGTGAGCAAGGATGAAATGTGAGACTAATGGGAACAATTAATGATTAAACACCGGGTCAGTTTTTATTTCCACTTCTTTCAAAAAGACAGAAGAATTAGGAGCAGGAGCCATCCATTCGGCCCATCAAGTTTGCTGCGATATTCAATGATATTATGGCTGATTTTCTACCTCAAATCTACATTCCTGCACTGTCCCATATCCCTTAATGCCCTTAATTTTCCTTAATCTATCGACCGCTGTCATGTATATACTCAAAGACTGAGCCTCCACAGCCCTCTGGGGTAAATAATTCAAAAGATTCACCACAGTCTGATTGTAAACGTTTATCCTGATTTCTGTTCTAAAGAGCAGATCTTTTATTCTGAGAAAGTGTCCGCTGGTTCTAGACTCCCATGACAGAGTAAACGTCCTCTTTGCATTTGTGCTGTCAAGTACTGTAAGAATGTCGTATATTTCAATGAGTTCACCTCACATTATTCTAAATTCGAGCGAATATTTTCCTGGTCTACTCAATTTCTTCTCATCGAACTATCGCAACATCCCAGGAATCAGTCTGGCGAACCTTCCTTCCTCCCTCTCTATCCTTCCTGAGGCTATGAGACCCCAACTGTACACATTCCTTGCACTGCAAACAAATCAACGGCTGTGAACAGTTCACTAATTGAGAAACGAGAATTCCAAAGTTAATCTCCATTCCGTGCACTTCCTCCTCGACAGCTTTTCTGCTGCCGTCAGGAAGTTGCTTTGCTTCTTGAATTGCTTCCAAATCCTCCTCAATCCCATAACTTAAATCACAGTCCATTAAACTAAACCGCTGACTGCATGCAACCAAATCCTTCCTCGTGGCTGCCAACCTTTTACCCTCTGAGTTATGGAGTATCCCACGTGCATAACATCAGCCATCTCAACCCTTGCCTCAGCGCGTCTGCTGCTGAAATCCTTATCCATACATTTGTTGCCTGGACTGGACTATTCCAATGCACTCCTGGGTGGCCACCCACGTTCTACACTATGGAAACTTGTGCTCATCCACAAAATAGACAGCCAGTGTCCTAAATGGCACCAAGCCCGTTCACCCATCGCCCCTGTGCTCACTGAAGTACTTTCACTCCCGGTTCAGCAACTCATCGATTATAAAACCTCATCCTTGCTTTCAAACCGCTCCATTTCCTCGCCCCTCCCTATCTCTGTCTGCTCCTCCAGCTCCATCAATCCCTGACAAATCTTCACTCCTCTAATCCTGTCTCGTTGAGCGCCGGTGATTATAATCACTCAACCATTCGTGGCAGTATCTTCAGCTGCCTGGGCTCTTAGCTCTAGAATTTCCTTACGAAATCTCTGAACCTTTCTAACTCTTTCTCCTCATAGAATAATAGAAATAATACAACACTGAAGGAAGCCATTTGTCCCATTGTGTCTCTACCCGCCGACAAATAGCTAACCAGCCAGTCCCGACCTCCAACACGAGGACCGTAGGCCTGTAGGATACGGTTCTTTCAGTGCACTTCCAAGTACGTTATAAATAATGGTGAGGGTTTCTGCGTCTACCATCCTTTCAGCTAGTGAGGTCCAGACACCCATCATCACCTGGATAAATTTATTCCCCTTATCTCCTCTCTAATCATGACACCAACTACTTTGCCTCGATGCGTCTGGTTTTTGACCACACAACTAAGGCAAATGTTCTTTCTAATGTCCTTGCTACCCATTCTATCTAAGGCCCTCGTATTTCATGCACCTCAATTCAATCTTCCAACAGCCTCGTCAATTCCAATTAAAATAAAACATGGTTCAGCCAATCTTTCTTCATAGCTTCAATTTTCCAGTCTATGCAACATCCTCGCAATGTCCACTGTGCCCTCTCGAGTGCAATCAAATATTTCCTGTAATCTCGTGAGCAGAACTGCAGCAATACTCTAGCTGCGCCTTAACAATTGTTTTGCAGTTGTTCCATAACTTCCCTGCTCTGACATTCTATCCCTCGGCTCATAAATTAATGGATTCCATATGCCTTTTAAACTACATAATCGACCTAACCTCTAAATTTAAAGATCTGAGGGCATACACCCGATGGTCCCTTTGTTCTGAAGAAATCGCAATATCCTGCTATTTTGTGTGAATTCGCTTGCCTTGTTGCACCTCCCCGATTGTATGAGCTCACACTTCCCTGGATTGATTGCCATGTTTCTCTTTTCTACCCAACTGACTGATCAATCGATATTTTCCTGCAGTCTAAACTTCCTTCCTCACTGTCAAACAGACAGACAATTTTTTTATCATTTGTGAACCTTTTTACCATGCTCCCTACATTATAGTCTCAATAATTAATGTAAACTGCAGAAAACCAGGTACTGAGCACTGAACCGTACAAACCCCATTGGAAACAGCCTTCTATTCGCATCACCTATTTTCTTTCTGCCACTGAGCCAATTTTCGATCCGATTTCCAACACTCGCTTAAATCCCACGGTCTTTAGCTTTTTTGATCAGCCTGGCGTGTGAGACTTTGTAAAAAGTCTTGTTAATATCCTTGTGGATTACTTCAAATTCACTCCACTAATCGTAACTCTATGTTACCTCCTCAAACAATTCAATGAAATATGTCAGACACGACCTTCCCTCAACAATTCGATGCTGACTGTTCATTTGAATCAATGTCTTTCAAAATGAAGGTTTGTACTGTCCCTCATCGTTGATTCCAATAATTTCCCCACAACCAGGATGACACTAACTGTCTTTAATTATTCGCTGTTTCACTTTATCCCTTTTTAAATAATGATACAACGTTAGCTGTTAGCAATGTTTTTTTACTTCTACTGCACCAAGGGAGGTTGCTCAAATGATGGTTAGAGCCTCCGCAATTTCGCCACTTACTTCTTTTAATAGCCTAGGATATATTTCATTGCGTCCTGGAGATTTATTTACATTCGTAGATGCCAAACCCCTCAATCATTGCTTCCTTACTATGTTTATCCCATCCTATATTACATTCCCTTCTTCCTTACCTTTAACGCTAGCATCGTCGCCCTCCTTTATTAAACCGCTGCAAAACTTTTGTTAAATACCATTACCACATACTCCACATCCACACATAGATTACCATTTTGGTCGCTAAATGCCCTATTCTGCCATTCTTTATCCTCTTGTTATTTATGCAATTGTGAAATATCTCCGTGTATTCTTTAATTCAACGTGCAAGTATTTTTCATGTTTTCGCTTTTCTTTCCAAAATTCATTTTTAATTTCACCTCGAGGCTTTCTGCAGTACTGGGATCTCGGTTGCTGATATAAGCTTCCTCTCTTAGCCTTATATTTCACTGTATCAACCTTATTATCTGGACGGCTCCAGATTTGGCACATGTTGCATTTTATCTTTCCAGGAAAATGTTGACACTGAACTTGTATCTCCTTCTTGAATACCTCCCATTGCTCTGACACTGATTTACCTTCAGTGGGCTGTTTCACGTCCACTTTTTCTATTCATCGAATCATGGAATCACAGAAATTTACAGCACAGAAGGAGGCCATTTCTGCCCGTCGTATTTGCACTGTCCAATAAAGAGCTATCCAGCCTAATCCCACTTTCCAACTCTTGGTCCACAGCTCTGTAGGTTACGGCACGTCAGATAGACATCAAAGTACTTTCTAAATATGGAGACCATTTTTGCACCTACCATCCTTTCAGGCAATGCGTTCCAAGCCCCCCTCCCCCAATCGGCGCCACAAATATCTGTGTGAAGAAATTTCCTCTCACTCCGCTCTAAACCTCCTACCAATTAATTTAAAGCTAGGCCTCCTGGTAGCTGACAGCCTCTGATAAGGGAAAAAGGTCCTTCCTCTCCCCTTTATCTCGGCACCACATAATTAAACAACTTAAAAGTTCTTCCCTCAGCCTCCTGCGTTCCGAGAAAATAAACCTAGCGTGTCTAATCTTTCCCCATAGCTAAAATTCTCCATTTCAGGCCACATCTTGGTAAATCTCCTTTATACCCTGTCTCGTGCAATCACGTGTTTATTGTAATATGGTGACCAGAACTTCACGCAGTACTCTATCTGTGACCTGCCTAGTGCTTTCCACAGTTCAAGAATAACTTCCCAGCTCTTGTAGTCTATGCCTCCGCTAATTAAGGAAAGAATTTCGGATGCCTTCTTTACGCCTTTTTCTGCCTGTGCTGCTACATTCATGGGAATGTGGATATGCATTCAACATTCCCTATGTTACTGTACACTTCTCACTGCCCTATCATTTAACGTGTATTCCTTTGTATTGTTAACCATCCCCAAATACATAACATAATACCACTCCGTATTACATTTCATTCACCATAATTTTGCTCAGGTGAACAGTTCATTGATATCAAGCTGCATTCAGGATCTTTCTTCTTCATTATCATCCACACAGCCAATGGTTGTGTCATCTGAAATCTTTTTAATCATAACCCCTTCATTCAGGTCTAAATCATTGATATATACGACAAAAAGCAATGTACCTTCTACTGAGACAAGAGGATCCCCACTCGAACAGCCTTCCAGTTGTGAAAACATCTATTTCTCTTTGCTTCCTGCCTCCAGGAAAATTTTGGATCCACCTTGCCAATTTGCATTGGATTCCAAGGGCTTTTACGTTAGTGAGCATTCTGCCATAAGTAACCTTGTCAAAAGCCTTGCTAAGATCCAGAAACACTACATAAAATGCACTACCCTTACGGACAATCCTTGTCAGAAAATGTAATCAATTTCGTCACACACGACCTTCCCTGAAAACATCTATGCTGACTGTGCTTAATCAAACCGAGCCTTTGTAATGAATATTTTTCCTGTTCCTCAAGCATTTTTCTAATAATCTTTCCATAACCGAGGTTAGGTTGATTGTTCTGTAATTGATCATCGATCCCTTTCTCCCCTTTTCAACAAAGATACGACTTAGCAGTCCTCCAGTCTTCTGGCACCACAACTGCAGCCAGAGAATTATGATTGTCAGACCCTCTGCTATTTCCTCTTTTGCTTTTCTTAACAGCCTGGGTACATTTCACATGGCTCTGTGGATTTTTCCACTTTCAAAGCTGTTAAACCACATGATACTTCCTCGATTATTATGTCTATTTAACTTAATATTTCACGTTCCTCCTCCCCAATTGCATCGTCTGCATCGCCGCAAACTTCTGTGAAAACAGATGGAAAGTACTCTTGAAGATCCATAAATTAATATTCCACCTCCACTCATAGATTATTTTACGGTCTCGAATGAGCCCTATTCTTTCTTTAGATCTCCTCTTGCTCTTATTGTATTTATAAATTTGTGGGTTTTCTTTGAATTTACTTGAAAAATATGTTCATGCTCTCACTTTGCTTTAATAATTTCCTTTTTAATTTCACCTTTGCACTTCCTATATTCTTCTAGAGTTTCTGAAGCAGTGATGCATCGCTATGGCATAAGCCCCCATATTTCCTTTTATTCTACCCGCTAAGCCACTTAGCATCCAGGGCGGCTCTGGATTTGCTAGTCCCACCCTATTTCTTTCAGGGAACGTACTTGCTCTGAACCCTGAGGATCTGTTCCTTGAATGTCTCCAATGCTCTGACACAGTTTTGCCTTCAATTATCTATTTCCAGTAAACATTGGCTAAATCCTATCTCTGCTTAACAGAATTGGCTTTTCCCCAAATGAGATTATTGATTCCGTGTCTAAATTTGTATTTTTCCAGCACTACACTAAATCTAACTGAATTATGATCATTCGTACCAAAATTCTCTCCCACTGATACCCCTTCCACCCACTCAGCTTCATTAGATAAAACTATATCAGAATCGCCCCCTCCCTTCTTTGGCTTGCAATATAATGGCTATGTTATGTTCTTACGTTCTAATAATGATCTCCTGAATGGATTTTACGAATTCCGTCCCTCTATGTGTTTCGCACAAATTATATCCCAGTTAAAATTATTGCAGTTGAAAACGACTTCTATTCCTCCCCTATAACTTTGCCAACAATGTTGCTCTTCTCTCTCATTCTGGCTGCTTGGGAGTCTATAGTACACTCCCAGCAGTATGGTCGCCGTTGTTATGTTGTTCAATTCATCCCATATGTCTTGAATTGATCATCCATCATGCACAGTAACTCTCCTATGCTGCAATTGCTTTTTTATTCAACACTGCGACCTATCCCCACCCCTCGTTTTTTCCCCTCTCTCTCCTGCCTAAAAACCATCGAAGCATGAATGTTCAGCTCACATATCTGCACTAATTTAATAATCTCTCACAGCTGAAATGAATGCATGGAATGTGCAGTTTTGAGATGAGGTTTCTGCACCGTCAGGGCTGCCAACGAGAGGGAGTGAGAAACACTGTGCAGAGCTTGAGTGTGTGCATCACTGTGCAGAGAAATCAACAAATGCAACAGCGTCATGAGACACTGCATCCTGTTAAATTGAACCACAAATATGAATTATTCAATTTGTTGCAATCATTAATGAAACACGTTTGCAAAATGTTTCCACCCGGTTTCGAACCACGAACCTTTAGCGTGTTAGGCAAATGTGATAACCACTACACTACGGAAACGCTATGGTAGCACCAGTGTTGGGAACATAACCAGAGCTTTAAGCTCAACAGCTGGCCGACACTTCACGAGCTTCCGGAATGAGAATTGAATTACGGTACTTTATTTCGCAAGGTTTTGAGTGTGGCAGGAATTGATCCTGTGTTTCTCAGACTTTATACATAGTAACAAGAGTGGTCATTCCTCAGGAAGTGGTTAGAATCTGGAATGCACTACATAAAAGGGCGGTGGAGGCAGACTCAATCTTATCTTTGAAAATGGAGTTGGATAATATCCGAAGGAATAAAATTGCACAGCTGTGGGTAACTAACGGGGGTGTGGGACGAGTTGAGAGTTGGCATGGCCTCGACGGGCTGAATGGACTTCTTCCGTGCTGTAACCATTCCCTTATTCTGTGCTTCTATAAGTTAGTGGCAGGGTTAATAATGTCCGTGGAAGTTGAATAATGCAAAGGGAAATGGATTGAGTCGGCACCACAAGAGGCATCTGATTCAGAAGATTCGGGCGCTAGAAAAGTCGGGTTTAATGACATTAAAAGCTTCATTTTTGTTTTGTGAATTTTCGGTCAGAGAAATGTTTGGGAAAGGAATTTTTTGCTGAAAGGGACTCAGCATTTAATCTTCCTCCTGGATGTTGGCGTCATATTTCTTCTCGATGTTATTCTTGCAGAATGTATATTTTCTTTGCTGTTTCACAATAACCAGTCCCTTGCTCTACAGTCCTTCTCACTGTATCCTCAGTCTCATGTATTGTTAACAGCAATGAACATTTTGAAGCAGACAACTAAAGCACAGTGTCTAAAATGTTTAAAGAGGTAAATTACAGAGCACAGAGAAATTATTTTATTGAGGACTCTCCTTCAGTTAACATTTCTTTAGTTGTGCAAATGAAGATCATCAGTTAATTCATTATGTTTTCCCGTGAAAGCAGGATAACAATTAACGATGATAAATTCTCTACATTTCGAAAGGCACTGGTTAATCAGGACAGTCCGCACGATTTTTTTAAGGAATGGTCGTGTTTGACTAACTTGAATGCATTTTTGGAGGTGGTCGATCAGTAGTGCATACAATGTCGTGTATATGGATTTTATTAATGCTTTCGCTAAGGTCCCACATGGCAGACTGGTGATGAATGTAAAAGCCCATGGGATCCAGGGCGAAGTGGCAAATTGGATTCAAAATTGGTTCAGATGCAGGAAGCAAAGATGAATGTTTGATGGGTGTTTTTTGACTGGAAGGATATTTTCAGTGGGGTTTCGCAGTTTTCAGTGCTAGATCCATTGCTGTTTGTGGTATTTTTCAATGATCTAAACTTGAATATAGGGGTTATGATTCAGTAGTTTTCAGGTGATAGTAAAATAGACAGTGTGGGTGATAATGAAGAAGAAAGCTGGAGACTGTAGGAAGATAACAATCAAGTGATAAATTGGGCAGAACAGTGGCATATTAAATTTAATCCGGAGAGGTGTGAGATTGTGCATTTGTGGAGGGCTAACAACGAAAGGGAATAGACATCGACTGTAGGACATTCAGAAGTGTAGAGGAGCAAAGGGAACTGTGAATGCATGTCCACAGATCCCTGAATGTAGCTGGCTATTTGAATAAGTTGATTAAGAAGGCAGACCGAATGGTTGCATTTATTGGCAGAGGCATGGAATCGAAGAACAAGTGGGTTATGTCTGAAATGTGCAACATTCGTGTTAGCCTACTGCTGGAGCACTGCGTGCAGTTCTGGTCACCGTATTGAAGGAAGGACGTGATTGCACTGAAGAAGGTATGGAGGAGATTTCTGTAGAATTTTGCCGGGAGTGGAGCAACTTTACTATGAGTAGATTAGATTGGCTCGCTTTGGTTTCCTTGGAACAGAGGAGGCTGATGAGCGACAGCATTGTGGTGTTTAAAATTAGGAGGGGCCTAAATATTGTTGATTAAAAGGGCCTAATTGCCATCGATGAGTGGTCAACAAGAGGGGGCATAAATTAAAAGTCATTAGTATAAGTGTTAAAGGGGATTTGAAGGGAACATTCTTCATGCAGATGTTTGTCTGGGTCTGGAACTCACTGCCTGAAAGTGTGGTAGCGGGAGAAACCCTCACCACATTTATAAAGTACTTGGATTTGCACGTGAAATGCCTTAAGGTGTAGGGTTACACACCTAAAACTGGACATTTGTTCGCTGGTGCAGATACGATGGGCCTAAAAGCACTCTTTCCATGGTGTAATCTTCTATGATTGTATAATTATAGGTTAGCATTACTTTCAAGATGCAAAACGAGGCGATCAGCTAATTCATAGTGTTTCCAGTGTAAACATGTTCATGTAAGCTGGAGCTCAAACTCAGGAACCTGAGATGAAGAGTCTTATGAGGCTGCTGTTCGGTGCACGGGAAGCTTTAGCTTGAACCGGGGCATGTTATCGCCCAGTGATGGGCGGTAATCCAATGTTGATGCTGCATTCGTCACTTTCCACCTGCAGTAGTTTATTGGAGATGCGGGACCGGAATGTTGGGGGTTGTGCTGCCTTCACGCACTCTGGAGCTGGGGAAGAGCGATTAGTCGGTCGGTTTGTTTGTGGCTTTGATTTTCTGTTGTGAAACGAGGCGGTGCGGCTGGTTCCTTTAATAATCTCTCACAGCTGAACTGAAGACACGGAATGTACACTTATGAGATGGCGTTTCTCCACTGTCAGGGCTGGAAACGGGAGGGAGTGAGAAACACTGTGCAGAGTTTCAGTTTGTACAGAATTGTACAGAGAAATCAACAAATGCAGCAAAGTCATGAGACACTGCACTCTGTTAACCACGAATATGAATTATTCAATTTTTTTCTGATCATTAATTGAACACGTTTGCAAAATGTTTCCACCCGGTTTCGAACCTGGGATCTTTCACGTGATAACCACGACACTACGGAAACGCTGTGGCAAAAGCCGTCTTGGAAACATAACCAGAGCATTAACCTCAACAGCTGGACGACACTCCAGGGGCTTGCGTTCCGAGAATCGAATGAAGGTGCTTTTTTTTCTGAAGGTTGTGAGTGCAGCAGCAATTGATCCCGTGTTTGTCAGACTTTATCGATAGGAACTGAAGGTGGCCA
The DNA here is from genome assembly GCF_044704955.1 of Pristiophorus japonicus. Lineage (NCBI taxonomy): Eukaryota > Metazoa > Chordata > Chondrichthyes > Pristiophoridae > Pristiophorus > Pristiophorus japonicus. Next base: position 3,078,137 of record NW_027253324.1, read on the forward strand.
TTTCGCAGCAAGCGGTTAGAATCTGAAATACAATGCTTTGAAGAACGGTGGAGGCTGATTTAACCTTATCTTTCAAAAGGCAGTTGCATAAGGATCTGAAGGAAAAAAATACACAGCTGCGGGTAAATGACAGTGCGGGTGGGACTAGTTGAGAGTTGACATGGGCTCGACGGGCCGAATGTGGTTCTTCCATACTATAACTATTCCCTTATTCCGTGATTCTGTAAGTTAGTTGCACATTTAATAGAGTGCATGGAAGCAGAATATTGCAAAGCGACATGGATTGAGTCGGCAGAGCTCGAGGCATCTGATTCCGAAGATTCGGTGCGCGAAAATTCGGGTTTAATGACTTTAAAAAGCATTATTTTTGTTTTGTAAAGTTTCGGTCAGTGAAATCTTTGGGAAAGGAATTTTTTGCTGAAAGGCAATCAGCATTTAATCTTCGTTCTAGATTTTGGCGTCATATTTCTTCTCGATGTTTATTTCCAGAATGTATATTTACTTTGCTGTTTCACAATAACCACTCCCTTGCTCTACAGTCTACCTCACTGTATCCCCAGTCTCATGTATTGTTAACAGCAATGAACATTTTGAAGCAGTGCACTAAAGCACAGCGTCTAAAATGGTTTAAGAGGTAAATTGTAGAGCACAGATAAATTATTTTATTGAGGACTCTCTTTCGGTTAACATTTCTTTAGTTGTGCAAATGAAGATCTTCAGTTAATTAATGATGTTTTCCCGTGAAAGCAGGATATCATTTAACGATGATACATTCTCTACATTTTGAAAGGCACTGGTTAATCAGGACAGTCTGCACGATTCTTTTAAGGAATGGTCGCATTTGACTAACTTGAATGCATTTTTGGAGGAGGTCACCAGGAGGGTTGATCAGTAGTGCGGACGATGCAGTGTATAGCGATTTTATTAATGCTTTCGCTGAGGTCCCACATGGCAGACTGGTGATGAAAGTAAAATCCCATGGGATCCTGTGCGAAGTGGCAAATTGGATCAAAAATTGGTTCAGACGCAGGAAGCAAATGTTAATGTTTGATGGGTGATTTTGTGACTGGAAGGATGTTTCTAATGGGATTCCGCAGTTTCAGTGCTAGGTCCATTGCTTTTTGTGGTATTTTTCATTGATCTAAACTTCAATATATGGGTTATGATTAAGAAGTATTCAGATGGCTGTGTTGCTGATAATGAAGAAGAAAGCTGGAGACTGCAGGACGATATCAATCAACTTGTAAGGTGGCAGAACAGGAGCAAATGGAATTTAATCCAGAGACGTGTGAGATTGTGCATCTGTGGAGGGCGAACAACGAAAGGGAATATACATCAACTCTAGGTCATTGAGAAGTGTAGAGGAGCAAAGAAGAAGAAAGGAATCAAAATGTGATGTCACAGCCAAAGGGGTAAGTGATTGGCTGGTGATTGGAAAGTAGCTTTTCTTTTTCTTTTTAATATCAGTAAGTAACATGATAACAGTGTTTTCACCAATTTAAGTTAATCTAAGGGTTAATTCATGGCAGGAGAGCTCGGTCACGTGATATGCTCCTCCTGTACCATGTGGGAACTCAGGGACACTTCAGGTGGGAAGTGTATCCGCCTTCAGCTCCTGACGGACCGCGTTGCGGAATTGGAGCTGACGGTGGATTCACTTAGGAGCATCCACGATGCTCAGAATGACGTGCGTAGCACGTGTAGCGATTTGGTCTTACCGCAGGTGAAGGGTTCGCAGCCAGCTAGGAAATGGAAGACCAGCAGGAAGAGTAGTGCAAGGAAGGTAGTGCAGGGGTCCCCTGCGGTCACCCCACTGTAAAAATCATGCACTGCTTTGAGTATTGTTGAGCGGAATGACTCACCAGGGGAAGGGTGCAGCAGCCAAGTTCATGGCACCATGGCTGGCTCTGTTGCACAGGAGGGCAGGAAAAAGAGTGTGAGAGCGATAGTGATAGGGGATTCAATTGTAAGGGGAATAGACAGGCGTTTCTGCGGCCGCAACCAATACTTCAGGATGATATGTTGTTTCCCTGTTGCAAGTGTCAAGGATGTCTCGGAGTGGGTGCAGGACATTCTAAAAAGGGTGGGAGAACAGCCAGATGTCGTGGTGCATATTGGTACCAAAGACATAGGTAAAAATAGGGATGAGGTCTTACGAGACGAATTTAAGCAGCTCGGAGCTAAATTAAAAAGTGCGACCTCAAAAGTAGTAATGTCGGGATTGCTACCAGTGCCACGTGCCAGTATGAGTAGGAATCGCAGGATAGCGCAGATGAATACGTGGCTTGAGCAGTGGTGCAGCAGGGAGTGATTCAAATTCATGGGGCATTGGAACAGTTTCTGGGGGAGGTGGGACCAGTACAAACCGGATGGTCTGCACATGGGCAGGACCGGAACCAATGTCCGAGTGGGAGTGTTTGCTTGTGCTGTTGGGAAGGAGTTAAACTAATATGGCAGGGCGATGGGAACCAATGCAGGTAGACAGAGGTAAACACAACGGCGACAGAAGCAAAGGACAGAAAGGAGATGAGTAAAAGTGGAGGGCAGAGAAACCCAAGGCAAAAAACAATAAGGGCCAATGTACAGCAAAATTCTAAAGGGTTAAAGTGTAATTAAAAGGCAAGCCTGAAAGCTCGGTGCCTCAATGCGAGGAGTATTCGGAACCCATGAGAGGGCTCTGAGCTAGTTAGAGTGGCTGAGAGCGCAGATGAACAGGACCCAAAGAAAGAATGCAAAAGGCAGGAGGCAACAGAGCAGAGTAGCACTGGGGTAAGTGTAAAGCACAAGGTGATAGGAAGGGACAATATGTATGAAGATAAAGGGGCTGCAAGAGGGGTAAAAACTAAAAATCATGGTTTACCTGAACGCACGCAGCATTCGAAATAAAGTAAATGAGTTGACAGCACAAATCATTACAAATGGGTATGATTTGGTGGCCATTACGAAAACGTGGTTGCAGTGTGGCCAAAACAGGGAACTAAACATACAGGGGTATCTGACAATTCTGAAGGATGGACAGGAAGGGAAAGGAGGTGGGGTAGCTCTGATAATAACGGATGATATCAGGGCAGTTGTGAGAGATGATATTGGCTCTCATTGAAACATATTAAAATATATAACATATAAACGGGGGTTAACAGGGTTAATGCAGAATAAATGTTCCTCCTGTCTGGGGAATCTAAAACAGGAGGTCAATCTCACAGATTAACGGGACGGCCATTTAATTCTGTGATGAGGAGAAATGTCTTCACTCAAAGATTTGTAAATAATTGGAATTATCTACCCGAGAATGTAGACAGGAAGGGAAAGGAGGAGAGGTAGATCTGTTAATAAAGGATGATATCAGGGCAGTTGTGAGAGATAATATTAGCTCTAATGAACAAAATGTTGAATCATTGTGCGTAGAGATTAGAGATAATAAGGGCAAAAAGTCACTGGTGGGTGTAGTTTATAGGCCCCCAAATAATAACGTCACGGTGGGGCGAACTAATTAATCAAGGGAATCAAGGTAATAATGGAGGCATGTGAAAAAGGAACGGCAGCAATCATGGGGGATTTTACCCGACATATCGATTGGTCAAATCAAATCGCACGGGGTAGCCTGGAGGAGGAATTCATAGAATGCATATGGTATTGTTTCTTAGAACAGTATGTTCCAGAACCTACAAGGGAGCAAGCTATCTTAGACCTGGTCCTGTGCAATGAGACAGGAATAATAAACGATCTCCTAGTAAAAGCTCCTCTCGGAATAAGTGATCACAGGCTGGTTGAATTTGTAATACAGATTGAGCGTGAGGAATAGTGTCTCAAACGAGCATACTATGCTTAAACAAAGGGGACTATAGCGGGACGAGATCAGAGTTAGGTAAAGTGGACTGGGAACAGAGACTAAACGGTGGCACAATTGAGGAACAGTGGAGAACTTTTAAGGAGGCCTTTCAGAGTGCTCAACAAAAATATATTCCAGTGAAAAAGAAGGGCGGCAAGAGAAGGGATAACCAGCCGTGGATAACCAAGTAAATAAAGGAGAGTATCAATTTAAAAACCAATGCGCATAAGGTGGCCAACGTCAGAGGGAAACTAGAAGATTGGGAAAATATTAAACGACAGCAAACAATGACTAAGAAAGCAATGAAGAAAGGAAAGATAGATTACGAAAGTAAACTTGCGCAAAATATAAAAACAGATAGTAAAAGTTTTTACCGATATATAAAACGGAAAAGAGTGACTAAAGTAAATGTTGGTCCTGTAGAAGATGAGAAGGGGGATTTAGAAACGGGAAATGTGGAAATGGCTGAGATATTTAGCAATTATTTTGCTTCGGTAATCACAGTGAAAGACACAAAAACCATGCCACAAATTGCTGGTCAAGGGAATGGGGGAAGGGAGGACCTTGAGACAATCTCGATCACAAGCGAGGTAGTGCTGGACAGGCTAATGGGACTCAACGTAGACAAGTCCCCTGGTCCTGATGAAATGCAGCCCAGTGTAATAAAAGAGATGGCGGAAGTTATAGCAGATGCATTCGTTATAATCTACCAATATTCTCTGGACTCTGGGGAGGTACCAGTGGATTGGAAAGCAGCTAATGTAACGCCTCTGTTTAAAGAAGAGGGCAGACAAAAGCCAGTAACTATAGTCCGGTTAGTTTAGCATCTGCAGTGGGGAAAATGCTTGAAGCTATCATTAAGGAAGAAAAAGCGGGATATCTAGAAAGGAATAGTGCAATCAAGCAGACGCAACATTGGTTCATGAAGGGGACATCACGCTTAACTAATTTACTGTAATTCTTTGAGGATATAACGAGCATGGTGGATAGAGGTGTACCGATGGATGTGGTGTATTTAGATTTCCAAAAGGCATTCGATAAGGTGCCACAAAAAAGTGTACTGCAGAAGATAAAGGTATGCGGAGTCAGAGGAAATGTATTAGCATGGATAGAGAATTGGATGGCGAACAGAATGCAGAGAGAGAGGATAAATGGGTCCATTTCAGATTGGAAATCGGTGGTTAGTGGTGTGCCACAGGGACCGGTGCTGGGACCACAACTGTTTACAATATACATAGATGAACTGGAAGAGGAGACAGAGTGTAATGTAACAAAATTTGCAGATGTCACAAAGATTAATAGGAAAGCGGGGTGTGTAGAGGATACATTGACGCTGCAAAGAGATTTAGATAGATTAAGCGAATGGGATATGCTTTGGCAGATGGAATACAATGTCGGAAAATGTGAGGTCATCCACCTTGGAAAAAAAAACAGTAAAAGGGAATATTATTTGAATGGGGTGAAATTACAACATGCTGCGGTGCAGAGGGACCTGGGGGTCCTTGTGCATGAATCCCAAAAAGTTAGTCTGCAGGGTCAGAAGGTAATCAGGAAGTCGAATGGAATGTTGGCCTTCATTGCGAGAGGGATGGAGTACAAAAGCTGGGAGGTCCTGCTGCAACTGTATAGGGTATTGATAAGGCCGCACCTGGAGTACTGCATGCAGTTTTGTTCACCTTACTTAAGGAAGGATAAATGAGCCTTGGACTGGGAACAGAGACGATTCACTAGGCTGATTCCGGAGTTGAGGGGGTTACCTTATGATGATAGTTTGAGTAGACTGGGACTTTACTCGTTGGAGTTCAGAAGGATGAGGCGTGATCTTATAGAAACATTTAAAATAATGAAAAGGAGATACAAGATAAAGGCAGAGAGGTTGTTTCCACGAGTCGGGGAGAATAGAACTCGGGGGCACAGCCTCAAAATACGGGGCAGCCAATTTAAAATCGAGTTCTGAAGAAATTTCTTCTCCAAGAGGGTGGTGAATCTGTGGAATTCTCTGCCCAGGGAAGCAGTTGAGGCTAGCTCATTGAATGTATTAAAATCAGAGATAGATAGATTTTCAACCAATGAGGGAATAAAGGGTTATGGGGAGCGGGCGGGTAAGTGGAGCTGAGTCCACGGCCAGATGAGCCATGATCTTTTTGAATGGTGGAGCAGGCTCGACGGGCGAGATGGCCTACGCCTGTTCCTAATTCTTATGTTCTTATGTTCTTATGAACTGTCAATGCATGTCCACAGATCCCTGAATGTAGCTGGCCAGTTGGATAAGTAGATTGAGAAGGCAGACCGAATGGTTGCATTTATTGGCAGAGGCATGGAATAGAAGAGCAAGTGGGTTATGTCTGAAATATGCTAAATTTTGGTTAGCCTACAGCTGGACTACATCGTGCAGTTCTGGTCATCGTATTGAAGGAAGGACGTGATTGCACTGAAGAGGGTATGGAGGAGATTTCTGTAGAATGTTGACAGGAGTGGAGCAAATTTACTATGAGGACAGATTGGATAGGCTGGGTTTAGTTTCCTTGGAACAGAGGAGGCGACAGCATTGAGATGTAGAAAATTAGGAGGGGCCTAAATATTTTGGTTAAAAGGGCCTATTTGCCGTATGTGAGTGGTCAACAACCAGGGGGCATAAATTAAAAGTAATTAATAAAAGAGTTAAAGGAGATTTGAAGGGAAAATTATTCATGCAGATGTTTGTCGGGGTCTGGAACTCACTGCCTGAAAGCGTGATGGCGGGAGAAACCCTCATCACATTTATAAAGTACTTGTAAGTGCACTTGAAATGCCGTAATGTGCAGGCTTACATACCTAAAACTGGACATTTGTTCGCCAGTGCAGATACGATGGGCCGAAAAGGACTCCTTCCATGCTGTAATCTTCTATGATTATATAATTATCGGTTCGCATTACTTCATGATGCAAAACGAGGCGATCAGCTAATTAAGAGACTTTCCAGTGCAAACATGTTCATGTAAGCTGGAGCTCAAACTCAGGAACCTGAGATTAAGATTCTTATGAGGCTGCTGTTCGGTGTACCGGTAGCTTTAGCTCGAACCGTGGCATGTTATAGCTCAGTGATGGATGGTAAGCCAGTGTTGATGCAGCATTCGTCGCTTTACGCCGGCAGCGGCTGATTGGAGAGTGCGGGACCGGAATGTTGGGGCTTGTCCCGCACTCACTCACTCTGGAGCTGGGGAAGAGCGATTAGTCGATGGGTTTGTTTGTGGCTTTGATTTTCTGTTGTGAAGCGAGCAGGTGCGACTGGATCCTTTAATAATCTCTCACAGCTGAACTGACGGCACGGAATGTGTAGGTTTGAGATGGCGTTTCTCCACCGTCAGGGCTGGAAATGGGACGGAGTGAGAAACACTGTGCAGAGTCTCAGTGTGTACTGTGTGAGAAATCAACAAATGCAACAGCGTCATTAAACACTGCACTCTGTTAACCACGAATATGAATTATTCAATTTGTTCCAATCACTAATTGAACACATTTGCAAAATGCTTCCGCCCGGTGTTGAACCGGGGATCCTTCGCGTGTTAGGCGAACGTGATAACAACTTCGCTGAAGCAAAAGCTACCTTAGGAACATAACCAGAGCTTTAACCTCAACAGCTGGACGGTACTTCAGGAGCTTGAGTTCCGAGAATAGAATGAAGGTGCTTTATTTAACGAGGCAGCAATTGATCCCTTTTTACTTACACTTTATAGATAGGAACTGAAGGTGTCCATTTCGCAGCAAGCAGATGGAATCTGAAATATAACGCTTTAAAGGGCGGTGGCGGCTGATTTAATCTTATCTTTCAAAAGGCAGCTGGATAAGGATCTGAAGGAAAAAAAAATGCACAACTGCGGTAAATGACAGGGAATTGGGACTAGTGGAGAGTTGGCATGGGCTCAATGGGCCGAATGGCCTCCTTCCATGCTGTAACCATTCTCTTATTCTGTGATTATATAAGTTAGTGGCAGATTTAAAAGTGTCCATGGAAGCACAATATTGCAAAGCGACATGGATTGAGTTAGCACAACGAGAGTCATCTGATTCAGAAGAATCGGCTGCGTGGAAATTTGGGTTTAATGAATTTGAAAGGAACATTTTTCTTTTGTGTATTTTCGGTCAGAGAAATTTTTGTGAAACAAATATTTCACAGAAAGGGAGTCAGCTTTTCATTTCTTCCTGGCTTTCGGTGTCACATTTCTTTTCCACGTTATTGTGTTCCTAACACAGATGAGACTGCACAAAGGGAGGTTCAAGTAACAGTGATCTCAGTCTTTATTAAGACACTCCAGAGTGAGGAACAAGCCTTCGGTGCTGGATTACATACAGTGCTCCCAAGGGATGCTGCGATCCCTTGAGTCTTAAGGGGATGCACTCCCTGGTGGCGGAACATGGAAGTGCATGCTTTATCGATGCCCAGCATCACTTCCCCCAAAGTCAAATGGAAAACTATTTAGAAGTTGAGGCGGTCGGGAGACTTTCTTTCTCTGGTTCATCGCCTCGGTACAAATGTATGTTCATATCTGTTGCTGTGCCCTCGCTGGGTTGGCATGTTGTTGGCGCTGCAAGTCTGTTGGGTGAGCCTGGCCAAGCTGGGATGTTGGGCGTTATGGGTTCGATTTCCTAGTCCGAGGTGGTGTCGTTGAACCTTTGGGTGTGTATTGTGGGGTCGAAAAAGGTGGTGTCTGCTGTGGGTTGTTCAGGGCAGTCTGTGAACCGTAGCCTCGTTTGGTCCAGGTGATTTCTGCAATTCGTCCATTGTCTCGTTTGACCACAAACTCCTTACTCCCTTAATTAACTATCACCGTGCCGGCGCTCCATTTGGGAACATGTCCATAGTTTTGCACATACACAGGGTAATTCAGATCAATTTCCTATGACACAGTGGCGCGACCATCGCTTACATTTTGTTGCTTCTGCATGCTCTCTACCTGATGATGCAGGTTGGGGTGAAGCAACGGGAGTCTCGTTCTAAATGTCCCTTTCATGAGTAGCTCAGCCGGGGGCACTCCTGTGAGTGATTGTGTCTCGTGCCGTAGCTGGGCAGTACTCGGGACAGGCACGTTTGGAGTGAGGCTTCTGTGACACATTTAAGGCTCTGTTTGATTGTTTGTACTGGCCGCTCTGCCTGCCCATTGGAGGCTGCTTTAAACGGGTCCGACGTGACATGTTTGGTCTCATTTCAGGTCATAAATTCTTTAAATTCGGCACTGGTGAAATATGGCCCGATGTAACTGACCAGTATGTCAGGCATGCCGTGGGTGGCAAACATGACCTTCAGGCTTTCAATGGTGGTGGTGGCGTTGCTTCCTGACATAATTTCACATTCAGGCCTAACACACGGAGCCCAGTGTAGGCAATGTGTGAGTGAATGTGTTAGTAATAATCTGATCTCAGGCCCCACACAGGGAGCTCAGTGCAGACAGTGTGTGAATGAGTGTGTTAATATTCACCCTGTTCACAAGCTGCACACAGGGAACGCACTGGAGACAGTGTGTGAGTGAGTGGATTAATATCCACCCTGATCACAGGCATCGCACATGGAGCACAGTGTGGACTGTGTGTGAGTGAGTGTGTTAATATTCACGCTAATTACAGGCCTCACACAGGGAGCCCAGTGTATACAGTGTGTGAGGATGTTAATATTCACCCTGATAACAGGCCTCACACAGGGAGTCCCGTTTCGAACATGTGTGAGTGAGTATGTTAATATTCACCCTGATCACATGCCTCACACAGAAAGTCCTGTGTTGAAAGTGTGTAAGAGAGTGGGCGAATATTTACGCTGATCACAGGCCTCATACAGGGAGCCCAGTTTAGACAGGGTGTGAGTGAGTGTGTTAATATTCACACTGATAACATGCCTCACACAGGCAGCCCTGTGTAGACCGGGTTTAAGTGAGTGAGTGTGTCAATATTCACCCTGATCACAGACCTCACACAGGGAGCCCAGTGTAGACAGGCTGTGAGTGAGTGTGTTAATATTCACCCTGATCACATGCCTCACACAGGCAGCCATGTGTAGAAAGTGTGTTAGTGAGTGTGTTAATATTCACCCTGATCACAGGCCGCACACAGGGAGCCCTTTGTAGACAGTGTGTGAGTGAGTGTGTTAATATTCACCCTGAACACAGCACACACACAAGGACCCCAGTGTAGACCGGGTTTAAGTGAGTGAGTGTGTTAATATTCACCCTGATCACAGACCTCACACAGCGAACCCAGTGTAGACCGGGTTTAAGTGAGTGAGTGTGTTAATATTTACCCTGATCACAGACCTCGCACAGGGAGCCCAGTGTAGACAGGGTGTGAGTGAGTGTGTTAATATTCACCCTGATCACATGCCTCACACAGACAGGCATGTGTAGAAAGTGTGTGAGTGAGTGTGTTAATATTCACCCTGATCACAGGCCGCACACCGGGAGCGCAGTGTAGACAGTGTGTGAGTGAGTGTGTTAATATTCACCCTGATCACAGGCCTCATTTATGGAGCCCTGTGTAGATCGTCTGTGAGTGAGTTTGTTAATATTCACCCTGATCACAGGCCTCATTTAAGGAGCCCTGTGTAGATCGTGTGTGAGTGAGTATGTTAATATTCACTCTGATCACAAGCCTCACACAGGCAGCCCTGTGTGGATAGTGTGTAAGTGAGTGCGTTAATATTCACTCTGATCACAGGCTTTCTGTTGCCAAGGTCTGGAACTCACTGCATAAACCTCTCCATATCTGCACTTCTCCATCATCCTTCAAGACTCTCCTTAAAATCTACCTCTTTAATGAAGATTTCAGTCACCTGCCCTAATTTTTCCTGATAGGTCTCGGTGTCAAATATTTTGTCGCATAACACTTCTCTAAGCGCCTTCGGATGATTCACTCTGATAAAGGCGCCAAGTAAATAAGTTATTGTGGTTTTGAAATCTGACCTTCTTGAAATGCACCCTGGAGCTTCATTTGATGTTTATTATGGCCTCATTTAGCTGCTTCGCTGCTTATAGTGATATGTGTATCGGCAACTCTCTGCTCCTCTGCCCCGTTCAGTAATGGCAACTTGCGCTAATTAAACTGCTGACACACAATTGTTCATTTAAGAATTTGTTCCAACTGGCCAACTCATGAGTCAACTGTGCTAGTGTAAATGTGTCTCTGGGTAAATGCGTGCCTGGCTAAGTGCAGGTTTATGTAATTGAGAATGTGTGTATGAGTGTGTGAGTGTGGTTCTGCGTAAGTGTTTGTGAGTGTGTTATTGTGTGAGAGTGTTTGAGTGTGTGCCTCTGTAAGTGTGTGTGTGTGTGTGTGTGTGTGCAAGTATATGAATATGTAATTATGTGTATGGTTAAGCGTGTGTGAGTGTGTTATTGTGTATGAATGTGTGATTATTTCTGACTGAATTAGTGGTTGTGATGGTACGGATGTATGAGTATGAGTGTGTTATTGTGTGTGACTTTCTGTCTGGGTAAGTGTGTGTGCATTTGTGTGAGTGTGTATGTGTGTGTCTGGGTAAATGAATGTGAGTGTGTTATTATGCATGAGTGTATGTGCATGTGTATGGGTAAGTGTGTGTGGGGGTAATTGCTGGCTGGTGTACAACAGTCATCACACGTTAAAAAAAATCCACGCATAGGCATCCTCCACCCTTGAAGATTTTGTTCGGACCTGGAATTTTAAGTCCTTCATTGAAACACCTGTGAACGTTTTGACGTGGAAGCAAGTCATCCCCAATTCGAGTGATTGCTGATGATGCCTGGAGTGTGTGTGTAAGTGTGTGCATAAATATATGAGAGTTTAAATGTGTGTCTGGGTAAGTTTGTGTATGTGTAAGTGTATTATTGTGTGCCTGGCTAAGCGTGTGTGTGAGCAAGTGTGTGTTACTGTGTAAGTCTGGAGTGTGTAAGGGTCTGAATATGTGTCTGTGTAAGTGTGTGATTCTGTGAGTGTTTAAGTCTATTAGTGTGAGTGTGCGAGTGTGTAAGTGTGTGTCTAGGTAAGTGTGTGCATGCTTACATCTGTGAGTGTGTGAGTGTATGAGTGCGTAAGCATGTGAGCGTGTAAGCGCGTGCCTGGCTAAGTAAATTAGTTAATGTGTGAGTGTGTGTCTGGGTAAGAGTGTGAATGTGTAATTTACTTAGTGTAAGTGTGTGAGTGTGTGTGTGTAATTGTGTGTTGGCTAAGTCTGTTTATGTGTGTGTATGTCTGTGAGTGTGTAATTGTGTGTGTGTAATTGTGTGTGTGAGAGTGTGTGTGTGTGTGTGAGTGTCTGCATGTGAGTGTGTGTTTGTAACTGTGTCTGGGAAAGTGCGTGAGTGTGTGTATGTGTGTAAGTGTGTGTCTGGATATGTGTTTGTCTTGGAGATTGTGTCTGTGTGTGAGTGAATGAGTGACTGTGTGCTTGACTGTGTGTCAGTGAGTATCTGTGTGTAACTGTGTGTGTGAGTGTCTGTGTGCGAGCAGGTGGGTTCAAGGCATCACCCATATAGGCGCAGGTGGCCCAGACTACAGTGCGGTACCTTGGACATTGGATCAGTCAGGGCAAAAAATACATGACAGAGGAAAGACGGATGGCAATTAGGGACATGCCTAAGCCCCAGAATTTCAGTGGAGTAAGGAACGTATTAGGACTTTTTAACTCTCGTCGGAATGTTTTACCTCGATACACAACAATAGCGGAACCCATACAGAAATTAATTAAATGGACCCCTACGTCAGATAGATTGCGGACCGGAGCAGGAAGAGGCATAAGGTGAATAAAAAGAGATCTGATGTCGTCCCCCGCCCTAGGATTGCCAGATCCCTATAAACCTTTCCAACTCCATTGTAATCAGGATGATAGACGCTATTCCACCGTGGTAATGCAGGAACATGGGAGCCAACAGAGACGTATATCCTCCAATCGACGAAGAAAGTCCATGTGGTATTGGAATGCCCCGATGTGTGTCCACCTTGACATGTGCGACTTGGATGGTCAAAGTAAGCCAACCAGTAATGATGATGGGACAGATCATTTTGCACCCACAACATACCCTGGTAGAACTACTAAGTACTAAAAACTGGAAAGCTGCGGTCGATCTCGGATAGCCGAAAAGCTTAGTGGTTGGCCGTATTCATGCCCAAAGGCAAGTCAGTAATAGTAAAAAAGCATAATGGAGTTAAACTCGCTGACAGAATGAGAGGAACTTAGCTCTCAGGAACAAGTAGAGGAGGCAACGCACAGCGGGGTAAAGGAAGAGCCATTGGACAATCCTGATGAATCCAGAAAATACATTGATGGAGAACCCCATACTGGGTGGGCAGTGGTAACACAGGAGCGAGAGGAAATAATGGTAAAAAACTCCCAGGAGACAAGTCAGCTCAGGTGGCAGAACTGTTATAAAGCCTCTCGAGTCAGCTAAATGAAAGGGAGTAAACAAGTTTACAGAAGATCAATACGTTTTCGGGGTGGTTCACCATTATATGACAGCCTGGTCACGACGAGGGTTTGTTACATCTGCTGGCGATGTGGTAAAACATGGAAAGCTCGTAGAAAGTCAAGTGAAAGCAGCAAAGGAACCATGGTGAGCAGCGGCAATAAAGGTAAAAGCACACACAGAACTAGCTAGTAAGGGGCAAAAGCACCCGCAAGACCTAACCATCGTCGGGAATAGGTTCGCCGACCTCGGAGCCAAACGAGCGGCAGGTGAACGGAAGCCAAAGCCAGCATTTAAGGCTGAAATTAAACCAGTAATGTGAACAGTGTTCATACTGACATAAATATAGTATCAGTCCACCAGAGTGTCGATCAGGAAGAAAGACGTGAAAGTATTCAGCAAAAATGTGAAATATGGAGATGGAATCCCCAGGAGCAAGTTGTGGTACCACAATGTTGTGGTCAACAACTACGAAAATTATATCACGGGATAACACATATCCAGAGAAGCAACATGCTGTACTTGCTCTCGCAGTACTCGTGGTGGCCAGCAATGTGGAAGGATGTAAATAAATTTTGCCAAAAGTGCATTATTTGTGCCCAACAAAACGTAGGCAGGGGATGCAAGGTACGAATGGGACATGAGCCAAGGCCAGAGGGACCTGGGGAGAATTTACAGATCGACTTCACCAGACCCCTGCGATAGGATACTGGCAAAAGTTAGTGCTTGGTAGTTATAGACCAGTCCACACGATGGGTGGAAGCCTTCGCTACCAGGGCATGCTCTGCTCGAATGGTAGCACGGATCATTGCTAGCGAGGTGATACCTCGGTGGGAAGTATCCCTACAGATAGATTCAGACAATGAGACACATTTCACGGGCAAATTAATGGAAGAAACATGTGCACAGCTGCGATTCAAACAGAGGTACTACATACCATATCATCCCCAAAGTTCGGGAATGGTGGTAAGAATTAATAAGACCTTAAACACGGCCCTGTCCAAAGCAACGCAGGAGATAGGTAACGGATGCACCGGGCTGCTTGCAAAAATGTTAATGCGGCTCATACGCACCCGAGGGCGAACCACGGGACAACACCATAGGAGCTGACGATTGGAAGGGCTATGAGGCTACCAGAGGCCTTAGATGCAGGGGCAGGTGAAGCAGGACCAATTCAGGTAATGCTAAAGAAGTACTTGGTCCATCTAAACCAGGAGGTGTATACTATGAATAAATAAGTTAGGAGCAAAGAGCAGATAAGAGAACTAGAAATTCAAAATGAGAAAGTGAGACTCGTTACGCTACCGAAATAGGAGAACATGTCATGATAAATATGACAGGGTTGTGAAAGGGAATGGCGCCCCGAAGAATGTGACCATACTCGGTACTCATAATGAGCGATACTTGTGTTTGTACACAGAGCCCACGAGGATTATATGGAAATACTGGACAAAGGTAAAACCATATAACACTAAACAGCCCCCGTCTGTTTTAATGTATAGTGCCAGTGCACCCGGTGACCACGGACGCGTCCGATCCGGAAGCAAGCCAGAGAACAACGGGTTGGACCTGTGGTGGTGGCAATTGGGTTTCTGGCAGTCCTGCCCTTCCAGTGCCTCCAGAGAAATGTTTCGAAGGAAAAGGCCGTAGACGTTATTATTAGTGGAAGGCCCATCGAGAAGCAACCGGGAAACTGTACATGCCCCGCGGGAATTTAAGGTCATGTTTTTCATTTAACTTTTGACTGCAAACGATGGACCTATTCGACACCAGTCTCTGGCAATATCATACTGATCACCCGTAAGAATGAGAATGTAACCTTCAACTTTACATGGATGGCCGACGGTCCAGGGATGATGTGTAAGCGACAATACTCCCCAGAATACTAGCAGAATACGTAAGTAAGCCTGGGATACTAAAAAAACGGAGTGTACCGATAGTACAGAGTGGAGTCACGCAACCTTGGGAGATGGAGACTGGGTCTTGTGTAGGAACAATTCAGTTTTGCCGGAGGGATGAATGACTGGTCATGATAAGTGTCAAATATCTCCGTCTGAACCAGGAACGGATGCCATACTTACAAAAGCTGCACAATAAACATATGAGCACAATGATAGACCCTACAATAAAAAATGTACAAATAAATATACAGTATGATCATTAGATGGTACCCAGTTTGTAAGAACCCGGATCTTGCCCTAAAGTGAACTAAAGCTCGCAATTGGTGTAACGTAATAGATCGAGTAGTAGAAGTGTTAGGACCGGGACTAGGAGCATTAAATTCAATGGATATTGAAACGCTGCGGAATCAAATACAAAAAGCTGGACAATGGACAAAAGATTCCATAAGGCTGTCAGATGTGTGGGAAGAACTCTTACAGGTCAATCGCCTGTGGGGACGGCAGTCAGACAATATGATACGGCAACCGTCATCAAAACAAACTGGGAACAGCAACATGTATTGGCCAATTCAACGCGGGAAGCCAATAAGTTTCACTGACTTATAATGGGGCTGATCAAGGAAGGACAACGCGCTGAATTAGAAAGAATAGCATTCTCTGGGAATGGACCACAATGGGCTAAACTTTGGACACCGAAATCTTACACTCAGGCCAGATATGAAGCATACGTGATGTGATGAAGAGGGATGTAATATGACGATTTTGTTGGCTTATGTTATTAACAGTCAATTCCTTCGAGTAAGTCAATGTGTATATTGTAAATAGCTGGGGTCCCAGCACTGAACATTGTCGTACCACACTACACAGTGCATGCCTTTTTGAATTGGTATTATTAATTAATATTATAAATTTACCTCTTCAGTCCCTCCTGTTGGTCCCTGATTATTTCTAAATAATCATTCGACCACATACATGTTCTGAGCCATTCAGTCAGATATGGTGTGAGTTTTTGACCCAACCACAGATATTCGGGAAAAATTAATGGAAGCCACAGTTTTACGTAAATTGGACAGACCTGAAGAATAAAATGCACAAAGGGATGGACTGAGTAAAGTGGCCATTAGGACAAGTATACCCGCTACATGCACCAGAGGTGGAACCATGCAGCATTGAAGGCAAAACAGGGGCTTGCGAATAGCGGCTGCAACCCTTAAATGATATCGTAATACATGAAATCAGACAAAACTACGTATGTGTAACCAGTACCCACGCGGTATATTTGAACGCGGATGGATTGTAACCCCTGGTAAATGAATGCTGGAAAAAATATCTGTCATCGTCGACGTTAAAACGACCAAGTCCGACCAAGTGCGACAATGGAAAAATATGGCACAACCTACGAGCACCAAAGGATTATCTGTCTACCTCCGGCACTGAACTTGCGAAAGTTAAGGGCCTTTATGGAAAAACACGTTCAGGTGACCAAGTACCTGGAGAAGAAAGGGAACGGTTACTCAGACAAAAGGTCGTAATGAATTACACAAAACACGAACTGATCCGCGTGATGGAGGAACTAAGTGACCTCACGGTTTAACACTGGTGGGACATTTTTAAGGGCTTGTCACCTAAGGCCTACACGGTCCTCAAATTAATTTGGCAGCGAATTGTGGTAATATTGGTACCGGTAGGGATATGTATCGTTATCCAACAATATCTGATGTGTAAGATCCGAGGGATATGCAATTGCGTGGTTCTGGCCGAACAGCCAACAGCCCGTGTAATGTAGGAATCATAGGGACTTTGGAACACGTTAGTGAAACAATTAAAACCCTCAAGCTTATGCTCTGTATGTACAAAAACAAATATATGTAGCTTGCCACTAATCCAAAGGAAATTGGCAGGGGTAGCCTGCAAAGATTCTGTTAAAAGATGGAATTACGAGCAATCAAAAGGAAATGGATTTGTACACTTTTTCCAGCAGATGGCTCAGAACATGTATGTGGTCGGATGATTATTTAGAAATAATCAGGGACCAACAGGAGGGACTGAACAGGTAAATTTATAATATTAATTAATAATACCAATTTAAAATGGCATGCACTGAGTAGAGTGGTACGACAATGTTCAGTGCTGGGACCCCAGCTATTTACAATATACACAAAGACTTATTCAAAGGAATTGAATGTATTGTCTTCAAGTTTGCAGATTATACTAAGTTGGATGGCAGTGTGAGTTGCGAGGAGGATGCTAAGAGGCTGCACGGTGACGTGGACAGGTTATGTGAATGAGCAAATGCGTGGCAGATGCAGTGTAATGTAGATATATTTGAGGTTATCCATTTTGGTGGCAAAAACATAAAGGAGGAATACTTTTTGAATCTTGACAGATTATGAAAAGGGGAGGAGCAACGAGACCAGGGTTTCGTGGTACATCAGACATTGAAAGTTAGCCTGCAGGTACAGAAGGCTGTGAAGAAGGCAAAAGGCATGTTGGCCTTTATAGCGAGCCGAATAGAGTACAGGATCAATGATGTCTTACGCAGTTGTTCATGGCATTGGTGTGGCCGCACGTTGAAAATTGTGTGCAGTTTTGGTCTCTTAATCCGAGGAAGGACATTCTTGCGATGGAGGGAGTGCAGCGAAGCTTCACAAATCTGATTCCCAGGATGGCAGGACTGACATATGAAGAAAGACTGGATCGACGAGGCTTGCATTCATTGGAATTTCGGAGAATGAGCGGGGATCTCATCGAAACATATACAATTCTGAGAGGATTGCACAAGATAGATGCAGGAAAAATGTCCCCGATGTTGGGGTACTCCTGTACCAGAGGTCACAGTCTAAGCATAAGGGGTGAGCCAATTAGGACCGAGATGAGGACAAACCTCTTCTCTCAGAGAATTTTGAACCTGTGTAATTCTATACCACTGACATTTGTGGAGGCTAGTTCGTTAGATATATTCAAAAGGGAGTTTGATGTGGCCCTTACGGATACAGGGATTAAGGGGTATGGAGAGAAAGCAGGAATGGGATGTTGAACTTGCATGTTCAGCCATCATTATATTGAATCCTGATGCAGTCTTGAGGTGACGAATTGCCTACTCCTGCGCCTAATTTCCATGGTTTTGTGTTTCTTTGTATCTGGATGGGCAGTAACAGTAAGAGTGAGGTCAGTGATGTATCTGGAAGGGTAGTGACTGTAGTAGATAGGTCAGTGATGTATGTGGATTGGCAATAACAGTATGAATGAGGCCAGTGATGTATCTTGATGTGTCGTGACAGTATGAGTGTTGTCAATGTTGTATCGGGATGGGTAGAGACAGTAGGAGTGAGGTCAGTGATTTATCTGGATGGGAGTGAATGTATGAGTGAGGTCAGTGATTTATCTCGCTGGGTAGTGACAGTATGAGTGAGGTCAGTGATGTATCTGGATGGGTAGTGACAGTATTCTGAGGTGAGTGAAGTACCTGGATGAATAGTGAAAGTATGAGTGAGGTCACTGATGTATCTGGATGGGTAGTGACAGTATGAGTGAGGTCACTGATGCATCTGGATGGGTAGTGACAGTATGAGTTAGGTCAGTGATGTATCTGGAAGAGTATTACACACTGTTTCTCCAAAGCTGTGCAGTTGTGTGTTTATCTCCATGCTTCCCCACACCAGGGTTGCATGTCACGTACTCTGCCTGGCACAGGCTTCAACATGTAGGCACTCGTTACAATCATATTCCACAGGTTCGTTCCTCAGATCTGCTGGTGGAAACTTCGGTGCGAGCGGGCTGAGCCCATTATGGAGCCAGTTACCTGGAAACCGCTATAGAGTGGAGCCCTGAACCACTGAGTATGTGAAGAGCAGCAGAATACAGGTACTGTGCTGCGAATCATAGCTTGAAAGACGGTTATATTATAAAGTGCGTCGGCACACTGAACGCTTTAGGCCCTAGAACATCAGGTGCAGGGGTGGGAGAGTATTGGAGAGAGAACATGTTGGAAAGTGAGGCTGGGGCAAATCGTGAGTGGGGAGAGAGATAGAGTGGAAGAGAATGAGATTGAGGCGAGCAAGTGGGAGAGATTGAGAGACAATTCATGGGGAGTGAGATACAGCGTCATACGGTAATCGAGAGAGAGAGAGATAGGCAGGAAAAGAGGGGGAAATAGAGCATAAGACGGGTGAGATTGAGGTTTGTCTAGTCCGTTCCCAGGGACTGCACATCGGTCGCATTTTGGAACTACAACAACAACTTAAAGTATATAGAGCCTTTAACGTGGCGAAACGTCCCAACGGGCTCCACAGGTGTACAATGAGACAAAACAAACTTGACACTGAACCGCACAAGTAGCATTTAGTGCAAGTGATCAACACGTTGTTGAAAGAAGAAGGTTATAAGGAACATCTTGAAGGGGAAAAAGATGTTGGGAGGTGGAGAGGATTAGGGCCAAATTCCGGAGCTTGGGGTCTCGGTAACAGAAGGCTCGCCCACCAATGGCGGAGCGATTATAATCAGGGCTGCTCAAGAGGGCAGAATTAATGGATTGAAGACATATCTAGGGTTGTGTGGTGGGGGAGGTTACATAGTAGAGAGGATGTAAAGGCAATGGAGGGACTTTAAAGCAAGGATGAGGATTTTGAAAGCGAGGCGTTGTTTAACCAGGAACCAATATAGTTCAGCGAGCACAAGTGTAATGGGTGACAGGAATTTGTTGGGAGTTAGATCATGGGCATCCGGGTTTCGGATCACCTCTAGCATGCGCAGGGCAGAATGTGGGAGGCCAACCAGGAGACTGTTGGAAAAGTGATGTCTCTAGGAAACGGAGGACAGGACGACGGATTCCAGCAGCGGACGAGCTGAGACAAGGGGCGGAGATGGGCGATCTTAGGGAGATGGATATAGGCGTTCTTAGTTAGCAGTGGATATGTGGTCGAAAGTTAATTTCACGGTCAAATGTAACAGCTAGTTTGCGAACTGCAGGGTTCAGTCTCAGACCGTAGATGGAGAAAGGCATGGAGTCAGTCGCTAGGGAACGGAGTTTGTGGCGGGGACCGAAAATAATGATTAGGTCTTCCCAATCTTCAATTGGATAAATTTCTGCTCATCCGGAACAACACAGGTGGAGGTGCAGCACATGTTCTGTGGCCGCTGGGAGGTGGCTAAAGACAACAATCCGTCGGCTTAAAGAGTGCCGAGCTCAGTTCCAGTTACATTTTTCGAGGTTTTGGTCCCTTTTTGAAAGTATTTCTCCTGATTATTCAAATCATGTCATGAGAGACAAGATAAGGTTTGTGGGCCCGTTTTTACCTCAGAGTCTGTGCGAGACGGAGGGAACGGCAGCAGGCAAAGAGAAAACAACTTCTACAAAACTGATGCCAATTCATCGCCAAATCTGAGGGTTGATAAGCTCACCGCCTTCTTAGGAAGTTTCACCACTTTCTTCACCTTCTTATTTGAGCTCCCTTTGGAATCCGTTTATTTTATTATTCTTGTTGAGTGTTTAACGACAGCATTGAAGCAGGAAAGAGAAACTCGGAGCAAATTATTCTCACAATGCTACAATGAGACTAGAAACAGTTTAAAGATTTTTTATGAAACTTTTCCAAAAAAGGAGCGTTGAAAATACGTTACCTTCTTAGTTTCGAAGATGATTTGGGACGAAACAGGCAAAAATCAGTTTTCGCCTCCTTTAAACAAGTCCCAACCTGGTCTTGAATCCAAACACTTCTAAAGAGGCTCCGAATTGCTTAACCCGATTAAAAATGAAGGCGTTCAATATTTGATTTTGAACGATTGAATAGAGTGAGCAGCTTTGCACAAACACGTTCCCCATGCTGTTGAGGAGGGGAGGGCAGGGCAGGAGAGGTCGGAGTTTCACGTTACTTTTTATTGACGTTAATAAGTATCATTAAGACGTTTGGAGAGAAGAAAAAAAGAGGTAAAAACACAAATCTTTTTATTGTATATAACATTAAAAAAAAATTGCAGGAACTACTGTGGAGAGAGAAACAGAGTTAATGTTTCAGGTCTGTCAACTTACATCAGAAATGAACAATGATAGAGATGTAACAGACTTAAACCAGATGCAGGGGCAGAACATGTCGGGAGGAAGGGAAAGAACAAGAGGAAAGATCTGTGTTTTGATGTAAGGCAGGCGAGGTTAAATCCTGCCTCTGAACATGGATAAAAACTGTTAAATCATTCACTTCTTCCAGTTCTGACCGAAAGCTCACAGACCTAAATGGCTAACTTAGTTTTTCTCTCCACAGAAGCCGCCTGAGCTTCTGATTTATTTCCAGCATTTTCTGTTTGAGTTTCAGATTCCAGCATCCACTATTTTTTGCTATTGAGAACTATTTTATTTTGTCTGTCGTGCTACAGTCCAAACAAGTCTCAGGAAAAATTTAAAAATAGATTTCCTCCTAAACGTTTTATGGAATGTGAAAGTGAAACAAGGGTAATGTAATGATGTATAAAATAGCAGGAAGCGATTTTAGAACAAAGCACTATTTGTTTTTTGAAAACGACACAGAAAATACTTTGATTAAACAGACAACGGACAATTTCGATTTGGTACATGTGTTTGAAATAGGAGAATAAAAATTGAGAGTACAATGAATTTTGTTTCGGACATTAGAATTGGGAAGTACCTAAAATAATTCCACACTTTAGGTAATAAGAGCAGAGATTAATATATTGCCGAATGTTTGAGAGAAAAACATTGGAAGTAAAATTTGTATTTTAACAAATTTAATTCACCATATTAGTAGACATATCCAAGACAGACTGGTTTTCCTATCCAGGAAGAAAGATGAATGTATATGTCTGTTAAATCATAGCTCTCCCTCCGTTTTGTTTTTAATTTGGTGACGCACATTTTGTATGTGTTTTTCTGCACTTTTCTATAAGTGTCTCATTTCTGACATGTTACATGGGGTGATGCTGGTACAAGAAGGCAACCTTTATGAATGGAAGTGACTGCAGTTGGAGATTGCGGTTTATTTTGTTCAATTCTTTTTTATACCATTAACTAAAGAATTACGGCAATGTTATGTTCTTTTTGGCTGATTGTTTTATGATTAATATTCTAATTGCTTATGTGGACATACAGGATATCAGCATCCTAGGAAAGCCACTGTTCCTGCTGCGTGTGCTGCATTTGCTCTGGTCATATGAGAGATGCGGCTAATAAGTTGACAACTTTAAAATTAAGATTAATTGCACGAAAATATATGCCTATTTCAGCTCACATTGGAATTTTGGACTGTTTGTCGATGCATAACCGAGTAACTGAGTGATGGTTATGTCGTCTTATTGCATTCCTATGCCGTTCATTTATATCCCACTCATTTGTGATCACATCAATAGATATTGTACATGACGAACTAAAAATATTTAATTAATTCTATCGTAACCAACGTGCATAATATTGATGTAAATATCAAACGATTTTCAATATGGATCAGTGTGAGTTGGAGCATTTTGGTAGGAGAGATTAGTACCCAACCTACACTTGGAAACTAATAGTACAAATGGGGTTGAAGTGCAAAGGGATCTCTGGGTACAGATACACAAGACATTAAATGTAGCAATGGAGGATAATCAGGCCATACAAGTGCAAATGAAGCACTGGAGATCATTTATAGAGGATTATAAGTAAACAGAAGAGAAGTTATGTCTGAACTCAGTAGTGGGTAAAATGATGCAATCAATTATTAAGGATGTCATAGCAGTGCATCTGGAAAATGGTGACATGATAGGTCCAAGTCAGCATGGATTTGTGAAAGGGAAAGCATGCTTGACAAAACTTCTGGAATTTTTTGAGGATGTTTCCAGTGAAGTGGACAAAGGAAAACCAGTTGATGTGGTATATTTGGACTTTCAGAAGGCTTTCGACAAGGTCCCACACAAGAGATTAATGTGCAAAGTTAAAGCACATGGGATTGGGGGTAGTGTGCTGACGTGGATTGAGAACTGGTTGTCAGACAGGAAGCAAAGTGTAGGAGTAAACGGGTACTTTTCAGAATGGCAGGCAGTGACTAGTGGGGTGCCGCAAGGTTCTGTGCTGGGGCCCCAGCTGTTTACATTGTACATTATTGATTTAGACGAGGGGATTAAATGCAGTATCTCCAAATTTGCGGATGACACGAAGTTGGGTAGCAGTGTGAGCTGCGAGGAGGATGCTATTAGGCTGCAGAGTGACTTGGATAGGTTAGGTGTGTGGGCAAATGCATGGCAGATGAAGTATAATGTGGATAAATGTGAGGTTATTCACTTTGGTGGTAAAAACTGAGAGACAGACTATTATCTGAATGGTGACAGATTAGGAAAAGGGAAGGTGCAACGAGACCTGGGTGTCATGGTACATCAGTCATTGAAGGTTAGCATACAGGTACAGCAGGCGGTTAAGAAAGCAAATGGCATGTTTACCTTCATAGCGAGGGAATTTGAATACAGGGGCAGGGAGGTGTTGCTACAGTTGTACAGGGCCTTGGTGAGGCCACACCTGGAGTATTGTGTACAGTTTTGGTCTCCTAACTTGAGGAAGGACATTCTTGCTATTGAGGGATTGCAGCGAAGATTCACCAGACTGATTCCCGGGATGGCGGGACTGACCCATCAAGAAAGACTGGATCAACTGGGCTTGTATTCACTGGAGTTCAGAAGAATGAGAGGGGACCTCATAGAAACGTTTAAAATTCTGATGGGTTTAGACAGGTTAGATGCAGGAAGAATGTTCCCAATGTTGGGGATGTCCAGAACCAGGGGTCACAGTCTGACGATAAGTGGTGAGCCATTTAGGACCGAAATGAGGAGAAACTTCTTCACCCAGAGAGTGGTGAACCTGTGGAATTCTCTACCACAGAGAGTAGTTGAGGCCAATTCACTAAATATATTCAAAAGGGAGTTAGATGAAGTCCTTACTACTCGGGGGATCAAGGGTTATGGCGAGAAAGCAGGAAGGGGGTACTGAAGTTGCATGTTCAGCCATGAACTCATTGAATGGCGGTGCAGGCTAGAAGGGCTGAATGGCCTGCTCCTGCACCTATTTTCTATGTTTCTATGTTTCTATGTAAATCCTATATCGAACCTTTTCTGATTGTCTCATGATCTGCGGCGGTGGGCTGCCAATATGGCATAACTCTATATATGATTTCAACGGAGAGCGGGCGGGTAAGTGGAGCTGACACCAGGGCCATATCAGCCATGATCTTGTTGAATGGCGGAGCAGTCTCGAGGTGCTAGATGGCCTACTCCTGTTCCTAATTCTTATGTTCTTATGTTCATATGATCTTTTCAGTGGTTGATGCTGCTGTCGTTGTTGTAAAAGTTGTTGTAAATATTGTTGTTGTAAATTTTCCCAGGGTTAAAATTTCACGCTAAAAGTAGTTTCTGGCGCGCTCAAACAAACAATTAGAGGCAACGTTGGTGGCGAGGAGCGGGGGATATTGTGTTGGGTGGGGAGGGTCTGAGGATATTTTGTGGGGTGTGGAGGGTCTGAGGATATTGTGTGGGGTTTGGAGGAGCTGACGTGATTGGCTGGGGTGAGGAGTGTCTGAGGATATTGGGTATGGTGGGGATGGTCTGAGGATATTGTGTGGGTTTGGGAGGAGCTGAGGAGATTGGGTAGTGTAAGGAGCGTCTGAGGATATTGCGTGAGGTGGGGAGGGCCAGAGGATATTGGGTGGGGAGGGGAGGGTCTGAGTATATTGGGTGGGGTGAGGAGGTTCTCAGGATATTGGGTGGGGTGGGGAGGGTGTGAGGATATTGGGTGGGGTCTGGAGGGTGCAAGTATATTTGATGGTGTGGTGAGGGTCTGCGGATATTGGGTGGAGTGTTGGAGGAGCTGAGGATATTGGGTGGTGTGGGGAAGGTCTCAGGATATTGGGTGGGGTGGGGAGGGTATGAGGATATTGGGTGGGATGAGGAGGAGGTGAGGATATTGGGTGGGGTAGGAAGCGTCTGAGGATACTGGGAGGGCTGTGGAGGGGCTGAGGATATTGGGTGGGTTGGGCAGGAGCTGAGGACATTGGGTGGGATGTGGATGAGCTGAGGCTATTGGGTGATTGGGGACGGTCGAAGAATATTGCGTGCATAATTCGATATGTGAAGACACAAAGTGAGGTTTATGTAATCAGTACAGTGGCCCTGTTAGAAGAAATAAATAACATCTTAACCGAATAGCAATAAACCGTTTGGTTTCCTTATTAATTCTAAAATCTCACGCAGATAAATGGCTGCTTTATTGCATTACCAATTGTTTTATTCAGTATATTGATTGATACATTGCTTCAAATATTTAAGACGCAATTCTCGAAAGTTCATCTCACAATAAACACTCGGAGACAATTAGACTGTGCATTGAAGTGGGAAGTGAATTTCAAGATGAATGCGAGGTGATAAAATTTGGTAGGAATCTTGATGTATATAGAAATATTATTTATTGATGATGTGTATAAGGACTGTTGAAAGGCCTTTGACAAACAGCCACTTAATTAACTTGTTGATAAAATTCTAACCCATGAGATTAAAGGGACAGGGCAGTATGGTAATGTCATTGTCGAATTGACAGATAAAAGAGAGCAATGGTGACTGGTTGTTGTTCAGATTGGCGCGAGCTGTACTGCTGTCTCCCCAAGGGGTCTGGATTGGAGGGCTGCTCTGTTTGATATATATCCGTGAACTCGATTTGGGTATAAACTGCATCATTTTAACCTTTGTAGATGATACGAGACTAGGAAATGGTGTATGCAATGAGGACGATAGTACAAGAATTCAGGAGGGAACAGACTGACTGTTGCACATTAGAAATTATCAAATAGGTGCAGGAGTAGGCCGTTCAGCCCTTCGAGCCTGCTCCGCTATTCACTCCGATCGTGGCTGATCATCGGTAAAAATGGACAATCATTTAAACCGTCCAACTGACACTCATTCCTGCACGTAAAGTTAACTCATTACTCTGTTAACTGATATATATTTTGCATTGAAAGATTACAATATCATTGCTGCCTAAAACAGGTCCTAAGCCACCAGAAGATTTGATTGGGTCTTGACTCTCATGAAATGTATTCAGGCTGGAGAGCCAGAGAACTTCGGAAAAGTCTCTAACCTGATCATACAATTCGCGGGTGGCGTTTCTGTCCAAATTCAATCCTTTTGCTTACAACAATACCCGAACTCTGATTGAGAAGAGCAAATAGATGGCAGTTTAAATTTAACATGTAAAATTGATAAGTGTGGTATTTTGGCAGGAAAACAAGAACATAAGAAATAGTTGCTATAGGAGGCGACCTGGCCCCTCGAACATGCTCCACCATTCAATAAGATCATGGCTGATCTGATAATCGAGTCAGCTCTACTTCCATGCCCACTCCCCATAACCCTTTATTGCCTTATTGCTTAAAAACCTGTCATCTCTGCCTTAAATTTATTCAATGATCCAGCCTCCGCAGCTCTCTGGGGCAGAGAATTCCACAGATGTAAAACTCCCTGAGAGAAGAACTTCCTCATCATCTCAGTTTTAAATGGGCGGCCCATTTTTCTGAGATTATGGGCTAGATTTTCTGCTTTTGATGAGATGAACCAAAAATTGTCATTACTTCCGGCGTGAATGGTTACAATGAGCTTTCAGAACGCCGGAATGTGGTACAATTTCAAAGCCCCTAATCTGCATTTTTTAATTTGGCCGTTACCGCGAGCGATACTAATATCTCCTTACTTTGCTGTAGTCTCTCAATACAATCGTCCCAATCATCACCAACACCGTACCTCTCGTCTGTGCTGCTAGTGGCCATGCTTGCGTGGTTTAAATCCCAGTTTCTCGTCGCCAATAATATGTCCTTACGATATAGTATAAATGCACACGAGGCCCATACTTTATTGGCAAGCACTGAAGTGATGAAGGTGGGTGGAGCTTCGCATTTTTAACTGAAAGTGTAGGTTAGGAGTGTCTCCCACAAGTTCCCCACCTTGTGGTCAATGTTCTCACAGTGTACAACTTAGGTCAGTTGTGTGTTGCAGCATGTTAATGCCAATTTTCAGTTACCGCCGTTAGCCTATGCCTCCAGAAGTCTATCCCAGGCAGAACGGGATACGGGATGGTAGAAAAGCAAGCCCTTCCTTGTGTATAAGCTGTAAAAAATGCACAAGTACCTGTTTGGCACCAAATTTGCGCTGGGGACAGATCACAAACCCCGAATGTCCCTTTTGGCCGACAGCAAGGCCATAAATGCAAATGCATCAGCCCGCATACAGCAGTTGACATTCACATTAGCTGGCTATGATTTTAGAATTCGGCAAATATTTGGCACTGAAAACTGCGCCGAA
Source organism: Pristiophorus japonicus (assembly GCF_044704955.1). Lineage (NCBI taxonomy): Eukaryota > Metazoa > Chordata > Chondrichthyes > Pristiophoridae > Pristiophorus > Pristiophorus japonicus. Next base: position 3,105,586 of record NW_027253324.1, read on the forward strand.
GCAGTCAGCAGGCTCCCACCAATCACTACCGATGGGGCAACCGAGCATGCTGCTGAGATGGTCATGGCTTTTGAAATTTTCGAAAGCGAAGACTCAGCTGTGACAGCCCGTCAGATAAACGTCTGGACTAATAGAGACCCGCTACTGTCTCGAGTCAAGAAATGTGCCCTGAATAGGACCACGCATCTCACGTAAAAACGAGTTTCTTACATGGGTCATATCGCGTTAACAGATTGTTGGAACAAAACAAATTTCGTGCTCTCTCAAAAGCCCTTTGCTTGCTGTCCCCCCAGACCCAATCGTGAACTTTGCGTAGGAGCACGTGTAGCAGCTCTAACAGCGTGCTCAATTTGGCAAGAAAGTTTCCAAAATCGTTTAGGAGCCCCAGAACGAACGCAGCTCCGTCGAATTACGGGTTCTGGGAGCTCTCTGGATCGCTTGCGTTTTGAATGCAGCAGGTCTGATCCCGTCCGCTGCTACCCTCATCCCCAGGAACTCTATCTCTGGAGCTTGGACGACGCTCCTCACAGTTTTCAGTCGCAGACCTACCCGGTCCAGTCTGCGAAGCACCTCCTCCAGGTTGCGGAGCTGTTCTTCAGTATCACAACCGGTGATGAGCATATCATCCTGAAAAAGCACTGTCCTTGGAATCGACTTGAATAGGCATTCCATATGCCTATTGAAAGATCCCGGCTGCCGAGCGAATCCCAAACGGTCATCTGTTGTCGTCAAACAACTTATTTTCTTGTCGTGATGGTGGTCAGCTTCTTCGAATCACTCGCCAGCTCCTAGGTCATCTAAGCTGAGGTCAGGTCCAATCTTGAAAAAAATCTTTCACCGGATAGCTTCTCTCTCGTTAGCGGGTACTGGTCTTGGAGTGACACCCGATTGATGGTGGCAATGCAATCACCACATATCCTGACTGACCCATTTATCAATGAACTAAACATGAATATAGGGGTTATGATTAAGAAGTTTTCAGGTGATAGTAAAATAGGCAGTGTGGTTGATAATGAAGAAGAAAGCTGGAGACTGCAGGAAGATATCAATCAACTGTTTAGTGAGCAGAACAGTGGCAAATAGAATTTAATCCAGAGTCGTGTGAGATCGTGCATTTGTGGAGGGCTAACATGGAAAGGGATTAAGCTTCAACTGGTAGGACATTGGGAAGAGCAGAGGAATAAACGGAACTGGGATTGCATGTCCGCAGATCCCTGAATGTATGTGGCCAGTTGGATAAATTGGTTAAGATTGCATATGGAATCGATCCATGGAATCAAGTGGGTTTGCTTGAAATATAAATATTCTGGTTAAACCACTGCTTGCAGTTCTGGCCAGCGCATTGAAGGAAGGATGTGATTGCGCAGGAGAGGGTATAGAGGAGATTTCCGCAGCTGTTGCTCGGAGTGGAGCAACTTTGCTATGAGGACAGATTGTATAGGCTGGGTTTGTTGTCCTTGGAACAGAGAAGGTTGATGGGCGACAGCATTAAGGTATTTAAAATTGGAGGGGCCTATATTTTGTTGATTAAAAGGGCCTTTTTCCCATAGTAGAGGGGTGAACAACCAGGAGGCATGAATTAAAGTAATAAGTAAAGTAAATAAAAGTAAAAGTATAAGGGTTAAAGGGCATTTGAAGGGAACATTCTTCATCCAGATGTTTGTGGGTGTCTTAAACTCACTGCCTGAAAGTGTGGTGGAGGCAGAAACTCTCAACCCATTTAAAAATTACTTGGATGTGCACTTCAATTGCTGTAATGTGCAGGGTTGCACACCTAAAACTGGACATCTGTTGGCCGGTGCAGATACGATGTGCCAGAAATGAATCCTTCTATGCTATGAACTTCTAATGATTATATAATTATCGGTTAGCATTACTTTCATGATGCAAAACGAGGCGATCGGCTAATTAATGGTGTTTCCAGTGAAAAAATGTTCGTGCAAGTTGGGGCTCGAACACAGGAACCTGACATTAAGAGTATTATGAGGCTACTGTTCGGTGTACGGAGAGCTTTGCCTCGAACCGCGGCATTTTGTAGCCTAGTGAAGGGCGGTAAACCACAGTTTGATGCTGCATTTGCCGTTTTCCACTGGCAGTGGCTGATTGGAGAATGCGGGACCGGAATGTTGGGGATTATCCCACCCTCATTCACTCTGGAGCTCGGGAAGAGCGATTAGTCTTTTATTTTCTGTTGTGAAGCGAGGCAGCGCGGCAGGATCTTTTAATAATCTCTCACAGCTGAACTGAATGCCTCGAAATTTGCATCTTTGAGGTGGGATTTCTCCACCCTTTGAGCTGGAAACGGGAGGGAGTGAGGGACACTGTGTAGAGTTTGAGTTTGCAGAGACCTGTACAGAGAAATCAGCAAATGCAAGAGCGTCGTGAGACACTGCACTCTGATAATATTGAACCACTAATATGAATTGTTCAATTTTTTCTAATCATTAATTGAAAAATGTTTCTGTCCGGTTTCGAGCCAGGAATTATTCGTGTGGGAGGCGAACGTGATAACCACTGCACTACGGAAACGCAGCGGCAGATGCATTGTTGAGAACATCACCAGAGCTTTACCCTCAACAAATGGACTACACTTCAGAGCTTGCGTTGCGAGAGCAGATCACTGTGCTATATTTAGCAATGTGGTGAGTGTGGCAAGAATAGATCCCGTATTTCTTCGTCTTTATATATAGGAACAGGAGTGGCCATTCCTCAGCAAGTGGTTAGAATCTTGAATACACTGCTTCAAAGGGCGGTGGTGGCAGACTCAATGTTATCTTTCAAAATGGAGCTGGATAAGTATCCGAAGGAAGACAATTACACAACTGCGGATAAATGACCGGGGTGTGGGACTAGTTGAGATTTGGAATGGGCTCGACGAGCCGAATGGCCCTCTTCCATGCTGTAACCATTCCCTTATTCTGTGATTATATAAGTAGTTGGTACAATTAATAGTGTGCATGTAAGCAGAATATTGCAAAGGAACATGGATTGAGTCGGCAGAACGAGAGGCATCTGATCAGAAGATTCGGGTGCGCGAAAATTCGGGTTTAATGACTTTAAAAAGCATCATTTTTGTTTTGTGAAGTTTCGGTCAGATAATGTTTGGGAAAGGAATTTTTTGCTGAAAGGGACTCAGCATTTAATCTTCTTTCTGGATGTAGGCGTCACATTTCTTTTCGATGTTATTCTTCCAGAATGTATATTATCTTTGCTTTTTCACAATTACAAGTCCCTTGCTGTACAGTCTATCTCAGTCTATCCCCAGTTTCATGTTTTGGTACCAGCAATAAACACTTTGAAGCAGACCACTAAAACACAGAGTCCAAAATGGTATAAGAGGCACTGGTTAATCAGGACAGTCAGCATTATTTGTGAAGGAATGGTCGCGTTTGATTAACTTGATTGCATTTTTGGAGGAGGTCCCCAGGTGGGTCGATGAAGCAGTGCGGATGATGTAGTCTATATAGATTTCATTAATGCTTTCGCTAATGTCCCACATAGCAGACTGGTCATGAAAGTAAAAGCCCATGGGATCAAGGAAGTAGTGGCAAATTGGGTCCAAATTTCGCTCAGATGCAGAAAGCAAACGATAATATCTGAATGGTGTTTCTGTGACTTGAAGGATGTTTCCAGTGGGGTTCCTCAGTTTTCAATGCTCGGTCCTTTGCTTCTTATTGTATTTAACAATGATCTAAACTTGAATATAGCGGATATGATTAAGTTTTTTTCAGTTGATACTAAAATAGGCAGAGTGGTTGATAATGTCGAAGCAAGCTGGAGACTGCAGGAAGATATCAATCAACTGTATGATGAGTGCCAAATTGAATTTATTCCAGAGACGTAGGAGATCGTGCCTTTGTGGAAGGCTAACAATGAATGGGAATAAACATCAACTGGTAGGACATTGAGACGTGCAGACGCACAAAAGGAACGGGGATTGCATGTCCACAGATCCCTGAAGGTAGCTGGCCAGTTGGATAAGTTGGTTCAGAAGGCATACGGAATTGTTGCATTTATTGGCAGAGGCAAGGAACAGAACAGCAAGTGGGTTATGCTAGAACTGTATAAACTTCTGTTTCGGCCTAAGCTGGAGTACTTCGCGTAGTTCTTCCCGCATTGAAGGAAGGACGAGATTGCGCTGCAGAGGGTACAGAGGAGATTTACGTAGATGTTGCCGGGAGTGGAGCAACTTTGCTATGAGGAGAAGATTGCATAGGCCGGTTGTTGTTTTCCTTGGAACAGAGGTTGCCGATGGGCGACTGCATTAAAGTGTATAAAATTAGGAGGGGCCCAGATAGTGTTGATTAAAAGGGCCTATTTCCCATAGAAGAGGGGTCAACAACCAGGGTGCATAAAGGAAAAGTAATCCGTATAAGGATTATAGGGGATTTGAAGGGAACATTCTGCAACCAGATATGTGTGGGTCTGGAACTCACTGCCTGAAAGAGTGGTGGAGGGAGAAACCCTCACCAAATTTAAAAAGTACTTGGATGTTCATTTAAAATGCCGTAAGGTGCAGGGTTACACAACGAAAACTGGACATTTTTTGGCCGGTGCGGATACCATGGGTCGACAACGACTCCTTCCAAGCTGTAAACTTATATGATATTCAAGGGAATAATGGAGGCATGTGAAAAAGGAACGGCAGTAAGCATGGGGGATTTTACCCTCCATATCGATTGGTCAAATCAAATCAAATCAAATCGCACGGGGTAGCCTGGAGGAGGAATTCGGAGAATGCATACGGGATTCTTTCTAGAACAGTATGTTACGGAACTTACAAGGGAGCAAGCTATCTGAGATCTGGTCCTGTGTAATGAGCCAGGAATAATAAACGATCTCCGAGTAAAAGATCCTCTCGGAATGAGTTATCACAGTATGGTTGAATTTGTAATACAGATTGAGGGTGAGCAAGTAGTGTCTCAAACGAGCGTACTATGCTTAAAGAAAGGGGACTAGAGTCGCATGAGGGCAGAGTTGGCTAAAGTAGACTGTAAACACAGACTAAACGGTGGCACAATTGAGTAACAGTGGAGGTCTTTTAAGGACACTCTTTCATAGCGCTTAACAAATATATATTCCAGTGAAAAGAAGGGCGGCAAGAGAAGGGTTAACCAGCCTTGGGATAACCAAGGAAATAAAGGAGTGTATCAAATTAAAAACCAATGCGTCTAAGTTGGCAAAGGTTAGTGGGATAATAGAAGATTGGGAACATTTTAAACGACAGCAAAGAATGTCTAAGAAAGCAATAAAGAAAGGAAAGATAGATTCTGAAGGTAAACTTGCGCACAACATGAAAACGGATAGTAAAAGCTTTTACAGATATATAAAACGGAAAAGAGTGACGAAAGTAAATGTTGGTCCTTTAGAAGATGAGAAGGGGGAAATAATACTAGGAAATGTGGAAATGGCTGAGGCATTAAACAATTATTTTGCTTCGGTCTTCACAGTGGAAGTCACAGAAACGCGAAGACATAATATTATCTGAACGGTGGCAGATTAGGAAAAGGGGAAGTGCAACGAGATTTGGGTGTCATTGTACATCAGTCATATAAAGTTGACATGCAGGTGCAGCAGGCGGTGAAGAAGGCAAATGGTATGTTGGCCTTCATAGCGAGAGGATATGATTTTTTGAACAGGGATGTCTTGCTGCAACTATTCACTAAATATATTCAAAAAGGAGTTCGATGAGGTCCTTACGACTAGGAGGATCAAGGGGTATGGCGAGAAAGCAGGAATGGGGTACTGAAGTTGAATGTTCAGCCATGAACTCATTGAATGGCGCTGCAGCCTAGAAGGGCCGAATGGCCAATCCTGCACCTATTTTCTATGTTTCTATGTTTCTATACCGGGCTTGGTGAGGCCTCACCTGGAATATGGTATTCAGCTTTGGTCTCCTAATCTGAGGAAGGGCGTTTTTCCTGTTGAGGGTGTGCAGCGAAGGTTCACCAGACTGATTCCCAACTGGGCATTTATACATTGGAGTTCAAAAGGGTCAGAGGGGAACTCGTAAACATACACAAGATTCTGACGGGACGAAACACGTTAGGTGCAGATGGAATGTTCTCTATGTTGGGGAAGTTCAGAACCAGGAGACAAAGTCTTAGGATATGCGGTAGTCCATTTAGGACTGTGATGAGGAGAAACTTATTCACTCAGAGCGTTGTTAACCTGTGGAATTTCCTGCCGCAGAGAGTTGTTGATGCCAGTTCATTGGGTATATTCAAGAGGGAGTTAGATATGGCCTTATGGCTCAGGAGCTCATAAGATATGAAGAGAAGGCAGGAAAGAGGTTCTGAGGGACTGATCAGCCATGATCTTATTGATTGGTGATGCAGGTTCGAAGAGCCGAATGGCCTAGTCCAGCACCTATTTTCTATGTTTCTATGTTTCTATGGATTAATCCCCAGGTCCGACCGTAATGTATCTGGCTGTTAAGAGAACCAGGAGGGAATTAACAGAGATTTTGACAATTATTGTCCAATCCTCTCTGGCTACAGGGTACAGGTGTGATTTTGGAGGACTGGCGGCCCTCTAATAAGAATTTAACAACATAAGAACATGAGAAATATAACCAGGAATAATCCATAAGCCCCTCAAGCCTGCTCCATGATTTAATACGATCATGGTTGAGATGGTCATTCATTCAGCTCTACTTCCCTACCCGAACCCCAAAACCCCTTATTCCCTTATCTTTCAAGAAAGCCTGAGCGTTTGGCGAGTCGGGAGTACGGCGAGTCGTGAGTTCGATGAGTCAGGAGTTCCTCTGAGTAGGGGAGGCCCTGTTAGTTCGTGAGGCCCAGAGTTACGAGTTTTCGGGTGGTTAGCAGTCTGAGGTGCAGGACGACCGGTGGTCAGCGAGGAGTTCACTTTTAGTGAAGAGCTCACAGCACATTGCCAGGAAGGTAAATTATTGTATGCATGCAGCATTCGAAATAAAGTAAATGAGTGGATGGCAAAAATCATTACAAATGGGTATGATTTGGTGGCCATTACAGAAACGTGGTTGCAGCGGGGCCAAGACTGGGAATTAAACATACAGGGGTATCTGACGATTCGGAAAGATAGACAAGAAGGGAAAAGAGATGGGGTACCTCTGTTAATAAAGGATGATATCAGGGCAGTTGTGAGAGATGATATTGGCTCTAATGAACAAAATGTTGAATCATTATGGGTGGAGATTAGAGACAGTAAGGGGAAAAGGTCACTGGTGGGCGTAGTTTCTAGGACCGCAAATAATAACTTCACGGTGGGTCGGGCAAGAATCAAGGGAATAATGGAGGCATGTGAAAAAGGACCGGCAGTATTCATGGGGAATTTTAACCTAAATGTCGATTGGCCAAATCAAATCGCACGGGGTAGCCTGGAGGAAGAATGCATAGAATGCATACGGGATTGTTTCTTCGAACAGTATGTTACAGAACCTACAAGGAAGCAAGCTATCTTAGATCTGGTCCTGTGTAATGAGACAGGAATAATAAACGATCTCCTTGTTAAAGACCCTCTCGGAATGAGTGATCACAGCATGGTTGAATTTGTAATACAGAATGAGGGTGAGGAAGTTGTGTCTGAAACGAGCGTGCAATGTTTAAACAAAGGGGACTGCAGTGGGATGAGGGCAGAGATGGCTAAAGTAGACTGGAAACACAGACTAAACGGTGGCACAATTGATGAACAGTGGAGGATTTTTAAGGAGCTCTTTCATAGTGTTCAACAAAAATATATTCCAGTGAAAAAGAAGGGTGGTAAGAGAAGGGATAACCAGCCGTGGATAATCAAGGAAATAAAGGAGAGTATCATATTAAAAACCAATGCGGATAAGGTGGCCAAGGTTAGTGGGAAAATAGAAGATTGGAAATTTTTTAAACAACAGCAAAGTATGACTAAGAAAGCAATAAAGAAAGGAAAGATAGATTACGAAGGTAAACTTGCGGAAAACATAAAAACAAACAGTTAAAGCTTTTATCGGTATATAAAACGGAAAAGATTGACTAAAGTAAATGTTGGTCCTTTAGAAGATGAGAAGGGGGATTTAATAATGGGAAATGTGGAAATGGCTGCGAAGTTAAACAATTATTTTGCTTCGGTCTTCACAGTGGAAGACACAGAAACCATGCCAGAAATTGCTGGTCATAGGAATGTGGGAAGGGAGGACCTTGAGACAATCACTATCACTAGTGGGGTATTGCTGGATTGGCTAATGGGACTCAAGGTAGACAAGTCCACTGGACCTGATGAAATGCATCCCCGCGTATTAAAAGAGATGGCGGAAGTTAAAGCAGATGCATTCGTTATAATCTATTAAAATTCTCTGGACTCTTGGGAGTCACCAGCTGATTGGAAAGCAGCTAATGTAACGCCTCTGTTTAAAAAAGTGGACAGTCAAAAGGCAGGTAAATATAGGCCGGTTAGTTTAACATCTGTCGTGGGGAAAATGCTTGAAACTACATTAAGGAAGAAATTGCGGGATATCTAGATAGGAATATTGCAATCAAGCAGACGCAGCGTGGATTCATGAAGGGGACATCATGTTTAACTAATTTACTGGAATTATTTGAGGATATAACGATCATGGTGGATAGAGGTGTACCGATGGATGTGGTGTATTTAGATTTTCAAAAGGCATTCGATAAGGTGCCATACAAAAGATTACTGCAGAAGATAAAGGTACGCGGAGACAGTGGAAATGTATCAGCATGGATAGAGATTTTGCTGGCTAACAGAAAGCAGAGAATCGGGATAAATGGCTCCTTTTCCGGGTTGGAAATCGGTGGTTAGTGGTGTGCCACAGGGATCGGTGCTGCGACCACAACTGTTTACAAGAAACATAGGTGACCTGGAAGAGGGTACAGAGTGTAGTGTAACAAAATTTGCAGATGACACAAAGATTAGTGGGAAAGCGGGTTGTGCAGAGGACACAGTGAGGCTGCCAAGAGATTTAGATAGGTTAAGCGAATGTGCGAAGGTTTGAAGATGGAATACAATGTCGGAAAGTGTGAGGTCATCCACCTTGGGAAAACAAACAGTAAAAGGGAATATTATTTGAATGGGGAGAAATTACAACATGCTGCGCTGCAGAGGGACCTGGGGGTCCTTCTGCATGAAAAAACAAACAGTAAAAGGAAATATTATTTTAATGGGGAGAAATTACAACATGCTGCGCTGCAGAGGGACCTGGGGGTCCTTTTGCATAAATCCCAAAAAGTTAGTTTGCAGGTGCAAAAGGTAATCAGGAAGGCGAATGGAATGTTGGCCTTCATGGCGAGAGGGATATCCACAAATGCAGGGAGGTCCTTCTACAACTGTATAGGATATTGGTGAGGCCGCACCTGGAGTAATGCGTGTAGTTTTGGTCACCTTACTTCAGGAAGGATATACTAGCTTTGGAGGGGGCACAGAGATGATTTACTCGGCTGATTCCGGAGATGAAGAGGTAAACTTATGAAGATAGATTGAGTAGACTGTCTTTAAAAGCTGGAGTTCGGAAGGATGAGGTGTGATCTTATAGAAACACTTAAAATAATAAAGGGATAGACAAGATAGAGGCAGAGAGGTTGTTTCCAGTGGTCGGGGAGACTGGAACTAGGAGGCACAGCCTGAAAATACGGGGGAGCCAATTTAAAACCGATTTGAGAAGGAATTTCTTCTCCCAGAGGGTTGTGAATCTGTGGAATTTTCTGCCCATGGAAGCAGTTGAGGCGAGCGCATTGAATTTATTCAAGTCACAGAGAGATAGATTTTAAACCAATTTCGGAATTAAGGGTTATGAGGAGCGGGCGGATAAGTGGCGCTGAGTCCACGGCCAGATCAGCCATGATCTTGTTGAAAGGCGCAGCAGGCTCGAGGGGCTAGATGACCTACTCCTGTTCCTAATTCTTATGTTCTTATGTTCTTATTATATAATTATCGGTTAGCATTACTTTCATGATGCCAAACGAGACGATCGGCTAATCAATGGTATTTCCAGTGATAAAACGTTCATGCAAGCTGGGGCTCGAATTCATGAAACTGAGATTAAGATCCTTATGAGGTTCCTGTTCGGTGTAGGGGAGCTTTGTTTCGAACCGCGGCATTTTGTAGCCCAGTGAAGGGCGGGAAACCGCTGTTGATGCTGCCTTCGCCGCTTTCTGCTGGCAGCGGCTGATTGGCGAGTGCGGGCTCGGATTGTTGGGGCTTGTCCCGCCCTCACTCACTCTGGAGCTGCGGAAGAGCCATTAGTCGTTTGTTTGTGGCTTTGATTTTCGATGCAGAGCGGCAGGATCCTTTAATAATCTCTCACAGCTGAACTGAATGCACGGAATGTGCAGCTATGAGAAAGGGTTTCTCCACTGTCAGGGCTGCAAACGGGAGGGAGTGAGAAACACTGATCAGAGTTTAAGTGTGTGCAGAACGGTACAAAGAAAGCAGCATCCCCAACAGCATCATGAGACACTGCGCTCTATTAATATTGAACCACTAATATGAATTATTCTTTTTCTTCTAATCATTGATTGAAAACGTTTGCAAAATGTTCCCGCCAGGTTTCCACCCGGGGACTTTTCGCGTGTTAGGAGAACGTGATAACCACTACAATACGGAAACGCTGTAGCAGAAGTTGTGTTGGGAACATAACCAGAGATTTAACTTCAACAGATGGACTACACTTCAGGAGCTTGCGTTATGAGAATAGAAATTCGGTGCAACATTTCGCAAGGTGGTGATTATGGCAGGAATTGATCTCGTGTATCTGTGTCTTTATATATAGCAACAGGAGTGGCCATTCCACAGCAAGTGGTTAGAATCTAGAACACACTCCTTTACATGGCGGTGGAGGCAGACTCAATCTTATCTTTAAAAAGGGATTTTCATAAATATCGGAATGAAAAAGAATTGCACAGCAGGGGGTAAATGACCGGGGTGTGGGACTAGTTGAGAGTTGGCATGGCCTCACCGGGCCGAATGGGCTCCTTCCGTGCTGTAATTATTCCTGAATTCTGTGATTCTATAAGTTCCTGGCACATTTAATAGTGTGCTTGGAAGCAGGATATTGCAAAGGGACAGGGTATGAGTCGGCACAATTAGAGGCATCTGATTCAGAAGATGCGTGTGCGCGAAAATTTCGGATTTAATGATTTTAAAGGTATCATTTTGGTTTTGTGAAGTTTCTGTCAGAGAAATGCTTGGGAAAGGATTTTTTTTCTGAAAGGTACTCAGCATTTAATCTTCTTTCTGGATGTTGGAGTCACATTTCCTTTCGATGTTATTCTTCCAGAATGTATATGTTCTTTGCTGTTTCACAATAACCAGTCTCTTGCTTTACAGTCTATCTCACTCTATACCCAATCTGATGTATTGTTACCAGCAAGGAACATTTTTAAGCAGACCACTAAAGCACAGTGTTTAAAATGGTTTAAGAGGTAAATTGCAGAGCACAGACAAATTATTCATTTGAGGATCTCCTTCAGTTAACATTTCTTTATCTGTGCAAATGAAGATCATCAGTTAATTAATGAAGTTCTCCCGTGAAAGCAGGATAACATTCAACGATTATACATTTTCTACATTTCGAAAGGCACAGGTTAATCACGGCAGCCAACACGATTTGTCAATGAAGTGTCGCATTTCACGAACTTGATTAATTTTTGGAGGATGTCACCAGGTCAATCAATGAAGTCCTGCGTATGATGTAGTGTATATGGATTTTATTAATGCTTTCGCTGAAGTAAAAGCCCATGGGATCCAAGGCGAAGTGGAATATCCGATCCAAATTTGGCTCAGAGGCAAAAAGCAAAGGATAATGTTTGATGGGTGTTTTTTGACTGGAAAGATATTTCAAATGCGGTTCCGCAGTTTTCAGTGCTCGGACCATTGCTTTTTATGGTAATTATTAATGATCTAAACTTGAATATAGGGGTTATGATTAAGACGTTTTCAGGTGATAGTCAAATAGGCAGTGTGATTGAAAATGGAAAAGAAAGCTGGAGACTGCAGGCAGATAGCAAGCAACTGATAAGGTGGGCAGAACAGTGGCAAATTGAATTTAATCCAGAGACGTGTGAAATCGTGCATTTGGGGAGTGCTAACGAGGAAATGGAATGCACATCAACTGGTAGGACATTGAGCAATACAGAAGAACAAAGGGAAGTGGGATTGCTTGTCCACAGATCCCTGAACGTAGTTGCCCAATTGAATCAGTTAGTTAAGGACGCAGACAGAATGTTTGCATTTATTGGCAGAGGCAAGGAAAAGAACAGCAAGTGGGTTAAGCTAGAACTGAATAAATCTCTGGCTCGGCCATAGCATTGAAGTAAGGACGTGATTGCGCTGGAGAGGGTACAGAGGATATTTACGTAGATGTTGCCGGGAGTGGAGCAACTTTGCTGTGGGGGGGTTTGTTTCGGTTGGGTTTGTTTTCCTTGCAAAAGAGGAGCTGATGTTCGACACCATTAAAGTGCATGAAATTAGGAGGGGCCTCGATATTGTTGATTAAAAAGGCCAATTTCCCATAGTAGAGGGGTCAACAACCAGGGGGGCATGAATTAAAAGTAATTAGTATAAGATGAAAGGGGATTTGAAAGGGACATTCTTCATCCAGATATTTGTGGTAGTCAGGAACTCATGCCTAAAAGTGTGGTGAAATGGAGAAACCCTCACCAGATTTAAGAAGTACTTGGATGTTCATTTCAAATGCCGTAAGGTGCAGGGTTACACACCGAAAACTGGACGTTTTTTGGCAGGTGCGGATACGATGGGCCGAAAAGGACTCCTTCCAAGCTGTAAACTTGTATGATTATATCATTTTCGGTTAGCGTTTTTTTTTCATGATGCAAAACGAGGCGATCGGCAAATTAATGGTGTTTCCAGTGATAAAACGTTCATACAAGCTGGGGCTCGACTTCATGAAGTGGAGCAACATTGCTATGAGGAGATTGGATAGGCTGGGTCTGTATTCCCTGGAACAGAGGAGGCGACAGCATTAAGGTGAATAAATTCAAAGGGCCAATTTCCCACAGTGGAGTGGTCAACCACCAGGGGGCATAAATTAAAAGTGATTAGTATAAGGTTTAAATGGGAATTGAAGGGAACATTCTTCTTCCAGATGTTTATGGAGGTTTGGAACTCACTGGCTGAAAGTGTGCTGGAGGGAGAAACCCTCACCACATTTAAAAAGCACTTGGATGTGCATTTGAAATGCCGTAACGTCCAGGGTTGCACACCTAAAAGTGGACATTTGTTGGCCGGTGCGGATACGATGGGACGAAAAGCACTCCTTCCAAGCTGTACACTTCTATGATTATATAATTAGCGGTTTGCATTACTTTCATGATGCAAAACGAGGCGATCGGCTAATTAATTGTGTTTCTAGTGATAAAACGGTCATGCAAGCTGGGGCTCGAATTCATGAATCTGAGATTATGAGTCTTAAGAGGCTGCTGTTTGGTGCACGTGGAGCTTTGGCTCATTCCGTGGCATTTTGTACCCCAGTGAAGGGCGGGAACGCGCTTTTGATGCTGCCTTCGCCGGAAACCTCTGGCCGCGGCTAACTGGCGAGTGTGGGCTCGGAATGTTGGGGTTTGTCCCGCCCTTAATCACTCTGGAGCTGGGGAAGAGCGATGAGTCGATAGGTTTGTTAGTGTCTTTGATCTTCGATGCGGCGCGGCAGGATCCTTTAATCTTCTCTCACAACTGAACTGGATGCACGGAATGTGAAGCTTTGAGATGGTCAGTGCTTGAAACGGGGGGGTGTGAGAAACACTGAGCAGAGTAAAAATATTTGCAGAACGGTACAATTAAATCAGCAACTCCAACAGCGTCATGAGACATTGCACTGTGTTAATAGTGAACCATTAATATGAATTATTGAATTTCTTCTCATCATTAATAGAAAACGTTTGCAAAATGTTCCCGTCAGGTGTCCAACCGGGGACTTTTCGCATATTACGCGAACGTGATAACCACTACACTACGGAAATGCTGTGGGAGAAGCTCTGTTAGGAACATAAACAGAGCTTGAAGCTCAACAGATAGACTACACTTCAGGAGCTTGCATTATGAGAATAGAAATGCGGTGCTACATTTTGCAAGGTGGTGAATGTGGCAGGAATTGATCCCGTCTTTCTCTGTCTTTATACATAGGAACAGGAGTGGCCATTCCTCAGCAAGTGGCTAGAATCTGGAACACACTGTTTAAATGGGGGTGGAGGCAGACTCATTCTTATCTTTCAAAAGGGAGTTGGTTAACTATCCGAATGAAACAGAATTGCACATCAGCTGGTAAATGACCGGGTGTGGGACTAGTTGAGAGTTGGCTTGGCGTCAACGGGCCGAATTGCCTTCTTCCGTGCTGTAATTATTCCTGAATTCAATGATTTTATAAGTTACTGGCACATTTAATAGTGTGCATGGAAGCAGAATATTGCAAAGGGACATGGTATGACTCGGTACAATTAGAGGCATCCAATTCAGAAGATGCGTGTGCGCCACAATTCGATTTAATTACTTTAAATGTATCATTTTGGTTTTGTGAAGTTTCCGTCATAGAAATGCTTGGGAATGGATTGTTTTGCTGAAAGGCACTCAGCATTTAATCTTCTTTCAGGATGTTGGGTTTATATTTCCATTTGATGTTATTCTTCCAGAATGTATATTTTATTTGGTTTTTCACAATAACCAGTCCCTTGCTTTACAGTCCATCTCACTGTAACCCCAGTCTCATGTATTGTTACCAGCAATGAACATTTTGAAACAGACCACTAAAGCAGTGTCTAAAATCGTTTAAGGGCTACATTGCAGAGCACAGACAAATTATTCAATTGGGGACTCTCCTTCAGTTAACATTTATTTAGTTGTGCAAATGAAGATCATCAATTTATTAATGATGTTTTCCCGTGAAAGCAGGGTAACATTAAACGGTTATACATTTTCGCCATTTCGAAAGGCACAGCTTAATCACAGCAGACAGCAAGATTTGTTAAGGAAGGGTCACGTTTGACTGACTTGATTGCATGTTTGGAAGAAGTCACCAGGTGAACCGATGAAGTACATCATATGATGCAGTGTATATGGATTTTTTTCATTCATTCGCTAATGTCACACTTGGCAGACTGATCATGAAATTAAAATCCCATGGGATCCAGGGCGAAGTGGCAAATTGGATTACCATTTGACTCAGATGCAGAAAGCAAAGGGTAATGTTCGATGGGTGTTTTTGTGACTGGAAGGATGTTTCAAGTGCGGTTCCACAGTTTGCAGTGCTAGGACCATTGCTTTTTATGGTAATCAGCAATGATTTAAACTTGAATATAGGGGTTATGATTTAGACGTTTTCAGATGATAGTAAAATAGGCAGTGTGGTTGAAAATGGAGAAGAGAGCTGGAGACTGCAGGCTGATAGCAATCAACTGGTCAGGTGGGCAGAAGAGTGGCAAATGGAATTTAATCCAGAGACGTGTGAGATCGCGCATTTGTGGAGGGCTAACAAGGAAAGGGAATACACATCAACTGGTAGAACATTGAGAAATAAAGAGGAAAATAGGGAAATGAGATTGCATGTCCACAAATCCCTGAAGGTAGCTGGCCAATTGGATAAGTTATTTCAGAAGGCATACGGAATGGTTACATTTATCGGCAGAGGCAAGGAACAGAACAGCAAGTGGGTTATGTTAGAACATTTTAAATTTCTGGTTAGGCCATAGCTGTAGTACTGCGTGCAGTTCTGGTCACCGCATTGAAGGAAGGACGTGATTGCGCTGTAGAGGGTACAGAGGAGATTGACTTAGATGTTGCCGGGAGTGGAGCAACTTTGCTATGAGGAGATTGGACAGGCTGTGTTCATTTTCCTTGGAACAGAGGAGGCTGACGGGCTACTGCATTAAGGTGTATAAAATTCGGAGGGGCCGAGATATTGCAGATTAAAAGAGCTCATTTCCCAAAGCAGAGGGGTCAACAACCAGGGGGCATAAATTACAAGTAATTATTATAAGGGTAAACTGGATTGGAAGGGGAAAATCTTCATGCAAATGTTTGTTGGGGTCTGGAACTCACTGGCTGGGAGAAACCCTCACCACATTTAAAAAGTACTTGGATGTGCATTTGAAATGCCGTAACGTGCAGGGTTACACACCTAAAAGTGATTTGTTGGCGGTTGCGGATACGATGGGACAAAAAGCACTCCTTCCAAGCTGAACACTTCTATGATTATATAATTAGCGGTTTACATTACTTTCATGAAGCAAAACGAGCATTCGGCTCATTAATGGTGTGTCCAGTGATAAAACGGTCATGCAAGCTGGGGCTCGAATTCATAAACCGGAGATTAAGCATCTAATGAAGCTGCGGTTTGGTCTACGGGGAGCTTAGGTTCCTACCGTTGCATTTTGTAGCCCAATAAAGGGCGGGAAACCGCTGTTGATGCTGCATTCGCCGCATTCCGCCTGCAGCGGCTGATTTGCGAGTTCGGGCTCGGAATAATGGGGCTTGTCCCGCCCTCAGTCACACTGAAGCTGGGGAAGAGCGATTAGCATATGGGTTTGTTTGTGGCTTTACTCTTCGATGCGGCGCGGCAGGATCCTTTAATAATGTCTCAGAACTGAACTGAATGCATAGAATGTGCAGCTATGAGATGGGATTTCTCCACGATCAGTGCTGGAAACGGGAGGGAGTGAGAAACACTGACCAGAGTTTAAGTCTGTACAGAAAGGTGCAAATAAATCAGCAAATCCAACAACGTCGTGGGACACTGCACTCTGTTAATATTGAACAACCAATAGGAATTATTAAATTTCTTCTAATCATGAATTGAACACGTTTGCATAATATTTCAGCCCGGTTTCCTTTCGCATGTAATAACCACTACCCTGCGGAAACGCTGTCGCAAACGCAGTGTTGGGAACATAACCAGAGCTTTAACGTGAACAGCTGGACTACACTTCAAGAACTTGCATTATGTGAATATAATGACGCTGCTATATATAGCAAGGTTTTGATTGTGGCAAGAATTGATCCCGTGTTTCTCTGTCTTTATGCATAGGAACAGGAGTGGCCATTCCTCAGCAGGTGGTTAGAATCTGGAACACACTGCTTTAATTGGTGGCGGAGGCAGACTCAATTTTTTATTTCAACATGGAGTTGGCTAAGTATCCGAAGGAATAAAATTGCACAGCTGCGGGTCAATGACGGGGGAGTTGGACGAGTTGAGAGCTGGAATGGGATTGACGTGCCGAATGTGGTTCTGCCGTACTGTAACCGTTCCCTTATTCTGTGAATCTATAAGTTAGTGGCACATTTAATAGTGTGCATGGAAGCAGAATATTGCAAAGGGACATGGATTAAGTCGGCAGAGCGAGAGGCAACTGATTCAGAAGATTCGGGCGCGCGAAAATTCGTGTTTAATGATTTTAAAAAGCATCATTTTTGTTTTGTGAAGTTTCGGTCAGAGAAATGTTTGGGGAAGCAATTTTTTGCTGAAAGGGACTCAACAATTATTTTTCTTTCAGGATATTGGCGTCATCCTGGAAGAATAAGATCGAAAAGAAATGTGACGCCAATATCCTGAAAGAAAAGTAATTGTTGAGTCCCTTTCAGCAATAACCAGTCACTTGCTCTACAGTCGGTCTCACCGTATCCCAGGTCTCATGTATTCCTACCAGCAATGAACATTTTGAAGCAGACCACTAAAGCACAGTGTCTAAAATGGTTGAAGAGGTAAGTTGCAGAGCACAGTCAAATTATTCAATTAAGGACTCTCCTTCAGTTCACATTTCTTTAGTTGTGCAAATGAAGAACATTAGTTAATTGATGATATTTTCCCGTGAAAGTAGGATAACATTTAACGATTATACATTTTCTGCATTTCGAAAGGCACTAGTTAATCAGGACAGTCAGCACGATTTGTTAAGGAATGGTGGCGTTTGACTAACTTGTTTCATTTTTGGAGGAGGTCACCAGATGGGTCGATGAAGCAGTGCGAATGATGTAGTCTATATGGATTTTATTAATGCTTTCGCTAAGGTCCCACATAGCAGACTGGTCATGAAAGGAGAAGCCCAAGAGAATTAAGGGCGAAGTGGCAAATGGATGCAACTTTGTGTCACAGGCAGGAAGCAAAGTGTAATTCTTGATGGGTGTTTTTGTGAATGGAAGGATCTTTCCAGGGTGGTCCCGCTGTCTTCAGTGCTAGATCCATTGCTTATTATGGTATTTATCAATAATCTAAACTTGAATATAGGGTTATGATTAAGACGTTCAGAGGCAAAAGTAAAATAGGCAGTGCGGTTGATAATGAAGTTGAAAGTTGGAGACTGCAGGAAGACATCAATCAACTGACAGGTGGGCAGAACAGTGGCAAATGGATTTTAATCCAGAGACATGTGATATCGTTGCATTTGTGGAGGGCTAACAAGGAAAGGGAATACACATCAACTACTAGGACATTGAGAAGTGTAGAAGAACAAAGGCAACTGGGATTACATGTCCACATATCCATGAAGGTAGCTGGCTGGTTGGATAAGTTGGTTACGAAGGCATATCGAATCGTTGCATTTATTGACAGAGGCATGGAAAATAAGAGCGACTGGGTTATGCTTGACATATATAACATTCTGGTGAGGCCAAAGCTGGAGTACTGCGTGCAGTTCTGGTCACATCATTCAATGAAGGACTTAATTGTGCTGTTGTGGGTACAGAGGAGATTGACGTAGATGTTGCCGCCGGGAGTGCAGCAACTTTGCTATCAGGAGAGACTGGATAGGCTGCGTGTTATTTTCCATGGACCATAAGGGGCTGATTGGCGACTGCATTATGGTGTATACAACTCGGAGGGGGCTAGATATTGTTGATTAAAAGGGAACATTTCACATAGTAGAGGGGTTAACGTAATTAGTATAAGGGTTACGGGGATTTGAATGGAACATTCTTCATCCAGATGTTTGTGGGGGTCTGGCACTCATGTCTGAAAGTGTGGTGGTGGGATAAACCCTCACCACATTTAAAAGTACTCGGATGTGCTTTTCAAAAGCCGTAAGTTGCAGGGTTAGACACCGAAAACTGGACATTTGTTGGCCGGTGTGGATTCGTTGTGCCGAAAAGGACTCCTTCCATGCTTTAAACTTCTATGATTACATAATGTCGCTCAGCATTACTTTCATGATGCAAAGCAAGGCGATCGTCTCATTAAGGGTGTTTCCAGTGAAAAAACGTTCATGTGGGCTGCGGCTCGAATTCACGTACCAGGGATTAAGTGTTTTCTGAGACTGCTGTTCGGTGTACGGGGAGCTTTGCCTCAAAGCGCAGCATTTTGCAGCCCAGTGAAGAGCGGTAAAGTGTAGTTGATGCTGCATTCGCCGCTATCCGCCGGCAGCGGCTAATTGGCGAGTGCGGGACCGGAATTTAGAGGTTTGTCCCGCCCTCACTCACTCTGGAGCTGGGAAGAGCGATTTGTCGATGGGTTTGTTTGTGACTTTAATTTTCGATGCGGCGCGGCAGGATCTTTAATAATCTCTCACAGCTGAACTGAATGCATGGAATGTGCAGCTTTGAGATGGGATTTCTCCGCCGTCAGGGCTGCAAACAGGAGGGAGTGAGAAACACTGTGTAGATTTTGAGTGACCACAGCATTATAGTGCAGTGAAATCCGCAAATGCAACAGCGTCATGAGACACTGCATTCTGTTAATATTGAACCAGAGATATGAATTATTCAATTTGTTCTAATCATTAATGTAACATGTTTGCAAAATGTTTCCACCCAGTCTCGAAACAGTGACCTTTCGCGTCTTAGGCGAACAGGATAACCACTACACGACAGAAATGCTGTGGTAGCATCATTGTTGCGAATATAACCAGAGCTTTAAGATCAACAGCTTGCCGACACGTCAGGAGCTTGCGTTATGAGAATAGAATGACTGTGCTGCAGTGAGCAAGGTTGTGAGTGTGGCAGGAATTGATCCCGTGTTTCTCAAACTTTATACACAGGAACAGGAGTGGCCATTCCTCAGCAAATGGTTAAAATCCAGAATACACTGCTTAAAAGGGCGGTGGAGGCAGACTAAATCTTATCTTTCAATACGGAGTTGGATAAATATCCGAAGGTAAAAAATTGTACAGCTGCGGGTAAATGGCAGGGTGGGTGTGACTAGTTGAGAGTTGGCATGGCCTCTACGGGCCGAATGTGCTTCTTCCATACTGTAACCATTCCCTTATTCTGTGATTCTATAAGTTAGTGGCATATCCAATAGGGTGCATGGGAGCAGAATATTGCAAAGCGACATGGATTGAGTCGGCAGAACTAGAGGCATCTGATTGGGAAGATTTGGGTGCGTGAAAATTCGGGTTAAATGACTTTGAAAGGAACATTTTTCTTTTGTGAAATTTCGAAAAGAGAAATGTTTGTGAAAGGAATTTTTCACCGACCGGGAGTCAGCATTTCATCTTCTTTCTGGCTATCGGGGTCACATTTCTTTTCGAAGTTATTGTGTTCCTAACACAGATGCGACTGCACACACGGAGTTTAAAGGGAGAGTGATCTCAGTCTTTATTAAGACACTCCAGAGTGAGGAACAGGTCTTAGTGGCCGGCTTATATAGAGTACTCCCAAGGGATGCTGGGATCCCTTGGGTCTTCAGTGGATGCGCTCCCTGGTGGCGGAACATGGGAGTGCATGCTTAGTCGTAACAGAACATCACTCACCGCCCCGGCCTCCCCAAAGTCAAAATGAAAACTATTTACAACTTGAGGCGGTCGGGAGCCTTTCTTTCCCTGGTGGACCGCCTCGGTACAAATGTCTGTTCTGCTGCGTTGGCTGTGCCCTCGCTGGGTTGGCGTGTTTTTGGCCCTGCAGAGCTGCTGGGTGAGCCTGGCCTTGCTGGGATGATGGGCGTGATGGGTTCGATTTCCTAGTCTGGGGTGGTGTCAGTGGGCTTTGGGTGTGTGTTGTTGGCTCGAAAAAGGTGGTGTCTGCTGTGTGTTGCTCAGGGCTGTCTGTGAACCGCAGCCTCCTTTTGTCCAGGTGCTTTCTGCAAAGTTGCCCATTGTCTAATTTGACTACAAACACCGTACTCCCTTCTTTAGCTATCCCCGTGCCCGCGATCCACTTGGGATCATGTCCATTTCTATCAAATACACAGGGTCATTCAGATCAAATTCCCGTGACACAGTGGCACGACCATCGTTTACATTTTGTTGCTGCCGCCTATTCTCTACCTCATCATGCAGGTTGGGGTGAACCAGCGAGAGTCTGGTTTTAAGTGTCCTTTTCATGATTAGCTCAGCTGGCGGCACCCCGGTGAGCGAGTGGGGTCTCGTGCAGTAGCTGAGCAATACTCGAGACAGGCGTGTTTGGAGTAAGCCTTCTGTGATTCGTTTAAGGCTCTGTTTGAGTGTTTCGAAAATAGGTGCAGGAGTAGGACGTTCGGCCCTTCGAGGCTTCACCGCCATTCAATGAGTTCACGGTTGAACATGCAACTTCAGTACCCCATTTCTGCTCTCTCGCCATACTCCTTGATCCCTCTGGTTGCAAGGGCTACATCTGAGTACTGCTCGCGATGCCTGCGCATTGGAGGCTGGTTTGAGCGGGGCCGTGGTGAATGTTTGATCCCATTGCGGTTCATGACATATTTCAATTCGCCACTGGTCAAACATGGCCCGTTGTCACTGACCAGTATGTTAGGCAGGCCGTGGGTGGCAAACAGAGCCCTCAGGCTTTCAATGGTGGCAGTGGCGGTGCTTCTCGACATTATTTCACTTTCAATCGATTTTGAAAAAGCATCTACCACCATTTTACCTAGAAACGGGCCCACATAGTCGATATGGAAACTCGACCATAGTCTGGAGGGCCAGGACCACAAACTTAGTGGTGCCTCTCTAGGCGCGTTGCTCAACTGAGCACACACACTGCATTGCCCCACACAAGCCTAAAAGTCAGAGTCGATACCGGACCACTACATTGGGGATCTGGCTATCGCTTTAATCATTACTATACCCGGGTGTGTGCTGTGGAGATCCCAGATAAATGTCTCCCTGCCCTTTTTGGGTAGGACGACGCGTTTTCCCCACAACAGGTAGTCTGCCTAAATAGACAGCTCGTCATTTCTCCGCTGGAACGGCTTGATTAGCTCTTGCTTTTCAACGAGGAAGCTGGCCCAGCTCCCATGCAGCACAACGTTTTTAACTTGAGACAACAGATTATCATGTCTGGTGGAAGTCCGAAACTGGCGGACCGTGATAGGTGATCGATCATTTTCAAAAGCTTCCATGGCCAACAACAAGCCTGCGGGCTGCGCCACCATCAACAAGTTTGCATGCTGCGACATTTCTAACCCCATGGTGCGCAATGCGAGCCGACTGAGAGCAGCCGCACCTTTCTCGGTGCCTGGCCTGTGGTGGATGATATAGTTATCAGCTGATAGCCCGAGTGCGCACCTTTTTACGCGGGCTGAGGCATTAGTATTTATACCTTGATTTCAGCGAAAAGGGATATGAGGGACTTGTGATAGGTTTCCAGCTCAAATTTGAGGCCAAACAGATATTGATGCATATTCTGTACCCTAAACACACACTCTAATGCCTCTTTCTCAATCATGTTGTAGGCTCTCTCGGACATAGACAAGCTCCTGGAGGCATAGGCGTCAGGTTGCAACTTCCCCTCAACGTTAGCTCGTTTTAATCCACACCCGACTCCGCACGACGACGCATCACATGCTAGCAGAAGTCTTTCACACGGGTTACACAATAAAAGCAGCTTGTGAGAGCATAAAATGTTTCTTGTTTTCTCAAAAGCAATGACTGATTTTTTTCCCCATACCCAGTTCTCACCTATACGCAATATCACATGTAGGGGCTCGAAGAGGTTGCTTAACCCCGGTAGGAAGTTAGCAAAATAGTTGAGGTGTTCCAGGAACGACTGCAGCTCGGTGACGTTATGTGGCCGGGGTGCAATCCTGATAGCCTCTGTCTTGGCGTCTGTGGACCGAATGCCATCCGCTGCGATCTTTCTCACCAAAAACTTCACTTCTGTTGCCATGAAGATGCATTTCGACCTCTTCAGCCGCAGCCCTACGCAATCCAGTCGCTGGAGGACGTCCTCCAGGTTATGTCGATTCTCGGCGGGGTTCCGACCCGTGACCAATATGAAGTCCTGAAAGGCCACCGTCGCTGGTACCGAATTGAGGAGGCTCTCCAAGTTTTTCTGGAAGATTACTACAGCCAACCAAATTCTGAACGGGCATTTGTTGTAGATGAACAGCCCCTTATCCATGTTGATGCCGGTGAGGCTCTTTGAAGAATCCTCCAGGTCGTGTGTCATGTAGGCCGAAGTCAGGACGAGCTTGGTGAACGTCTTGACTCCTGCCAGCGCCTCAAATAGGTCGTCTGCCTTAGGTAGTAGGTACTGGTTCTGTAGCAAGAAACTATTAATAGTCACTTTATATTCGCCGCAAATCATAACCATACCATCACTTTTGACTACTAGAACAATCGGACTGGCACACTCGCTGAGTTCCACTGGGGAGATGATGCCCTCGCGTTGCAGCCTGTCCAACTCGATTTCCACTCTCTCCCTCATCATGTGAGGTACCGGTCGCGCCTTGTGATGAATGGGCCCTGCCTCTGGGATCAAGTGGCACATTCGCCCCGGAAAGTTTTCCAATGCCTGGCTCAAAAAGGGGAAGGATACTTGTTAAGAACCTGGTTACATGATGCCTCATCGACATGTGGTAACGCTCGGATTTCATCCCAGTTCCTGCTGATTATGCCCAGCCAGCTCCTTCCAAGCAGTGTGGGGTCATCGCACCGGACAATCTAGAGTGGTAGTTCTTGCAGCGTGCCCTTGACCATGGTCCTGCCCAGGACAGTGATAAGCTGTTTAGTGTCTGTTCTCAATTTCGTGTTGATGGGGCTCAGGACTGGTCTGAATGCCTTGTTTCACCAGAGAATTTCAAGCATATTTTTACTCATGATGGATCGGCTGGTGCCAGTGTCCAGTTCTATGGCTACGGTTAAGTCATTCAATGTTACGTTTAGCATTTCAAGTGGACATGTCATCGAAAATGTGTGTATCCCGTGTACTTCATCATCTGCCTCCTCTCTCTGAGGCTCGAAATTGCATTGTTCCACCATGGACTGATCTTCCTATGCCACGTGGTGGTTAGCAGGTTTTGCAGAGCGTGTAGCTCGTTTGCAAGCATCGTTGGAGATGTCCTATTGTAGCACAGCTCTTGCAAGCATACCATTTGAGGCGGCATGAATAGGCGGAATGGAAGCCTCCACAGCGCCAAGTTGTGATTTGCCTTGCATTCATCCTTAGTTGGGGACTGTGAGTAATCTGGGTCATAGAAACATAGAAACATAGAGGCCTGCTGGCAGTTTCAGAGTCGTGGGTTCTGCCCTATCCATTTCTGCTTGCATAAACAGTTCGAGTTAATTTATGAACATTGCTAGCACTTGTTTGCTGAGAGATGTGTTTGGTGCTATCACTGGTTTAAAAAAACTCCTGTGCTATCGGAATGGCCTTGCTGAGGGTCGGTGTCTCGAGAGTCAGTAGGATGATCTCGTGGGCAATTCCCAGTACAAAACGTCTCTGAGCATTTCTCCAAGTAGCCATCAAACACATATTTTCCTGCAAGTCTCCTTAGCTCGGCGACATAGCTCAGCAATTCCTGACCTTCAGATCACTGGCACGTGTAGAATCGATAAGTTGCCATCAGCACGCTCTCTCTCGGGAAAAGATGCTCCTCATACGACTTATCTGTGGGTTTCACCGGAGCCAGAACATTCTTCATGAGGCTGTAGGCTGCAGGTCGGTGCCCCGCAGACTGTGAGGAAGACCGCTCTCCTTTTTGTAGCGCATCCTTCCCCGTCCAGCTCGATGGCTACAAATTACTGGTCTAGTCGTTCGAGAAAGGCTTACCAGTACTCACCCTCCGAGAACTTCTCCAGGATGCCCACAGTTTGATGCATCTTTGCGTTGGATTCGTATTCATGTCGCCATTTACAGTGTTCCTAACACAGATGAGGCTGCACACAGGGTGGTTAAAGCAACAGTGACCTCAGTCTTTAATAAGACACTCCAGAGTGAGGAACAGGCCTTACGGGCCGACTTATATGCTGTGCACTCAAGAGATGCTGGGATCCCTTGGGACTTCAGGGGATGAGCTCCCTTGTGGTGGAACATGGGAGTGCATGCTTTAAAGATACACAGCATAAAACATGTTCTGGCTTTCATTGGTTTTACTTACCAACATGTTTACCTGCTCTCTCTCTCTCTCTTTGCATTCCTGATCTTCTTTTTTAATTTTACCGCCTCACCTTCTATAGTCCTGTTGGGTTTCTGCAGAATTGTGCACTCGGTGCTGTCATAAGCCTCCGTTTTTTCTTACCCTGTGTGCCACTTTAAATCCACGGGCTCTAGATTTGTTCAGCCCACTCTTTTGCTTTATGGGAACATACTTGCCCTGAACCCTCATTTTCACCTCCTTAAATGCCTCTCACTGATATGACATGGATTTGCCTTCAAGTCGTTGTTTCCTGTGGATAAATCAAATCTCAACTCAGTAAAATTGGCTTTTCCCCAAATGCAACCATTTATTTCTGGTCTATCCTTAAGCTTTTCCATTACGAAACCAAATCTAACTGAATCACTAGGAGGAAAAACTCTCACAGTGATAATCATACCACCAGCCCAGATTCATCACCTACATTTAAGACCAGAACCATGCACTCCCTTGTTGGTCTTGCTACATACTGGATAAAAAATGTCCTCCTGAATATATTTTAGTAATTCTTCACCCTCAATAACTGTCAAATTGATTATATCTCAATTAATATTAGGGTAGTTGCAATCTCTTTGATATGACAGTTTCGTTTTGCACATAATGGATCATGATTCATTCGAGGCCGAACTTTGTATTTGCTGCATCACATTAAATGTCTTTGGCTGATTCTTTCCTCGATGTCACAAGGATTTGGCTGATATTCTTAGAATAAGGGGCCGCACATTTACAATTGAGATGAGAAGAAATGTATTCTCTCAGAGGTTTGTTAACCTATGGAATTCTCTGCCCCAGAGAGCTGTGGAGGCTGGGTCATTGACTATAGTTATGTCGGACTGAGACAGATTTTTGAGAGGTAAGGGATTAAAGAATTATGGAGTACGGGCAGGGACGTGAAGCTGAGTCCATGATCAGATCAGCCATTATCTTATTGAATGTCAGAATTGGATCGAGTGGCCAGTTGTCAACTCCTGTTCCTATTTCCTATGTTCTTATGTTGTTATTTAGTTAACGTTCGAAACAAACACTGGAATTCCTTCAGCATCAGCCCACTGACTGAAAATGAGATAATCGTAAAAAGATAGCGGCAGTATCGGGTCAGATGGTGCAATAGACAAGAGAGATGGTTAGATCCAAAACGCACAATGGCGAATTTCTTCCCTGGTGAAAGAATTTTACATTTAACTATGGAAGCTCCATTTGCCACTCGGATTAATGCTCCAGTCGCTGCAGGGTATGAGTCCAATTCCACCGCTGTCATAATTTCTAGCGGGGCTAAGTTTGGCTTCATCAAAAAAATCTATCTTTTCTCAGCAGTGCTGTGTTTGACTTTGCTCTGGTGAGAGCAGACCTGTAGCAGCTGATCTGGGGCGCTGTAAGCGTATAGTGGTTAGTACTCTGCGTTGTGATCGCAGCAATTTCGGTTCTAATCGGAATTATGGCAATGTTTGCTTTTTACCTTTTGTCCTCTATGGCACCTGCTGATACAACACAGCAAAACATCAATCTTTACTATTCTGAAAAAAGATTATTTTGTTGGGGGTACAAACATGTTTATTCATTCGATCACGCCTCTTGTCTCAGCTTTTCCTCCTTTCCAGAAATAATAGTCCTTTGCTTAGAATTCTCCCCACAACAGTTGTCTTGGCAGCAACAGTGGCTGCCTGGGCTAATGGAAAAAGCGCCTGACTTCAATACTAACAAAGTCCTGTCCTGGTCGTTTAATTCACCGGGTCAGATGTTATTTTTTTTCTCTGTTCTGAATCTGTTTCAAAACAGAACATTTCTGGCGCTCCATCACCTGAAGCAACAAAAAGTCTTCGACTGACAGACGCGAATTGTAGATTTGAACATTGTTGCAACTGGGTGCACAGGCAGAACTAGCGGCGAGTTCCATTTGTCGCACAGATTTGTTTTTGGATGCAAAAAGCATAAAGTAAACTGACTGATTACATAGTAGTAGTAATTTTAGGTTAAGGTGAAGGACTGCGAATCCATTTTGCGCTGCATGCACGAATTCCAATATGATCCTCATTGTTGTTTCTTTAAATATTTGATGCCCTTGCTTGCTTTGTTAATCAACGTAAGCTTCACGTCCAAATTCAACTTTTCATCTTTGTATGCAACGCTCAGCACATGTCATGTCTCAAATTACTAATATGTACAGTAAAGCGAAAACGTTTGTAGGATTATGGTGTGTGGGACGAATTTGATATCTATCTCAGAGACGCAAAACAGGCAAGATGGGTGATAAAACGTTCTTCTTTCCCGAAAGAATATGAGATTTCAATACGCAATGTGTTGTGTTGTATTTTTATTGGAGGCTCTTTGGCCTCGCGATTTGATTCGCACTTTGCGATTTTCAGTGTTGAATTGGGACAGATCCCGGGTTTTGTCAAAAATCACGTCTCAGAGCCGAAAGGCACTGCAAATAAATCAATAATTTAATTTAAAAATGTGTACATTTGCGCCGTCTTTTCGTAATTATCCAAAATTACAGAGCTTCAAAGGAGCAACGTTAAAACCAACCAACTGAGTAAAATTATAGGTTTCCGGGTGTTTGTGGCTCTCTGTCTCATTGGATGTCTTACACACGTGGCAGGTGAGGAGCGTCTGTGTAAAGAGCGGGAGCAGAGTGGAGCGGATGTTAACAGAGCGGGAGAAGAGTGGTTGGATGTTCAAAGAGCGGGAGCAGAGAGTAGCGGCTGTTTACTGAGCGGGAGCAGAGAGGAGCGTCTATTTTACAGATCGGGAGCAGAGAGGAGCGGCTGTTTACAGAGCAGGGGCAGAGAGCAGCGGCTGTTTACAGAGCGGGAACAGAGAGTAGCGGCTATTTATGGAGCGGGAGCAGAGAGGAGCGGCTGTTTACAGAGCGGGAGCAGAGAGGAGCGGCTGTTTACGGAGCGGGAGCAGAGCTGAGAGAGAGTCCCTGGTGCTGAACCAGTGGCGTGTTTCGAGCAGTTGCTGAATAAATAATTTTTCAGCATCTGAATTACCTCGCTGTGCTTTATTGTGCTTCATTTGTATTAATAAAACGCAATAATTAATTACGCTGACTTGAAGATTAAATAACAAAACAATGTAAGCTTTGGTAGTTCAGGCATAGAATTCCCACTGCCACGCGGGAGACATGGTTATTGTGCAAAAAAGAAACGTAACACATCCCTTAAAAATTGTTGGATTATTAAGTATAAATTTAATAAAATCTGTGTGCAAAAACCGAAAGTAACAGATCACTTGTTTCTGAGAATATTTATTGCAATAACAATGAACAGCTCTTCCTTCAACGTGAAGCTGGCCCAATGACAACGTGCGATTTAGATGTGCTTGAAACCCACTGCCGCCTGATCTGGAATCAGAATGTCTGCCATTGCAGCACAAGCTCTAAAGGCGGCTGGTGCAGCCGCATCTATAAGAAGGATCAAGTCGCGTGCGGAGACCTGGCCTGGAAATCATCGCAGTCCAGGCCTGCAATACAATCAGCAGGCCGAGGCCTTTGGAGGGAGAGGCGTGCGGCGACATTCCACTACAGGGAGCAGCGCGTGCTGCTGCAGGAGGGCGATGGCTGTGAATCTAGGTCACTGATTGTAGTGCGGGCAGACTCAGCTGGAGCGGTGAAGGAGCGGCAAGAGTCCATAGCTGGAAGTGACTGTTCCCAAGAGACGCGTGAATCTGGGGCCCAGAAGAGACGAGAGCCCAGGGCAGCATGGGCCAGCCCACACAACGACATGTGTGTGCACTCGGTCTGTGCAGCAGAGTTGGTCTCCAGTTTGTCTTGCGTATTCCTTGCCAATGGATCAAGTTCTAGCTCTATCAAGACCGTGTGATTGCTGGTGTGCAACGGCCATCACACATTAAAAATTCCAATAACGATGTAGGTCGAGATCTGGAATATTATGTCCTCCATTGATACACCATTGATACTCAGTGCTGTTTTACGTGGTAGCAAGTCATCCTCGCTACGAGAGACTGCCCATGATGATGATAAAAAGAAAATGCTGGCAATACACAGAAGGTCAGGCAGTATCCGGGAGAGCGAAACAGAATTAATGTTTCAGTTCGATGATGGTCCCTGAAAACATTTCTTGAGGAGGGTGCAATAAGCTGCAGCTGTTAAAATGCGGGAGCATAGAAGACATGGGTTCGATTTCCGGCCAATTGCAATCCCCCGGTTTTCGAATGAAGTTCAGTATGCATATTAAATTTTAAAAATTACATGAAGCGCTGTGCAAAGAAAACTCCCATTTGGGGGTTTCAGCCCGTCATATCTCGGTCTGTGACGCTGCTCCATTTGCTTTGCAATTCCCGCGCTGCATACTTCCGCCAGGCTGGGACTATGTTCATCTTAAAAACAGTTGTTGGTCTTCTGGTGACAAGAAAGCTAACTGCCTTAATTGCACATTGCAGCAACAGGATATATATATAAATCAGCTTTCGACCAATCGGCATTGCTTGTTTCCGAAGTTGGGCGGCATATGTTTCAATTCATTCACGATGTGGCTGGTTTACTGTTCCAACAAGATGACTACGTAAATGTCTTGTCTTGGGATCGCAACCTCGTCCGTATCACGCACACGATGGCAATAGCTGATGATTGCTAAATGGACCTCCAGCTAATCTATTCTGTTATTAAATGAATGTAGACTCAAAACAGTAGCGGGAACAGAAATGCTGGCACAGGAAAACCAACGCTGGAGCACTCAAAGACCCTATTAAGAATGTCCTATTTAGATAACGCCTTGCAACCAACTTCAGAAATTCCAGTCAGCCGGAGAGGCAGAGTGTCCACAGTGCCTGTTCGGCCTTCAAGGCCTGTATTGCTGGCATCGCTGCAGAGACGCTTGATAAATCCATAAGGAAACATCAAGATTGGTTCGACGAGAATGACCAGTAGATCCAGGAGCGAAAAAGCCACAGATGAAAGTCATTGTTGAATTTGAAACAGATGCACATTTCGAGAGAAAGAAAGCAGTTATTTATACGTCTGAAGGGCGCGATCCAAGAAAAATCTCGCGACCTAAATAACAGATGGTGAGTGGAAATAGCGCAGGAGATCCAGCAACGAGCTGACAAACACGACGTGCAAAAATCATTGGCGCAACCAAGACCAATTATGATCAAGCAGGGAAGTGTGTACCCCACTGAGGGCCAGAAACAGAAGATTAATTAGAAGGACAGAGAAGCTGTCAGTGCCCGCTGGAAGGCATACTTCAAGATCTGCTTATCAGGAACTCTGTCTTCATCATGAGTGTCCTCGATTCCATCTGACAGCATGCTACCCTTCACCAACTCAGCCTGGCACAACATTCAAAAGGCCATCCGTTAATTGAAGAACAAGAAGGCCTCAGCAGCACATGGAATCCCCGCCGAAGCACTAAAGATTGGCGGCAATTTACTTTTGGCGCGAATTCATTAACTCAGTTCTCTTATTTGGAAGGAGGAGTGCAGACCAGCAGATTTCGGAGACGTTGTAATCGTGACTAGCTTCACGAAAGGCGACAAGTCCGTTTGCGATAATTACAGAGGAGTTTCCCTGCTGCCTGCCCCAGAGAAAGTCATCGGAAGAATCCGCCTTAATCCCATTCGCCCAGTGACTGTCGAGGTCGCACATTCGTAGTACTCATTCTGCCCACTGAGGGGCACAATGGACATGATCTTCACCATGCGCCAAATTCAAGAGAAAAACAGGAAGCAGCATCGATCACTGACCTATCCAAGAAATTCACTGGGTCTTCATACACATGCGTTGGCAGATTTAGATTCATTTTGAAATCTTTTGGAGCAACAGGATGTTTAAAGCAACATTGTATGAATGCATGGGGAGGGAACGATTCCGTGCTTTTCAGTTTATAAGATGGAGACTTTGCCGCTTGGTTACCGTGCCTCACACCCACCGAGCTGATGTCAATATTTCAAATGGTAACTACTTGCGGTGCTGAAAATTCGAATAAACAGAAATTGCTGGAAATATTCAGCAGGACAGAAAGCATTTCTGGAGTGCTAAATAAATTTAACCTGTCAGATCGATGACTAATCTTCACAACTGGAGTTAGTTGGAGTTGTAGCAGGTTTTAAACAGGTACCGAGGCAGGGAAACACATGGGGGCTGGGGTAGGAACAAAGAGGAAGATCTGTGACAGGGTGGAAGTCAGGAGAGATGAAATTAATCAAGGAGTTGATTGTGCAAAGCAAAAGGGGACAACATTGGGACAAGGAAAGAAACAAAAGATGCATCGAGTGGATAACTAAATGGAACAGCAGAATCATTAACAAGAGCTCGTGTCCATAAAATGGGAGTAGATTTTATAACATTCAGTTGTTGTACTCAATCTTGAATACAGAAGAATGTAAACTGCCGAATCGAAAGATGAGGTGCCGTTCCTAGAACATACATTGAGCTTCAGTTCAGCAAGAACATCGATCTCAGAGAGGGAGTGGGGCAGAGAATTAAAATACCTTGTGACCGGATGGTCAGTGTCAAGCTTGTTCGCCTGACCCATGCTGCTCCACAAAGTGATCACCCAATCTGTGCCTGCTATCACCAGTGCAGAGGAGACCACATGGTGAGCAGCGAATACAGTATAACACAATGAAAGAAATACAAGTGAAACAATGTTTTATCTGGAAAGTGTGTTTGGGGCGCTGGACAGTGGGTAGGAAGGAGATAACAACGCAGGTGTTGCATTTTCTGCGATTGCCTGGGAAGATGCCGTGGGAAGGGGAGGGGCTTATTAGAGTGACTGTAGAATGGACCATTGTGTAGCAGAAGGAGCGTTCTCTTCAGAAATGCTGGAATGGGAAGAGAGGAGAAGAAGAGTTTGATGGTTAAATCAAGCGAGAGGAGGCAGACATGGTGATCCATTGATTCTGGAGGCTGGTTGGGTGGAAGGTGAGTGCAAGCGTAAACGCGTAATTTTTTGCGTGAGAGCGAGAGAAATGGTGAGACCAGAATTGCGGATAATGGGGCGAATATGGTCGAGTGCAAAGTCAAACAAGGTGGAGTGGAATCTTCGGTTGAGGCATATGGAATACTTCGCTTTATAAGTCGAAGTACTGAATACAAGAGCAAGGAGGTTGTGTTGAACTGTATAAAACTCTGTTTGGCAATAGCAGAAATAGAGGAGATTTACTGGAACGTTGCCTGGGCTCGAAAATTTTAGATATGAGGAAATATTGGAGATGCTGGATCTATTTTGTTGGGAACAGCGGAGGCTAAGGGGAAACCTGTTTCAGCTGTGTAAAATAATGAGCACCTGGATAGAGTGGATAGGAAGGATCGGTTTCCTTTGGCAGATTTGTCAACAACCAGGGGGCATAGATTTAAAGTAATTGGTAGTAGATATGATGAGATATGAGGGGAAATATCTGCACCCAGTGAGTGGTGGGGGTCTGGATCTCACTGCGTGAGAGGTAAGTTACTTCACATCATTTAGAACATACTTGGATGCGCCCTAAAAGAGCCATAACCTACATGGCTACGGAC
Source organism: Pristiophorus japonicus (assembly GCF_044704955.1). Lineage (NCBI taxonomy): Eukaryota > Metazoa > Chordata > Chondrichthyes > Pristiophoridae > Pristiophorus > Pristiophorus japonicus. The sequence continues at coordinate 3,138,309 of NW_027253324.1, forward strand.
CAAAAGCTCGGTAGTGAGATTAGACTGGATAGTGATTGGCCACCCAGCGCGGACAGAATGGGCCGTAATGGCGTCCTGCTGTGATGATAATATCGATGATTCTCTCTCATAATATAAAGCTCCCTCTACTCTGCCCCCATCAAAAATTCGCAAGGCCGGTAGACCAGGGGGTTAGCTACAAAGTAAAGATCCCTTGCTCACTCGCATCAAACAATACCAGGGCAGACAGAGCAGGGTTTACATTAAGAGTAAAGCACCACCTACACTGTCCCAACAAACAGTTGCAGGCAATGTGCAGTACGGGTTAGATACAGAGTAATGCTCCCTCTACACTGTCACATCAAACTCTTCGAGTGCAGTTACAAAACGGGTTCGATACAGAGTAAAGCTCCCTCTCCGACGTTGCATCAAGCAATCACAAGGCAGGTAAAGCACCGATAACATTCATAGCAAAGTTCCCTCGAGACACTCCCATTAAACACTCCCTGGATAGCTTCAGCACGGGTAAGATAGAGAGTAAAGGTCGCTCTGCACTCTCCCATCAAACACGAGAAATGCAGGTACAGCACGGGTTAGATTAAGAGCAAAGCTCAGTCGACACTGTCACATCAAACACTCGCTGGATAATTTGAGCAAGGGTTTGACACAGATTACATCTCACTCCACACTGTCATATTAATTAATCCCAGGGCAGTGACAGCACGTTTTAGATACAGAGTAAAGCTCCTTCAAAATGTTCCAATCAAACATTCCCAGGGCAGTTACAGCAAGTAGTGAGATACAGACTAAATCTCATAAGAACATAAAAAACATAAGATATAGAATTAGGAGTCTGCCATTTAGCAACCGGATCTTGCTGCGCCATTCAATACCATCAAATAAGTTCATGGCTGATTTGATCATGGACATAGCTCCACTGCCCTGCCCGCTCCGCATAACCCTTTATTCCCTTATCGCTCAATAATCTGTCTATCTCCACTTTGAATATATTCAATGATGCAGCCTCCTAACTCTCTGGGGCAGATAATAACATAGATATACAACCATCTGAGAGAAGAAATTCCTCTTGATCTCAGTTTTAAATGGGTGTTCCCTTATTCTGAGACTATGTCCCCTAGTTTTATTTTCCCTTATGAGTGGCAATATCCTCTCTGCATTCACCTTGTCGAGCCCTGTCTTTATCTTATATGTTTCGATAAGATCACTTCTTATTCTTCTGAACTCCAATGTGTATGGGCACTACTTACTCGATCTATCTTCAAAATGCAAGCCCCTCATCTCCGGCAACAAACTAGTAAACCTTCGTTGAGCGGCCTCAATGCAAGTATATTCTTCCTAAATTAGGCAGACCAAGACTGTGCGCAGTATTTAGGGTGTGGCCTTACCAATACAGTGCAGAGTTGTTGCAGGAATTCGCTTATTTTATACTCGACCAACCTTGCAATAAAAGCAAAGGTTCCATTTGCCTTCCTAATTACCTGTTGTACCTGCATGCTGTGTGTTTGTGTTTCATGCACAAGGACACCGGGTCCCTCTGTACTGCGGCACTTTGCATTTTTCTCCATTTAAATTATACTTTGCTTTTCTATTTTTTCTACAAAAGATGGTAAATCACATTTTACAACATTATACTCCATCTGTCACATTTTTAGCCACTCACTTAGCCTGTCTATATCCCTTTGCATATTTGTTGTAAACACCTCATAATTTCCTTTCCCATACATCTGTGTTTCATCAGAAAACTTGGCTAAGTTACAATCGGTCCCTTCATCCAATTCATTAAAATAGATTGTAAATAGTTGAGGATCCAGTAACAATCCCTGCGGCACCCCACTAGTCACTGTTTGCCAATCGAAAATTGCCTATTTATCCCGACTCTCTGTTTTCTGTTTGTTAGCCAATCCTCTATCCATGGTAATATATTACTCGCAACGCTGTGAATTTTACCTTGTGCAGTAACCTTTTATGTGGCAGTTTATCGAATGCCTTCGTGTAATCCCAATGCACCACAGCACTGGTTCCTTTTTTACCACCCTGCTCCTCTCTCCCTCCATACAGTCCAATCAACCAGTCCCAGGGAATGTACAGCACTGGTTAGATACAGAGTAAAACTCCTTCTGGAATCTAAATACTGCCAACGGATAGGAATAGCCTAATTAAGTGGGCAATAATGTGTCAGCTGGAGTGTAATGTGGGGAAATATGAGTTAATTCACTTTGGTAGAAATAATAGGACTCAGATTATTTTTTAAATGTTGTTGTTCAGAGCGATGTGGTTGTCCTAGTGCGAGAAACACAGAAAGCTACATGCATGAACAGCAAGCAAAAAGGAAGGCACATGGCATGTTGTCCATTATTGCAGATGGTTTGAAGTCCAAGAGTAAAGTAGCATTTCTAGAATCGTACACAGTCCCGGTGGTACCAAACATGGCGTACTATTTGGCTAAACTTATCTAAGGAAGGACATATGCGAAATCAGATGAAATATATTAGCATGGATAGAGAATTGGCAGACGAACAGAAAGCAGAGATCGGGATGAATGGGTCCTTTTCGGGTTGGAAAACGGTGGGTAGTGTTGTGCCACAGGGATCGGTGCTGGTACCACAAATGTTTACAATATGCATAGATGACGTGGAAGAGGGGACAGAGTGTAGTGTTACATAATTTGCAGATGACACTAAGATTAGAGGGAAAGCGGGTAGTGTGCACGACACAGAGAGGCTGGAAAGAGATTTAGATAGGTGAAGTGAATGGGCTAATGTTTGACAGATGGAATACAATGTCGGAAAGTGTGAGGTCATCCACCTTGGGAAAAAAAACAGTAAAAGGGAATATTAATTTAATGGGGAGAAATTACAAAATGCTGAGGTGCAGAGGGACCTGGGGGTCCTTGTGCATGAATTCCAAAAATTAGTTTGCAGGAGCAGCAGATAATCAGGAAGGCGAATGGAATCTTGGCCTTGATTGCGAGAGGGATGGAGTACAAAAGCAGGGAGTTCCTGCTGCAACTGTATAGTGTATTGGTAAGGCCGCAGCTGGAGTACTGCGTGCAGTTTTGGTCACCTTACTTAAGGAAGGATATACTGGCTTTGGATGGGGTACAGAGACGATTCATGAAGCTGATTCCGGAGATGAGGGGGTTATCTTATGACGATAGATTGAGTAGACTGAGTCTTTACTCGTTGCAGTTCAGAAGGATGAGGGGTGATCTTATAGAAACATTTAAAATAATGAATGGGATAGACAAGATCGAGGCGGAGAGGTTGTTTCCACTGATCGGGGAGACGAGAACTATGGGACAGAGCCTCAAAATACGGGGGAGTCAATTTAAAACCGAGTTGCGAAGGAATTTCTTGTCACAGAGGGTTGTGAATCTGTGGAATTGTCTGCCCAAGCAAGCATTTGAGGCTAGCTCATTGAATGTATTCAAGTCACAGATTGATAGATTTTTAACCAATAAAGGAATTAAGGGTTCTGGGGAGCGGGCGGGAAGTGGAGCTGAGTCCACGGCCAGATCAGCCATGATGGTATTGAATGGCGGAGCATGCTCGAGTGGCTAGATGGCCAACTCCTGTTCCTAATTCTTATATTTTAATGTTCCTTGGAGGTGGCGCAACGGTGGTTCACGAGATTGATTCATGGGATGAGAGGGCCTCCTTATGAGAGACGTCATAAAATTGATTTGTATTCTCTGGAGTTGAGAAGATTGAGAGTTGGCCTTATTCAAATATGCAATATTCTGAAGGGGATTAATTGGGTAGATGCTGAAAGTTTGTTTTCCCTTGCTGGAGGGTGTATAACTAGGAGTCACAGACTCAGGATTAGTCGTCATAAGAACATAAGAACATCAGAATTAGGAACAGGAATAGGCTATCTAGCCCCTCGAACCTGCTCCGCCATTCAATAAGATCATGGCTGATCTGGCCATGGACTCACCTCCACTTCTCCGCCCGCTCCCCGTCACCCGTAATTCGTTATTGGTTAAAAGTCTATCCATCTGTGACTTGAATACGTTCAATGAGCTAGCCTCAACTGCTTCCATGGGCAGAAAATCCCAAAAATTCACAACCCTCCATGAGAAGAAATTCCTTCTCAACTCGGTTTAAATTGGCGCCCCAGTATTTTGAGGCTGTGCCCCATAGTTCCAGTCTACCCGAACAGTGGAAACAACCTCTCCGCCTCTATCTTGTCTACCCCTTTCATTATTTTAAATGTTTCTATAAGTTCAACACTCATCCTTCTGCACTCCAACGAGTAAAGACACAGTCTAAACAATCTATCATCATAAGGTAACCCCCTCATCTCCGGAATCAGCCGAGTGTTTCGTCTATGTACCTCCAAAGCCAGTATATCTTTCCTTAAGTAAGGTGACAAAAACTGCACGCAGTACTCCAGGTGCGGCCTTACCAATACCCTATACAGTTGCAGCAGGAACTCCCTGCATTTGTACTCCATCCCTCACGCAATGAAGGCCAACATTCCATTCGTCTTCCTCAGTACCTGCTGCACCTGAAAACTAACATTTTGGGATTCATGCAAAAGGACCCCCAGGTCCCTCTGCAGCTCAGCATGTTGCAATTTCTCCCCATTCAAATAATATTCGCTTTTCCTGTTTTTTTTTCCCCAAGGTGGATGACCTCACACTTTCCGACATTGTATTCCATCTGCCAAACTTTTGCCCATTCGCTTAACCTATCCAAATCTTCTTGCAGCCTCTCTGTGTCCTCTACACAACACGCTTTCCCACTAATCTTTGTTTCATCTGAAAATTGTGTTACACTACACTCTGTCCCCTATTCCAGGTCATCTTTGTATATTGTAAACATTTATGGTCCCAGTACCGATCCCTGTGGCACACCACTAACCACCGATTTCCAACCCGAAAAGGACCCATTTAGCCCGACTCTCTGCTTCCTGCTCGCCAGCAAATTCTCTATCCATGCTAATACATTTCCTCTGACTCCGCATACCTCTATCTTCGGCAGTAAACTTTTGTGCGGCACCTTATCGAATGCCTTTTGGAAATCTAAATACAGCACATCCATCGGTACACCTCTATCCACCATGCTCATTATATCCTCAAAGAATTCCAGTAAATTAATTAAACATGAATTGCCCTCCATGAATCTATGCTGCGTTTGCTTGATTGCACTATTCCTATCAAGATGTCCCGCTATTTCTTCCTCAATGATAGCTTCAAGCATTTTCCCCACTACAGATTTTAAACTAACCGGCCTATAGTTACCTGCGTTTTGTCTGCCCCCTTTTTAAAACAGACGCGTTACATTAGCTGCTTTCCAATCCGCTGGTACCTTCCCAGAGTCCAGAGAATTTTGGGAGATTGTAACGAATGCATTTGCTATAAACTCCGCCATCTCTTTTAATACCCTGGGATGCATTTCATCAGGACCAGGGGACTTGTCTAACTTGAGAGTTCTGTTAGCCTGCCCCCTAATGAGAGTGATTGTCTCAAGGTCCTCCCTTCCCACATTCCTGTGACCAGCAATTTTTGGCATGTTTTTTTTGTGTCTTCCACTGTGAAGACCGAAGCAAAATACTTGTTTAAGGTCTCAACCATTTCCACATTTCCCTTTATTAAATCCCCCTTCTCATCTTCTAAGGGACCAACATTTACTTTAATCACTCTTTTCCATTTTATGTTTCTGTAAATGCTTTTACTACCTATTTTTATGTTTTGCGCAAGTTTACCTTCGTAATCTATCTTTCCTTTCTTTATTGCTTTTTTAGTCATTCTTTGCTGTTGTTTAAAAATTTCCCAATCTTCTAGTTTCCCACTAACCTTGGCCACCTTATACGCATTTGTCTTTGGTATGATACTCACCTTCATTTCCGTGGTTATCCACGGCTGGTTATCCCTTCTTTTACCACCCTTCTTTTTCACTGGAATATATTTTTGTTCCGCACTATGAAAGAGCTCATCAAAGTCCTCCACTGTTCCTCAATTGTTCCACCGTTTAGTCTTTCTTTCCAGTCTACTTTAGCCAAATCTGCCCTCATCCCACTGTAGTCCCCTTTGTTTAAGCATAATACGCTCGTTTCTGACACAACTTCCTCACCCTCATTCTGTATTACAAATTCAACCATGCTGTGATCACTCATTCTGAGAGGATCTTTTACTAGGAGATCGTTTAGTTTTCCTGTCTCATTACACAGGGCCAGATCTAAGATAGTTTGTTCCCTTGTAGGTTCTGTAACATACTGTTCTAAGAAACAATCTCGTCTCCATTCTATGAATTCCTCCTCCAAACCAGCCCGTGCGATTTAAGTTGATCAATCGATATGTAGGTTAAAATCCACCATGACTACTGTCGTTCCTTTTTCACATGCCACCATTATTCCCTTGATTATTCCCCGCCCCACCGTGAAGTTATTATTTGGGGGCCTATAATCTACGCCCAACAGTGACATTTTCCCCTTACTATCACTAATCTCCACCCACAATGATTCAACTTTTTGTTCATTAGAGCCAATATCGTCTCTCAAAACTGTCCTGATATCATCCTTTATTAACAGAGCTACCCCACCTCGTTTCCCTTCTTGTACTTCTTTCCGAATCATCAGATACCCCTGTATGTTTAATTCCCAGCCTTGGTCAACCTGCAGCCATGTTTCTGTAATGGCCACCAAATCATACCCATTGGTAATGATTTGTGCCATCAACTCATTTACTTTATTTCGAATGCTGCGTGCGTTTAGGTAGAGTGTTTTAATCCTAGTTTTTAACCATGATTTCTAGTTTTGACCCCTCCTGCAGCCCCTTTATATTCAGTGGTCCTTTTTGTTTTTTGCCTTGAGTTTCTCTGCCCTCCACTTTTAATCATCTCCTTTCTGTCGACCATTCAAGGCAGATTTGAGGAGGCATTTCTGCATTCAGAGGGTTTTGAATCTTTGGAATTTTCTGCCCCAGAGGGCTGTGGAAATTGAGTCTCTGAATATATTCAAGGCCGAGATAGAAATATTTATGAAGTCCAGGGGAATCGTCGGATAAGGCTATCGGGTGCTAAAATGGAGTTGTATGTTAGACCAGGTTCGATGAACTGCATGGCTTACTCCTGCTCCAAATCCTTATGTTCTTATGTTTTTATGTAAACTGCTCTATCAAACACATCCAGGCCAGGTACAGCATTGTTCAGATAAAAATTAAAGTTCCTTCGACACATTCTCTCCATCTCTGCCTGTAACTCTATCTCTCTGTCTCAGTCGCTCTCTCTTTCTCCATCTCCCTCCCACCTTCTCGCTCTCTCTCCCTTTCGACATCTCTCGCTATCTCTCTCTCTCCCTCTCTTATTCTCTCTCTCTCTCTCTCTCTCTCTGTCTCGCTCTCTCTTATTTTTCAAAGTTCTCGTAATTCGGCGAGCATCCCTTTAGATTGGTAGCTTGCACAAGTCAAGCTGCTTTTTAAAAATGGTGAGAGATGGAAACCGGGGAATTATATTACTCTACTATCTGTTGTCGGGAATTTGCTCGAATCTACAATTAAGGATATTTTCATTTGGTCAGAGAGTGCCAGCATTGATTTGTGAAAGATGGGTCTTGCAATGACAAAAGTGGTGAGAGCTCGGCGAGATGGGATGAGGGCTCAAGCGTGCTTCAGGATCGAGGTCGGTGCGGCGAGATGTGGAACGACAGGAGAGCTGCGAGCAATTCATCACAAGCTGAAGTTGAAAGAGTGAAGTCAGAGTGAAATACCAAATCTGATATCAATAAAAGGGATTGGAGAGTAGCTGGTGAGTTTTTTTTTCGAAGCTTTAAGTTCATTACTTCTAAGTTAATTCTTACACTATTAAATAAGGACAGGGCAGGCAGCTCAGTCCAGTGGAAAGTACTGGTGCTCCCCATGTCCGGGGCACACACATGTGCAGGAATTGTCGTCAGCTGCAGGACCTCGCGCTCTGAGCTTCGGAGCTTGAGCAGCAGCTGGCGGCACTGTTGTGCATTTTTGAGGCTGAGAGCTACCTGGATAACATGTTCATAGATGTGATCACGCCGCAGCTGAAGAGTGTTCAGAGAGACACGGAATGGGTGGCCGCTAGAGAGACAAAGAGGACCAGGCAGGTCTTGTAAGAATCCACTGAGTGCATCTCGCTCTCCAACCAGTATTCTGTTCTGAGTAATGGTGAGGGCGGACGTGTTTCTGCACAGTGCAACCAGATTAATGTGCACGACATCCACGGGTGGCTCAGCTGCATAGGGGGCAGGAAGAAGAGGGGAAGAGCAAAAATGGCAGGGGATTCTATTATCAGGGGATAAGGCATGCGTTTCTGCGAGCGCAGACCTGATTCCAGGATGGTATTTTGCCTTATATGTGCCAGGATAAATGATGGTACAGAGCGGCTGCAGGACATTCTGAGAGAATAGGGTGTACGGTCAGAGCCCCTGGTTCATATCAGTACCAAAGACAGAGGTAGAAAGAGGGATGAGGTCCTGCAAGTAGATTGTAGGGAGCTCAGAGAGAGATTAAAGAGCACGACCTCAAAGATAGTAATCTGTGGTGTACTTCTGGCGTCATGCTCGTGTGAGTACAGAAATCGGAGGATACAGCAGATGAATGCGTGCCAGGAAGAATGGTGCAGCGGGGAGGGCATTAGATTCCTGAGGCATTGGATTATATATTCTGGGGAGGTGGGACCTGTGCAAGCAGGACAGGTTGCATTTCATCAGAGCCGGTACCTGTATCCTCGCAGGGAGGTTTGCTGGTCGTGTTGGGGAGGGATTTAACTAATCTGGAAGTGGGGTGGGCACCAGGATGTAACATTAGAAAGATTGGTGAAAGTTTTCAAGTAATGGGACTGGCAGGGAGCACTAAGATAGTACGGTATTAGTTTGTGTCAGTCTAAGAGAGAATACAAGCATTGTCTAAGAGGCGGTTACAGTTTATGTATGTGAAAGCACGAAGTGTAGTAAACAAGGTAATTGAGCTGCACGCACAAATAGAGACATGAGAATATGATATTGTGGAAATAACTGAGACCTGGAGCAAACGACAGGATTGGATATTACATATACCTGGTTATATTCCCGGAAAAATAGGGAACTAAATGTACGATATGGTGTGGCACTATTGATTAAAGAGAATGTTATAGTACTGGAGAGGGAAGATATCCTGGAGGGGTCAAAGACTAGTGTTGAGAAATAATAGAGTTGCCATTAAACTACAAGGCATATTTTATTAACCACCAAAGAGTGGGAAAGATACGGAGGAGCAATTTAACAGAGCCATACAGAGAGGAGCAAGAACTGTCGGGAAAGAAAAACTGTTGACTTCAACTGTACTGGAATTGTAAAGTGTAAAGGCAGAGAAGCGGCAGAATTTCTGAAGTGTGATCAGGAGAGCTTTTTTGATCAGTACATTGATTTCTAAAATATATTTTGACAAAGTCCCACATAATAGTCTTGCCAGCATGATTGAAGCCCATGGAGTAAAAGGGACAGTTGCATCATGGATAATGAATTGGCTAAGTGGCAGGAAACAGAGCGTCCTAGTGAACGGTTATTTGTCCGTTTGGAGCAAGCTGTACAGTGGTGTTCCGCAGGGGTCGCTTCTAGGACCGCTGCTTTTATTGATATATATTATTAACTTGGATGTGAGTTCACAAGGAAGGTTGAGAAAGCGGTTGAAAATGTTTATGGGATCGTGGACGTCAGAAATAGAGGCGTATGATACAAAAAATTGAAATTATGATGAACCTGTATAAAACACTAGTTCTGCCCAAACTGGAGTACTGTGTACAATTCTGGACATCGCACTTTAGGAAAGATGTGAAGACCATAGAAAGGGTGCAGCGAAGATTTTGCGAGAAAGATTTCAGGAATGACGGACTTCAGTTCGTTTGATAGTCTGGAGAAGCTGGCTTTGCTCGCCTTGGAGCAGCGAAGATTGAGAGCTGATTTGATAGAAATCGGCAAATTTACGAGGGATTCAGACAGAGTAGATAGAAAAAAATGGCGGAATGGTCGAGAAGCACAGAGCGCACTTTTAACGTGATTGGCAAAATAGCCAAAGTTTTATGCGGCAAGTGGTTAGGATCTGGAATGCACTATCAGAAAGGATGGTGGAGGCAGACTCAAAAGTGAGTTGGATAATCAGAGAAAAACAGGAATTTACAGCACGGAAGGAGGTAGTTTTGGCCCATTGTGTCCGCGCAGCCGACAAAAAGCTGTCCAGATTAATCCCACATTAAAGCTCATGGTGCGTAGCCCTGTAACTTACAGCACTCCAAGAGCACATCCAATAGCTTGTTTAATGTGATGAGTTATTCTGCCTCTATCAGCCTTTCAGGCAGTTAGTCCCAGACCCCCATCTTCCTCTGGGTGGAGACATTTCCTCTCATATCTCCTCAAAACCTCCCGCCAGTTACATAAATCGATGCCCCTTGGTTGATGACCCTTCAGTCTCTGAATGTGCACAGACACAAGTGTAATTCGCGTATTGTAGTTCGTCGACAGAGGTTGGGGTGGTCTTAGTTCTGGCCAGTAGATGTCGAACGTTGACGAGGTTCCTATTGGTTCTGTATTTAATTTGCGCTCATGTGGTGAGCTTTTTGAGTGTGAGGTGGTGCATTGCAGCGAGCAAGATCGAGAAGAGTGTTGGCGCGATGACGCAACACTGCTTGACCCCGGTGCGGACGTGGGTTGGTTCTGTGATAGGTCCGTTGTTCAGAATCCCGGATTCCCTGCCCTCGTGGAGCAGGCAGAGGATGGTGACAAACTTTTGGGGGCATAATTTGATACGCCTCAATAACGACGCTCCTCAGCCTCCTGTGTACTAATGTAACCAAACACAACCTATCCAAACTTCCCTCATGGCCAAAATTGTTCAATCCAAGCATCTCTCTTATACATCTTCCTCTGTACCCTCTCGAATGCAATCTCATCTTTCAAGTAATATGGAGACAAGAACTTCGCGCAATACTCTAGTTATGGCCTAAAAAGTGTTTTATACAGTTCAAACATAAACTCGCTGCTCTTATAGTCTATGCCGTGGCTAACAAAGGTAAATATAACAAATGTCTTTTTACCATCGCATCTTACTGACATACGTCCTTGCAGGACCAGTGGACAAGCACTCCAAGGCCCCTTTGTTACTGTATACTTTTCAGTACCTTACCATTTAACGCGTATTCACTTGCCGTGTTAGCCCGCCTCAAATGCATTAACTCATAATTCTCGGGATTGATTTCAATTGGCATCTGTTCTGCCAACCTGACCAGTTCGTTAATATCTTCCTGCAATGCACAGCTTCCTTTTTTATTATCAGTCGATTATGGAATAATGTGAAAACTTCTTATTAATTTATCTACATTCAACTCAAAATCTTGAAGACAAAAAGCAAGGGACCTAGTACGGAGCACTATGGAACCCCGCTGGGAACAGCCTTTCTGTCAAAAAACACCCATCAACCATTAACATTTGCTTCCTGCCAGTGAGCATTTTTTGGATCCTACTTCCCACTTTCCCCTGGATGGGCTTTTACTTTCGTGAACAATCTGCTATGTGACACCTTATCTGAAGCCTTGCTAAATTCTATATACACTACAGCAAGTGCACAGCCCTCATCCAGAGTTCATGTTGCATCCTCCAAAAATTCAAAATATCAGTCAGACTCGACCTATCCTTAACAAATCCATGTTGACTGTCCATGTTTAATCCGCAACTTTCCAGATGAAAGAAAGACATTGCAGGTCTACAGAGAAAAGGCGAGGTGGTGTGGGACATGTTTTGATTCGGCATGGGCTTGATGGGCCGAACGGGCCTCGTCCATGCCGATAACCAAGGAAATAAAGAGAGTATAAAATTGAAAACCAATGCGTATAAGGTGGACACATTTAGTGGGAAATTAGCAGATTGGGAACATTTTAAACGACAGCAAAAAATGACTAAGAAAGCAATGAAGAAAGGAAAGATAGATTACAAAAGTAAACTTGCGCAAAACATAAAATCAGATAGTAAAAGCTTTTACCGATATATAAAACTAAAGTAAACGTTAGTCCCTCAGAAGATGAGAAGGGGGATTTAATAATGGGAAATGTGGAAATGGCTGAGACTTTAAACAATTATTTTGCTTCGGTCTTCACAGTGGAAGACACAAAAACCATGCCAAAAATTACTGGTTACGGGAATGTGGGAAGGGAGGACCTTGAGACAATCACTGTCTATGGGGAGTAGTGCTGGACAGGCTAATGGGACTCAAGGTAGCCTAGTCACCGGCAGTCAGGAGCATTTCGATGAGGTGTGTGGAGAGGCATATAAAAGGCACAGCAGGGATTCCGGGGCCCAGCGTCGGCGGCAGTCGGGAGCAGCGTCGAGGAGGTGCGTGGAGAGGCCTATAAAAGGCACAGCAGCGAGTCCGGGGCCCAGCGTCGGCGGCAGTCGGGAGCAGCGTCGAGGAGGTGCGTGGAGAGGCCGATAAAAGGCACAGCAGGGAGTCCGGGGCCCAACTTCGGCGGCAGTCGGGAGCAGCGTCGAGGAGATGCGTGGAGAGGCCTATAAAAGGCACAGCAGTGAGTCCGGGGCCCAGCGTCGGCGGCAGTCGGGAGCAGCGTCGAGGAGGTGCGAGGAGATGCCTATAAAAGTCACAGCAGGAAGTCCGGGGCCCGGCGTCGGCGGCAGTCGGGAGCAGCGTCGAGGAGGTGCGAGGAGAGGCCTATAAAAGGCGTGAATTGTGCAGCCACAGGGCGAAGGCAAAAAGAAGTAGAAAGAAATCAAAAGGTGACGTCACAGCCAAGAGGGTGAGTGATTGGCTGGTGATTGGTGAGTAGTTTTTCTCTTTTTCTCTTTTCTTTTTCTCTTCTATAACTGTGAGTAACTTTTAACATTGTTGTTGCCAATTTAAGTGTATCTAAGGGTTAAGTCATGGCAGGAGAGCTCGGTAGGGTGTTATGCTCCTCCTGTACCATGTGGGAACTCAGGGACGACACCAGTGTCCCTGACCACTATATCTGCGGGAAGTGTGTCCACCTCAAGCTCCTGACAGTCCGCGTTGCGGAGTTGGAGCTGAGGGTGGATTCACTCTGGAGCATCCACGATGCTGAGAATGACGTGAGTATCACGTGTAGCGAGTTGGTCGTACCGCAGGGAAAGGGTCCACAGCCAGATAGGGAATGGAAGACCAACAGGAAGAACAGTGCAAGGAAGGTAGTGCAGGAGTCCCCTGTGGTCATCCCCCTGCAAAACAGATACACTGCTTTGGGTACTGTTGAGGGGGATGACTAATCAGGGGAGGGCAGCAGCAGCCAAGTTCATGGCACCGTGGTTGCTCTGCTGCACAGGAGGGCAGGAAAAAGAGTGGGAGAGCAATAGTGATAGGGGATTCAATGGTGAGGGAAATAGATAGGCGTTTCTGCGGCCGCAACCGAGACTCCAGGATGGTCTGTTGCCTCCCTGGTGCAAGGGTCAAGGATGTCTCGGAGCGGGAGCAGGACATTCTAAAAATGGAGAGAGAACAGCCAGTTGTCGTGGTGCACATTGGTACCAACGACATAGGTTAAAAAATGGGATGAGGTACTATGAAACGAATTTAAGGAGCTATGAGCTAAATTAAAAAGTAGGACCTTAAAAGTAGTAATTTCGGGATTGCTACCAATGCCACGTGACAGTCAGAATAGAAATCGCAGGATAGCGCAGATGAATACGTGGCTTGAGCAGTGGTGCAGCAGGGAGGGATTCAAATTCCTGGGGCATTGGAAACGGTTCTGGGGGAGGTGGGACCAGTACAACCCGGACGGTCTACACCTGGGCAGGACCGGAACCAATGTCCTAGGGGGAGTGTTTGCTAGTGCTGTTGGGGAGGATTTAAACTAATATGGCAGGGGGATGGGAACCAATGCAGGGAGACAGAGTGAAACAAAAATGAGGCAAAAGACAGAAAGGAGATGAGGAAAAGTGGAGGGCAGAGAAACCCAAGGCAAAGAACAAAAAGGCTCACTGTACAGCAAAATTCTAAAAGGACAAAGGGTGTTAAAAAAACAAGCCTGAAGGCTTTGTGTCTTAATGCAAGGAGTATCCGTAATAAGGTGTATGTTAACAAATATGATGTGACTGGGATTACGGAGACGTGGCTCCAGGATGATCAGGGCTGGGAACTCAACATCCAGGGGTATTCAACATTCAGGAAGGATAGAATAAAAGGAAAAGGAGGTGGGGTAGCATTGCTGGTTCAGGAGCAAATTAAGGCAATAGTTAGGAAGGACATTAGCTTGGATGATGTGGAATCTATATGGGGAGAGCTGCAGAATACCAAAGTGCAAAAAACGTTAGTGGGAGTTATGTACAGACCTCCAAACAGTATTAATGATGTTGGGGAGGGCATCAAACATGAAATTAGGGGTGCGTGCAATAAAGGTGCAGCAGTTATAATGGGTGACTTTAATATGCACATAGATTGGTTTAACCAAACTGGAAGCAATACGGTGGAGGATTTCCTGGAGTGCATAAGGGATGGTTTTTTAGACCAATATGTCGAGGAACCAACTAGGGGGGAGGCCATCTTAGACTGGGTATTATGTAATGAGAGAGGATTAATTAACAATCTCGTTGTGCCAGGCCCCTTGGGAAAGTTTGACCATAATATGGTGGAATTCTGCATGAGGATGGAGAAAGAATCAATTAATTCAGAGACCATGGTCCAGAACTTAAAGAAGGGTAACATTGAAGGTATGAGGCGTGAATTGGCTCGGATAGATTGGCGAATGATACTGAAGGGGTTGACTGTGGATGGGCAATGGCAGACATTTAGAGACCGCATGGATGAATTACAACAATTGTACATTCCTGTCTGGTGTAAAAATAAAAAAGGGAAGGTGGCTCAACCGTGGCTATCAAGAGAAATCAGGGATAGCATTAAAGCCAAGGAAGTGGCATACAAATTGGCCAGAAATAGCAGTGAACCCGGGGACTGGGAGAAATTTAGAACTCAGCAGAGGAGGACAAAGGGTGTGATTAGGGCAGGGAAAATGGAGTACGAGAAGAAGCTTGCAGGGAACATTAAGACGGATTGCAAAAGTTTCGATAGATATGTAAAGAGAAAAAGGTTAGTAAAGACAAACGTAGGTCCCCTGCAGTCAGAATCAGGGGAAGTCATAACGGGGAACAAAGAAATGGCGGACCAATTGAACAAGTACTTTGGTTCGGTATTCATGAGGAGGACACAAACAACCTTCCGGATATAAAAGGGGTCGGAGGGTCTAGTAAGGAGGAGGAACTGAGGGAAATCTTTATTAGTCTGGAAATTGTGTTGTGGAAATTGATGGGAATGAAGGCGGATAAATCCCCAGGGCCTGATGGACTGCATCCCAGAGTACTTCAGGAGGTGGCCTTGGAAATAGTGGATGCATTGACAGTCATTTTCCAACATTCCATTGACTCAGGATGAGTTCCTATGGAGTCGAGGGTAGCCAATGCAACCCCACTTTTTAAAAAAGGAGGGAGAGAGAAAACAGGGAATTATAGACCGGTCAACCTGACATCGGTAGTGGGTAAAATGATGGAATCAATTGTTGAGGATGTCATAGCAGTACATTTGGAAAGAGGTGACATGATAGCTCCAAGTCAGCATGGATTTGTGAAAGGGAAATCATGCTTGACAAATCTTCTGGAATTTTTTGACGATGATTCAGTCGAGTGGACAAGGGAGAACCAGTTGATGTGGTATATTTGGACTTTCAGAATGCTTTCGACAAGGTCCCACGCAAGAGATTAATGTGCAAAGTTAAAGCACATGGGATTGGGGGTAGTGTGCTGATATGGATTGAGATCTGGTTGTCAGACAGGAAGCAAAGAGTAGGAGTAAATGGGGACTTTTCAGAATGGCAGGCAGTGACTAGTGCGGTACTGCAAAGTTCTGTGCTGGGGCTCCAGCTGTTTACACTGTACATTAATGACTTAGACGAGGGGATTAAATGTAGTGTCTCCAAATTTGCGGATGACACAAAGTAGGGTGGCAGTGTGAGCTGCGAGGAGGATGCTACGAGGCTGCAGAGCAACTTGGATATGTTAGGTGAGTGGGCAAATGCATGGCAGATGAAGTATAATGTGGATAAATGTGAGGTTATCCACTTTGGTGGTAAAAAGAGAGTGCCAGACTATTATCTGAATGGTGACAGATTAGGAGAAGGGGAGGTGCAAAGAGACCTGGGTGTCATGGTACATCAGTCATTGAAGGTTGGCATGCAGGAACAGCAGGCGGTTAGAAAGCAATTGGCATGTTGATGTTCATAGCGAGGGGATTTGAGTACAGGGCAGGGAGGTGTTGCTACAATTGTACAGGGCCTTGGTGAGGCCACACCTGGAGTATAGTGTACAGTTTTGGTCTCCTAACCTGAGGAAAGACATTCTTGCTATTGAGGGAGTGCAGCGAAGGTTCACCAGACTGATTCCCGGGATGGCGGGACTGACCTATCAAGAAAGACTGGATCAACTGGGCTTGTACTCACAAGTTCAGAAGAATGAGAGGGGAACTCATAGAAAATTTTAAAATTCTGACGGGGTTAGACAGGTTAGATGCAGGAAGAATGTTCCCAATGTTGGGGAAGTCCATAACCAGGGGACACAGCGAAAGGATAAGGGGGAAGCCATTTAGGACCGAGATGAGGAGGAATTTATTATCCCAGAGAGTGGTGAACCTGTGGAATTTTCTACCACAAAAAGTTTTTGAGGCCAATTCACTAAATAAATTCAAAAAGGAGTTCGATGAATTCCTTACTACTAGGGGAATCAAAGGGTATGGTGAGAAAGCAGGAATGGGGTACTGAAGTTCCATGTTCAGCCATGAACTCGTTGAATGGCGGTGCAGGCTGGAGGGGCCGAATGGCCTACTCCTGCACCTATTTTCTATGTTTCTATGGATGGTTTAGAGGAACGTCTCCAGATACACAAGTGTGAGAGAGAGGTTAGAGGGTCATCCCCCAGATACAGGAATGTGAGCGAGGCGTTAGAGTTGCTCTCCAGACACAGGAATATGAGCAGTTAGCGGGACCCCCGAAGATACAGGAGAGTGAGGTGTTAGAGGGAGCTCCCCAGATACAGGAGTGAGAGAGAAGTCTTTGAGGTCCCTCCCCAAATACAGGCATGTGAGTGGATAGAGGGACGTCCCGCCCCCCCCCCCAGATCCAGGTGTGTGAGGGGTTAGAGGGACCCCCTTTGATAGAGGAGTGTGAGGGGTCACTGTCACTGTGAGTGTAAACGCTCCTATTTAAAAAAAGAGGCAGACAGAAAGCAGGGAAACTATAGACCAGTTAGCCGAGCATCTGTGGTTGGGAAAATGTTGGAGTCCATTATGAAAGAAGCAATAGCAGGACATTTGGAAAAGCAAAATTCGGTCAGGCAGAGTCAACATGGATTTACAAAGGGGAGGTCATGTTTGACAAATTTGCTGGAAATTTTTTGAAGATGTCACGAACAGGGTAGATAAAGGGGAACCAGTGGACGTTCTGTATTTGAACTTCCAGAATGCATTTGATAAGGTACAACATAAAAAGGTGACTGGCCAAGATAAAAGTTCATGGGGTCTGGGTTAATTAGCACGGATAGAGGATTGGCTAACTAACAGAAAACAGAGAGTCGGGATAAATGCTTCATTCTCTGGTTGGTAACTAGTGGGGTGCCGCAGGGATCAGTGCTGGGAATCCAACTATCTACAATCTATATTAACGACTTGGAAGAACGTGTAACCTTGCCAAGTTTGTTGATGATATAAAGATGGGAGGTAAAGCAACGTGTGAGGAGGATACAAACAATCTGTAAATGGACATAAACTGGCGAAGTGAGTGGGCAAAAATTTGGCAGATGGAATATAATGTTGGAAAGTGTGAGGTCATGCACTTTGGTAGAAAAAATTATTATTTAAATGCAGAAAGATTGCCTGGGGGTACTTGTGCATGAAACACAAAAGGATACTATACAGATACAGCAAGTGATCAGCAAGGCCAATGGAATCTTGGCGTATATTGCAAAGAGAATGGAGTATAAAAGCAGGGATGTCTTACAACAGCTATACAGGGTATTGGTGAGGCCACACCTGGAATACTGTGTGCAGTTTTGGTTTCCACATTTACGAAAGGATATACTTGCTTTGGAGGCAGTTCAGAGAAGATTCACTATGTTGATTCCGGGGATGAGGTGGTTGACTTATGAGGAAAGGTTGAGTAAGTTGGGCTTCTACTCATTCGAATTTAGAAGAATGAATAAGAGGGGACCTTATCGAATCGTATAAGATTAAGAGGGAGCATGCCAAGTTGGATGCAGAGAGGATGTTTCCACTGACGGGAGAGACTAGAACTAGAGTTCGTGATCTAAGAATAAGGGAGATGAGTAGAAATTTCTTCTCTCAGGGATGTAAATCTGTGGAAGCTGGGACATTGAATAAATTTAAGACAGAAATAGGCAGTTTCTTAAACTATAAGAGGATAAGGGGTTATGGGGAGTGGTTCGGGAAGTGGAGCTGAGTCCATGATCAGATCAGCCATGAAATTATATTGAATGGCAGAGCAGGCTCGAGGGGCCGTATGGCCTACGCCAGTTCCTATTTCCTCTTCTTCTGGGTTAGAGGGACCCCCCCCCCCAGATACAGGAGTGTGAGGGTTTAGAAGGAACTCCCCAGACACAGAAGTATGAGAGAGAGGTTAGAGGCACCTCCCCGGGTACAGGGGTGTGAGAGAGGGGCTAGAGGGAGCTCCCTCGATATAGGAGTTAGAGGGAACTCCCCAGATACAAGAGTGTGAGAGGTTAGAGGGTCCTCCCCAGATACAGGAGTTTGAAAGGTTAGAGGGAGCTCTCCAGATAGAGGGGTGTGAGAGAGACAGGTTAGAGGGACCTCCTCGGGTACAGGAATGTGAGAGAGAAGTTAGAGGGACCTCCCCAGATACAGGAGTGTGAGAGAGGGTTTAGAGGGAACCCCTCCCAGATACAGGAGTGTGAGGGTTTACAGGGAGCTCCCCAGATACAGGAGTGAGAGGGATTAGTGGGACCTCCCCAGATACAGGAGTGTGAGGGGTTAGTGGGACCTCCTCAGATACAGGAATGTGAGCAGTTAGAGGGAGCTCCCCAGATACAGTTGTGTGAGAGAGGGGTTAGAAGTAGCTCCCTAGTTACAGTAATGTGCCAGAGGAGTTAGAGGCCCCTCCTTAGATACAGGAGTTTGAGGGCGAGTGTGACAGAGAATGGGAACGCCCCTATTCAAAAAATGAGGCAGTCAAATAGCACGAAAACTATAGACCAGTTTGCTTAACATCTGTGATTGGGAAAATGTTGGAGTCTATGATTAAAAAAACAGTAGCAGGACATATGGAAAAGCAAAATTCGGTCAGTCAGAGTCAGCATCGATTTATGAAGGGGAGGTCATGTTTGACAAATTTGCTGGAATTCTTTGAGGATGTTACGAACAGTGTTGATAAAGGGGAACCAGTGGATATGATGTATTTGGACTTCCATAATGCATTTGAAAAGGTGGCACATAAAAGGTTACTACACAAGTTCACGGAGTTGGGGTTAATATATTAGCATGGATAGATGATTGTCTAACTAACAGAAAACAGAGAGTCGGGATAAATGCTTCATTCTCTGGTTGGCAACCATTAACTAGTGTGGTGCTGCAGGGATCAGTGCTGGGAACCCAACTATTTACAGTCTATATTGACGACTTGGATGACCGTGTAACGTTGCCAAGTTTGCTGACGATACAAAGATGGGAGGAAAAGCAATTTGTGAGGAGGACACAAAAAATCTGCAAAAGGACATAGACAAGCGAAGTGTGTGGGCAAACATTTGGCAGATGGAATATAATGTTGGAAAGTGTGAGGTCATGTACTTGAAAACAATCAAAGAGCAAGTTATTATTTAAATGGAGCAAGATTGCAAAATGCTGCTGTATAGCGGGACCTGGGGGTACTTGTGCATGAAACACAAAAGGATAGTATGCAGATACAGCAAGTGATCAGGAAGGCCAATGGAATGTGGGCCTTTATTCTGAAGAGGATGGAGTATAAAAGCAGGGACGTCTTGCTATAGCTATACAGGGTATTGTTGAGGCCACACCTGGAATACATTTGTGCAGTTCTGATTTCCATATTTTCGAAAGGATATTCTTACTTTTAGAGGCAGTTCAGAGCAGGTTCACGAGGTTAATTCAAGAGATGAGTGGGTTGACTTATGAGAAAAGGTTGGATAGGTTGGGCCTCTACTCATTTCAGAAGAATGAATGAGAGATGATCTTATCGAAACGTATGAGATTCAGAGGGGGTTTGACAAGGTGGATGCAGAGAGTATGTTTCCACTGATGGGGAAGACTAGAACTAGAGGGCATGGTCTTAGAATAAGGGACATGAGGAGAAATATCTTCTCTCAGAGGGATGTAAAACTGTGGAATTCGCTGCCTCAGAGAGCTATAGAAGCTGGGTCATTGAATATATTTAAGACAAAAATAGACAGTTTCTTTAACGATAAGGGAATAAGGGTGGGAAGTGGAGCTGAGTCTATAATCAGATCAGCCTTGAAATTATGGAGTGCGAAAGAGGGTTGAGAGGGACCTCCCCTGACACAGGAGTGTGAGAGAGAGGTTAGAGGGAGCTCGCCAGATACAGGAGAGTGAAAGATGTGTTAGAGGGATTTCCTGCGATACAGGAGTGAGTGCAATGGCTTAGAGGGACCTGTCCAGATACAGGAGTGTGAGAGGGGGGTTTAGAAGGACCTCCCCAGATACATGAGTGTGTGAAAGGGGTTAGAGGGACTTCCCCGGATACAGGAGTGTGACAGGGGGTTTCGAGGGACCTCCCCATATACAGGAGTGTGTGCAAGTGGTAGAGAGACGTTCCCAAATACAGGTGTGTGAGAGGGGTTAGAGGGACCTACCCAGATACAGGAGTGTGAGAGAGGGGTTAGAGGGTCCTCCCCAGACACAGGAGTGTGAGAGAGGGTTCAGAGGCACTTTCTCAGATACAGGAATGTGAGAGAGGGGTTAGAGGGACCTCCCCAGATACAGGAGTGTGAGAGAGAGGTGAGAGGGACCTCCCCAAATACAGGATTGTGAGAGAGGGGTTAGAGAGACCTCCCCAGATATAGGAGTGTGAAAGAGGGGTTAGAGTGACCTCCCCAGATACAGGAGTGTGAGAGACGGGTTAGAGGGACCTCCGCAGATACAGGAGTGTGAGAGAGGGGTTAGAGGGATCTCGCCAGATAAAGGAGTGTGAGAGACGGTTTAGAGGGACCTCCCCAGATACAGGAGTATGAGGGGTTAGAGGGACTTCCCCAGATACAGGAATGTGAGAGAGGGGTTAGAGGGACCTCCCCAGATAAAGGAGTGTGAGAGATGGGTTAAAGGAACCTCTCTAGATATTGAGGTGAGAGAGATGGTGAAAAGGACCTCCCAGACACAGGAGTGTGAGCGACAGGTTAGAGCGAGCTACCCAGAAAGCTGACCTCGGAATTGCGTCCGGAGTCAGATTGTGTTGATATCAGTTTATAACTGGGAGCTGTTGTCTTAGTCTCAAGCTCAGAGACGAGGTCAGTTTTACCCCATTTTTTAACCTGCCCTTTCACGAAACCTGAGCAAATATTTCAGGTTGAAAAAAGGATAGCTGCAGTAAACTGGATTGAATATCACAGCTGATTATACCCCTGTGAAACGACAGAGTCACGTAGATCTTCCAAACACACACAGGCAATTGTTCCCCCCTTACTGTCAACAATACCAGGGAAATAGCAGGAGAGTTATTCACAGTAGATATTATCGAATCACAGCTCTTTCCTCATTTTCTCCTCCCTCAAGCAAATCACTGACCTCAACCGACACAGGTCCGTGCAAGGATTCTTGCTGTGTACAGTAAAATGGGCACTGGCTCACTGATTAAAAGGGACGTCGACAGATACAGGAGTGTGAAAGACGGGTTAGAGGGACCTCCCCAGACACAGGACTGTGAGAGAAGGGTTTTGAGGGACCTCCCCAGATACAGGAGTGTGAGAGAGAGGTTAGAGGAACCTCCGCAGATACAGGAGTGTGAGAGCCGTGTTAGAGGGAGCTCCCCAGATACAGGAGTGTGGGAGAGGGGTTAGAGCGACCTCCACAGATACAGGAGTGTGAGAGAGAAGTTAGAGTGACCTCCTCAGATACAGGAGTGTGAGAGGGGGGTTAGAGAGACCTTGCAGATACAGGAGTGTGAGAGGGGGTTTAGAGGCACTTTCCCAGATACAGGAGCGTGAGAGAAGGGTTAGAGGGAGCTCCCTAGATACAGGCGTGTGAGAGATGTGTTAAAGGGACCACCCCAGATACAGGACTGTGAGAGGGGGGTTAGAGGGACCTCCTCAGATACAGGAGGGTGCGGGAGGGGTTAGAGGGAACTCCCCAGATACAGGAGTGTGAGAGAGGGGTTAGAGGCACTTTCCCAGATACAGGAGTGTGAGAGAGGGGTTAGAGGAACCTCCCCAGATACAGGAATGCGAGAGACGGGTTAGAGGGACCTCCCCAGATACAGGAGTGCGAGAGAGGGGTTAGAGGGACCTCCCCAGATACAGGAGTGTGACAGAGAGGTAAGAGGGGCCTCCCCAGATACAGGAGTGTGAGAGTGGGGTTAGAGGGACGTCCCCAGATACAGGAGTGTGACAGAGGGGTTAGAGGGACCTCCGCAGATACAGGAGTGTGAGAGAGGGGTTAGAGCGACGTTCCCAGATACAGGAGTGTGAGAGGTAAGAGGGACCTACCCAGATACAGGAGTGTGAGAGAGGGGTTAGAGGGAACTCCCCCGATACAGGAGTGTGAGAGAGGGTTTAGAGGGACCTCCCCAGATACAGGAGTGTAAGAGACTGTTTAGAGGGACCTCCCCAGATACAGGAGTGTGAGAGAGGGGTTAGAGGGACCTCCCCATATACAGGAGTGTGAGGGATTAGAGGGACTTACCCAGATAGAGGAGTGTGAGAGAGGGGTTAAAGGCAACTCCCCAGATACAGGAGTGTGAGAGGTTAGAGGGACCTCCCCAGATACAGGAGTGTGAGAGAGGGGTTCGAGAGAGCTCCCCAGATACAGGAATTTGAGAGATATGTTAAAGGAACTTCTAGATGCTGAGGTGAGAGAGATGGTGAAATGGACCTCCCCAGACACAGGAGTGTGAGAGAGAGGTTAGAGGGAGCTTGCCAGATACAGGAGAGTGAAAGATGGGTTAGAGGAATTTCCTGCGATATAGGAGTGAGTGCAATGGGTTAGGGGGACCTCCCCAGATACAAGACTGTGATAGAGGCGTTAGAGGGACCTCCCCAGATAGAGGAGTGTGAGGGGTTAGAGGGACCTCCCCAGATACAGGAGTGTGAGAGTGGGGTGAGAGGGACCTCCCCAGATACAGGAGTGTGAGAGGGGTTACAGGGACCTCCCCAGATACAGGAGTGTGTGAACGGGGTTAGAGGGACCTCCCCGGATACAGGAGTGTGGGAGGGGGGTTTAGAGGGGCTCCCCAGATACAGGAGTGTGAGAGAGGGGTTAGAGGGACCTCCCAGATACAGGAGTGTGAGAGGTGGGTAAGAGGCACTTTCGCAGATACAGGAGTGTGAGACAGGGGTTACAGGGTCCTCCCCAGATACAGGAGTGTGAGAGAGGGTTTAGAGGCACTTTCTCAGATACAGGAATGTGAGAGAGAGGTTAGAGGGACCACTCCAGATACAGAAGTGTGAGAAATGGTATAGAGGCACTTTCTCAGATACAGGAATTTGAGAGAGGTGTTAGAGGGACCTCCTCAGATACAGGAGTGTGAGAGAGAGGTTAGAGGGACCTGCCCAGATACAGGATTGTGAGAGAGGGGTTCGAGGGACCTCTCCAGATACAGTTGTGTGAGAGAGGGGTTAGAGGGACCTCCCCAGATATAGGAGTGTGAAACAGGGGTTAGAGGGACTTCCCCAGATACAGGAGTCTGAGAGAGGGTTTAGAGGGACCTCCGCAGATACAGGAGTGTGAGATAGGGGTTAGAGCGATCACCCCAGATAAAGGAGTGTGAGAGAGCGGTTAGAGGGACCTCCCCAGATACAGGAGTATGACGGGTTAGAAAGACCTCCCCAGATAAAGAAATGTGAGAGAGGGGTTAGACGGACCTCCCCAGATACAAGCGTGTGAGAGAGGGGTTAGAGGGAGCTCGCCAGATAAAGGAGTGTGAGAGATGGGTTAGAGCGAGCACCCCAGAAAGCTGACCTAGGAATTGTGTCCGGAGTCAGACTCTGTTGATATCAGTTTATAACTGGGAGCTGTTGTCTTAGTCTCAAACTCAGAGACGACGTCAGTTTTACCCCATTTTTTAACCTGTCTTTTCATAAAACCTGAGCAAATATTTCAGGTTGAAAAAAGGACAGCTGCAGTAAACTGGAATGAATATCACAGCTGTTTATACACCTGTGAAACGACAGAGTCACGTACATCTTTCAAACACACCCAATCAAGTGTTCACACCTTACTGTCAACAATACCAGGGAAATAGCAGGATAGTTATTCACAGTAGATATTATCGAATCACAGCACCTTCCTCATTTTCTCCTCCCTCAAGCAAATCACTGACCTCAACCTGACACAGGTCAATGCAAGGATTCTTGATGTGTACAGTAAAAAGGGCACTGGCTCAATTTATAAGGGACGTCGACAGATACAGGAGTGTGAGAGAGGGGTGAGAGGGAACTCCCCAGATACAGGACTGTGAGAGAAGGGTTTAGAGGGACCTCCCCAGATACAGGAGTGTGAGATAGGGGTTAGAGCGATCACCCCAGATACAGGAGTGTGAGAGAGGGGTTAGAGGGACCTCCCCAGATTCAAGAGTGTGAGAGAGGCGTTAGAGGGACCTCCCCAGATACAGGAGTGTGAGGGGTTAGAGGGACCTCCCGAGATACAGGAGTGTGAGAGAGGGGTTAGAGGGATCTCCCCAGATACAGGAGTGTGAGAGAGGGGTTGTAGGGACCTCCCCAGATACAGGAGTGTGAGGGATTAGAGGGACCTTCCCAGATACAGGAGTGTGAGAGACGGGTTAGAGGGACCTCCCCAGCTACAGGAGTGTGAGAGAGGGGTTCGAGAGAGTTCCCTAGATACAGGAGTGTGACAGATGGGTTCAAGGAACCTCTCTAGATACTGAGGTGAGAGAGATGGTGAAAAGGACCTCCCCAGACACAGGAGTATGAGCGAGATGTTAGAGCGAGATCCCCAGAAACCTGACCTCGGAATTGCTTCCAGAGTCAGACTGCGTTGATATCAGTTTATAACTGGGAGCTTTTATCTTTGTCTCAAGCTCAGAGAGGAGGTCAGTTTTACAACCATTTTTTAACCTGCCCTTTCACAAAACCTGAGCAAATATTTCAGGTTGAAATAAGGATAGCTGCAGTAAACTGGAATGAATATCACAGCTGATTATACCCCTGTGAAACGACAGAGTCACGTACATCTTCCAAACACACCCAGTCAATTGCTCACCCCTGACTGTCAACAATACCAGGGAAATAGCAAGAGAGGTATTCACAATAGATATTATGGAATCACAGCTCCTTCCTCATTCTCTCCTCCCTCAAGCAAATCACTGACCTCAACGTGACACAGGTCCATGCATGGATTCTTGCTGTGTACAGTAAAATGGGCACTAGCTCACTGATTAAAAGGGACGTCCACAGATACAGAAGTGTGAGAGAGGGATTAGAGGGACCTCCCCAGATACAGGAGTATGCAGGAGTGGTTAGAGGGACCTCCCCAGATACAGGAGTGTGAGAGAGAGGTTAGATGGTCCTCCCCAGAAACAGGAGTGTGAGAGGGGATTTAGAGGGAGCTCTCCAGATACAGGAGTGTGAAAGAGGGGTTAGTGGGACCTCCCCAGATACAGGAGTGTGAGAGAGAAATTAGAGGGAGCTCACCAATACAGGAGTGTGAGAGAGTGTTTAGAGGGAACTCCCCAGATACAGGAGTGTGAGAGAGGGGTTAGTGGGATCACCCCAGATGCAGGAGTGTGAGAGGGAGGGGTTAGATGGACCTCCCAAGATATAGTAGCGTGCGAGAGGGGTTAGAGGGACCTGCCCAGATACAGGAGTGTGAGAGAGCAGTTAGAAGGAGCGCCCAGATACAGGAGTGTGAGAGAGTGGTTAGAGGGACCTCCCCAGTTATAGGAATGTGTGAAAGAGGGGTTAGAGGGACTTCCCCAGATGGGGGAGTATGAAAGAGGGGTCAGAGAGACCTCCCCAGATATCGGTGTGTGAGACGGGGGGTGAGAGGGAACTCGCCAGATACAAGAGTGTGAGAGAGGTGTTAGAGGCAACTCCCCAGATACAGGATTGTGTGAGAGAGGGGTTAGAGGGACCTCCCCAGTTATAGGAGTGTGAGAGAGAAGTTAGAGGGACATCCTCAGATACAGAAGTGTGAGAGGAGGGTTAGAGGAACTCCCCAGATACAGGAGTGTGAGAGAGGTGTTAGCGGGACCTCTCCAGATACAGGACTGTGAGAGGGGGGTTAGAGGGAAATCCCCAGATACAGGAGGGTGCGGGAGGGGTTAGAGGTACCTCCCCAGATACAGGAGTATGAGAGAGTGGATAGAGGGACCTCCCCAGATACAGGAGTGTGAGAGAGGGGTTAGAGGGACCTCCTCAGATACAGGAGTGTGAGAGAGGGTTTAGAGGCACTTTCCCTGATACAGGAGTGTGAGAGAGGGGTTAGAGGATCCTCCCCAGATACAGCAATGCGAGAGACGGGTTAGAGGGACCTCCCCAGATACAGGAGTGCGAGAGAGGGGTTAGAGGTACCTCCCCAGATACAGGAGTGTGATAGAGGGGTAAGAGGGAACTCCCCAGATACAGGAGTGTGAGAGTGTGGTTAGAGGAACCTCCCCAGATACAGGAGTGTGAGAGGTTAGAGGGACGTACCCAGATACAGGAGTGTGAGAGAGGGGTTAGAGGGACCTCCCCAGTTACAGGAGTGTGAGAGAGGGTTTAGAGGGACCTCCCCAGATACAGGAGTGTGAGAGAGTGGTTAGAGGGACATCCCCAGATACAGGAGTGTGACAGAGGTGTTAGAGGGACCTCCCCAGATACAGGATTGTGATAGACGGGTTAGAGTGATCACCCCAGATAAAGGAGTGTGAGAGAGGGGTTAGAGGGACCTCCCCAGATACAGGAGTGTGAGAGAGGGGTTAGAGGGATCTCCCCAGATACAGGAGTGTGAGAGGTTAGAGGGACGTACCCAGATACAGGAGTGTGAGAGAGGGGTTAGAGGGACCTCTCCAGATACAGGAGTGCGAGAGAGGGGTTAGAGGGACCTCCCCAGATACAGGAGTTTGAGAGAGGGGTTAGAGGGACCTCCCCAGATACAGGAGTGTGAGAGGTTAGAGGGACGTACCCAGATACAGGAGTGTGAGAGAGGGGTTAGAGGGACCTCCCCAGATACAGGGGTGCGAGAGAGGGGTTAGAGGTACCTCCCCAGATACAGGAGTGTGATAGAGGGGTAAGAGGGACCTCCCCAGATATAGGAGTGTGACAGATGGGTTAGAGGGACCTCCCCAGATACAGGAGTGCGAGAGAGGGGTTAGAGGTACCTCCCCAGATACAGGAGTGTGATAGATGGGTAAGAAGGACCTCCCCAGATACAGGAGTGTGAAAGTGTGGTTAGAGGAACCTCCCCAGATACAGGAATGCGAGAGACAGTTAGAGGGACCTCCCCATTTACAGGAGTGTGACAGATGGTTTAGAGGGACCTCCCCAGATACAGGAGTGTGAGAGAGGGTTTAGAGGGACCTACCCCGATACAGGAGTGTGAGAGAGGGGTTAGAGGGACCTCCCCAGATACAGGAGTGTGTGAGAGAGGGGTTAGAGGGACCTCCCCAGATATAGTAATGTGTGATAGAGGGGTTAGAGGGACTTCCCCAGATATAGGAGTGTGAGAGAGAGGTCAGAGAGACCTCCCCAGATATCGGAGTGTGAGAGGGGGTGTTAGAGGGAACTCGCCAGATACAGGAGTGTGAGAGAGAGGTTAGAGGGACCTCCCCAGATACAGGAGTGTGTGAGAGAGGGGTTAGAGGGACCTCCCCAGTTATAGGAGTGTGAGAGAGGGGTTAGAGGGACCTCCCCAGATACAGGACTGTGAGAGGGGGAATGGAGTCACCTCACCAGTTATAGGAGTGTGAGAGAGGGTTTAGAGGGACCTCCCCAGATACAGGAGTGTGAGAGAGGGGTTAGAGAAACTTTCGCAGATACAGGAGTGTGAGAGAATGGTTTGAGGAACCTCCCCATACAGAGGAGTGTGAGAGAGGGGTTAGAGGGACCTCCCCAGATACAGGAGTGTGAGAGAGGTGTTAGAGGGACCTCCCCAGATACAGGAGTGTGATAGCGGCTTAGAGGGACCTCCCCAGATACAGGAGCGTGAGAGAGGGGTGAGAGGTCACTCCCCAGATACAGGAGTGTGACAGAGGGTTTAGAGGGACCTTCCCAGATACAGGAGTCTGAGAGGGGTTGGAGGGACCTCCCCAGATATAGGAGTGTGAGGGTTTAGAGGGCCCTACCCATTTACATGAATTTGAGAGAGGGGTTATAGGGACCTCCCCAGATACAGGAGTGTGAGAGAGGGTTTAGAGGGACCTCCCCAGATACAGTAGTGTGAGAGAGGTGTTAGAGGGACCTCCCCTGATACAGGAGTGTGACAGAGGGGTTAGAGGGACCTCCCCAGATACAGCAGTGTGAGAGAGGGGTTAGAGTGACCTACCCAGATATAGGAGTGTGAGAGATGGGTTAGAGGGACCTCCCCAGATACAGCATTTTGAGAGATGGGTTAAAGGAACCTCTCGAGATACAGAGGTGAGAGAGATGGTGATATGGACCTCCCCAGACACAGGATGGTGAGCGAGATGTTAGAGCGAGCTCCCCAGAAACCTGACCTCGGAATTGCGTCCAGAGTCAGACTGTGTTGATATCAGTTTATAATTGGGAGCTGTTGTCTTTGTCTCAAGCTCAGAGACGAGGTCAGATTTACAAGCATTATTTAACCTGCACTTTCACAAAACCTAAGCTAATATTTCATAGAAACATAGACATAGAAACATAGAAACATAGAAAATAGGTGCAGGAGTCGGCCATTCGGCCCTTCTAGCCTGCACCGCCATTCAATGAGTTCATGGCTGAACATTCAACTTCAGTACCCCATTCCTGCTTTCTCGCCATACCCCTTGATCCCCCTAGTAGTAAGGACCTCATCTTACTCCTTTTTGAATATATTTAGTGAATTGGCCTAAACAACTTTCTGTGGTAGGGAATTCCACAGCTTCACCACTCTCTGGGTGAAGAAGTTCCTCCGCATCTCGGTCCTAAATGGCTTACCCCTTATCCTTAGACTGTGACCTCTGGTTCTGGACTTCCCCAACATTGGGAACATTCTTCCTGCATCTAACCTGTCTAACCCCGTCAGAATTTTAAATGTTTCTATGAGGTCCCCTCTCATTCTTCTGAACTCCAGTGAATACAAGCCCAGTTGATCCAGTATTTCTTGATAGGTCAGTCCCGCCATCCCGGGAATCAGTCTGGTGAACCTTCGCTGCACTCCCTCAACAGCAAGAATGTCCTTCCTCAGGTTAGGAGACAAAAACTGTACACAATACTCCAGGTGTGGCCTCACCAATGCCCTGTACAACTGTAGCAACACCTCCCTGCCCCTGTACTCAAATCCCCTTGCTATGAAGGCCAACATGCCATTTGGTTTCTTAACCGCCTGCTGCACCTCCATGCCAACCTTCAATGACTGATGTACCATGACACCCAGGTCTTTTTGCACCTCCCCTTTTCCTAATCTGTCACCATTCAGATAATAGTCTGTCTCTCTGTTTTTACCACCAAAGTGGATAACCTCACATTTATCCACATTATACTTCATCTGCCATGCATTTGCCCACTCACCTAACATATCCAAGTCGCTCTGCAACCTCACAGCATCCTCCTCGCAGCTCACACTGCCACCCAACTTAGTGTCATCCGCAAATTTGGAGATACCACATTTAATCCCCTCATCTAAATCATTAATGTACAATGTAAACAGCTGGGGCCCCAGCACAGAACATTGCGGTACCCCACTAGTCACTGCCTGCCATTCTGAAAAGTACCCATTTACTCCTACTCTTTGCTTCCTGTCTGACAACCAGTTCTCAATCCATGTCTGTACACTACCGCGAATCCCATGTGCTCTAACTTTGCACATCAATCTCTTGTGTGGGACCTTGTCGAACGCCTTCTGAAAGTCCAAATATACCACATCAACTGGTTCTCCCTTATGCACTCTACTGGAAACATCCTCAAAAAATTCCAGAAGATTTGTCAAGCATGATTTCCCTTTCACAAATCCATGTCGACTTGGACCTATCATGTCACCTCTTTCCAAATGCACTGCTATGACATCCTTAATAATTGATTTCATCATTTTACCCAATACCGATGTCAGGCTGACCGGTCTATAATTCCCTGTTTTCTCTCTCCCTCCTTTTTTAAAAAGTGGGGTTACATTGGCTACCCTCCACTCCATAGGAACTGATCCAGAGTCAATGGAATGTTGGAAAATGATTGTCAACGCATCCACTATTTCCAAGGCCACCTCCTTAAGTACTCTGGGATGCAGTCCATCAGGCCCTGGGGATTTATCGGCCTTCAATCCCATCAATTTCCCCAACACAATTTCCCGGCTAATAAGGATTTCCCCAGTTCCTCCTCCTTACTAGACCCCCCGACCCCTTTTATAACCGGAAGGTTGTTCGTGTCCTCCTTCGTGAATACCGAACCAAAGTACTTGTTCAATTGTTCCGCCATTTCTTTGTTCCCCTTTATGACTTCCCCTGATTCTGACTGCAGGGGACCTACGTTTGTCTTTACTAACCTTTTTCTCTTTACATATCTACAGAAACTTTTGCAATCTGTCTTAATGTTCCCTGCAAGCTTCTTCTCATACTATATTTTCCCTGCCCTAATCAAAACCTTTGTCCTCCTCTGCTGAGTTCTAAATTTCTCCCAGTCCCCAGGTTCGCTGCTATTTCTGGCCAATTTGTATGCCACTTCCTTGGCTTTAATACTATCCCTGATTACGCTTGATGGCCACGGTTGAGCCACCTTCACTTTTTTATTTCTATGCCAGACAGGAATGTACAGTTGTTGTAGTTCATCCATGCGGTCTCTAAATGTCTGCCATTGCCCATCCACAGTCAACCCCTTAAGTACCATTCGCCAATCCATCCCAGCCAATTCACGCCTCATACCTTCAAAGTTAGCCTTCTTTAAGTTCTGGACCATGGTCTCTGAATTAACTGTTTCATTCTCCATCCCAATGCAGAATTCCACCATATTATGGTCACTCTTCCCCAAGGGGCCTCGCACAACGAGATTGCTAATTAATCCTCTCTCA
This sequence comes from Pristiophorus japonicus, assembly GCF_044704955.1. NCBI lineage: Eukaryota > Metazoa > Chordata > Chondrichthyes > Pristiophoridae > Pristiophorus > Pristiophorus japonicus. The sequence goes on from NW_027253324.1 coordinate 3,169,681, forward strand.
TTACATAACACCCAGTCTAAGATGGCCTCCCCCTTAGTTGGTTCCTCGACATATTGGTCTAAAAAACCATTCCTTATGCACTCCAGAAAATCCTCCTCCAACGTATTGCTTCCAGTTTGGTTAGCCCAATCTATGTGCATATTAAAGTCACCCATTATAACTGCTGCACCTTTAATGCACGCACCCCTAATTTCCTGTGTGATTCCCTCCCCAACATCACTACTACTGTTTGGAGGTCTGTACACAACTCCCACTAACGTTTTTTGCCCTTTGGTGTTCTGCAGCTCTACCCATATAGATTCCACATCATTCAAGCTAATGTCCTTCCTAACTATTGACTTAATCTCCTCCTTAACCAGCAATGCTACCCCACCTCCTTTTCCTTTTATTCTATCCTTCCTGAATGTTGAATACCCCTGGATGTTGAGTTCCCAGCCCTGCTCATCCTGGAGCCACGTCTCCGTAATCCCAATCACATCATATTTGTTAACATCTATTTGCACAGTTAATTCATCCACCTTATTGCGGATAATCCTTGCATTAAGACACAAAGCCTTAGGCTTGTTTTTTTAACACCCTCTGTCCTTTTAGAATGTTGCTGTACAATGGCCCTTTTTGTTCTTTGCCTTGGGTTTCTCTGCCCTCCACTTTTCCTCATCTCCTTTCTGTCTTTTATTTTTGCCTCCTTTTTGTTTCCCTCTATCTCCCTGCATTGGTTCCCATCCCCCTGCCATATTAGTTTAACAGCTCCCCAACAGCACTAGCAAACACTCCCTCGAGGACATTGGTTCCGATTCTGCCCAGGTGCAGACCGTCCGGATTGTACTGGTCCCACCTCCCCCAGAACCGGTTCCAATGCCCCAGGAATTTGAATCCCTCCCTGCTGCACCATTGCTCAAGCCACGTATTCATCTGAGCTATCCTGCGATTCCTACTCTGACTAGCACGTGGCACTGGTAGCAATCCCGAGATTACTACGTTTGAGGTCCTACTTTTTAATTTAGCTCCTAGCTCCTTAAATTCATTTCGGAGGAACTCATCCCTTTTTTTACCTATGTCATTGGTACCAACGTGCACCAAGACAACTGGCTGTTCTCCCTCCCTTTTTAGAATGTCCTGCACCCGCTGCGAGACATACTTGACCCTTGCACCAGGGAGGCAACATACCATTCTGGACTCTCGGTTGCGGCCGCAGAAACGCCTATCTATTCCCCTTACAATTGAATCCCCTATCACTATCGCTCGCCCACTCTTTTTCCTGCCCTCCTATGCAACAGAGCCAGCCACGGTGCCATGAACTTGGCTGCTGCTGCCCACTCCTGATGAGTCATCCTCCTCAACAGCACTCAAAGCAATGTATCTGTTTTGCAGTGGGATGACCACAGGGGACCCCTGCACTACCTTCCTTGCACTACTCTTCCTGCTGGTCTTCCATTCCCTCGCTGGCTGTGGACCCTTCTCCTGCGGTAAGACCAACTCGCTGCACGTGATACTCACGTCATTCTCAGCATCGTGGATGCTCCAGAGTGAATCCACCTTCAGCTCCAACTGCGCAACGCAGACCGTCAGTAGCCGGAGGTGGACATACTTCCCGCACATGCAGTCGTCAGGGACACTGGTGTTGTCCCCGTGTTCCCACATGGTACAGGAGGAGCATATCACATGACCGAGCTGTCCTGCCATGACTTAACCCTTAGATACAATTTAATTGCCGACAACAATGTTAAAAGTTACTGACTAATAAAAAAAAAAGAAAAACTACTCACCAATCAGCTGCCAATCACTTACCACGTTGGCTGTGACGTCACCTTTTGATTTCTTTCCACTTCTTTTTTGACTTCTCTCAGCTGGAGCTGCACAAGTACGCCTCTCTCGACTCCCGCCTCTCTCGACTCTCCCCGGACTGCTGAGCCTTTTATAGGCCGCTGCCTCTCTCGACCCCCGCCTCTCTCGACTCTCCCCGAACTGCTGAGCCTTTTATAGGCCGCTGCCTCTCTCGACTCCCGCCTCTTTTGACGCTCCCCGGACTGCTGAGTCTTGTATAGGCCGCTGCCTCTCTCGACTCCCGCCTTTCTCGACGCTCCCCGGACTGCTGCGCCTTTTATAGGCCGCGGCCGCTGCCTCTCTCGACTCCCGCCTCTCTCGACGCTCCCCGGACTGCTGAGTCTTTTATAGGCCGCTGCCTCTCTCGACTCCCGCCTCTCTCGACGCTCCCCAGACTGCTGAGTCTTTTATAGGCCGCTGCCTCTCTCGACGCTCCCAGGACTGCTGAGCCTTTTATAGGCCGCTGCCTCTCTCGACTCCCGCCTCTCTCGACGCTCCCCGGACTGCTGAGCCTTTTATAGGCCGCTGCCTCTCTCGACTCCCGCCTTTCTCGACGCTCCCCGGACTGCTGAGCCTTTTATAGGCCGCTGCCTCTCTCGACTCCCGCCTCAGGTTGAAATAAGGATAGCTGCAGTAAACTGGAATGAATATCACAGCTGATTATACCTCTGTGAAACGACAGATTCACATTCATCTTCCAAACACACCCAATCAATTGTTCACCCCTTACTGTCCACAATACCAGGGAAATAGCAAGAGAGGTATTCACAATAGATATTATGGAATCACAGCTCCTTCCTCATTCTCTCCGCCCTCAAGCAAATCACTGACGTCAACCTGACACAGGTCCATGCAAGGATACTTGCTGTGTACAGTAAAATGGGCACTAGCTCACTGATTAAAAGGGACGTCCACAAATGCAGGAGTGTGAGAGAGGGGTTCGAGGGAACTCCCTAGATACATGAGTGTGCAGGCGGGGTCAGAGGGACCTGCCCAGATACAGGAGTGTGAGAGAGAGGTTAGAGGGTCCTCCCCAGATACAGGAATGTGAGAGGGGGGTTAGAGGGAATTATCCAGATACTGGTGTGTGAGAGAGGGGTTAGTGGGACCTCCCCAGATACAGGAGTGTGAGAGAGAGGTTAGAGGGAGCTCACCAAATACAGGTGTGTCAGAGAAGGGTTAGAGGGAAATCTCCAGATACAGGAGTGTGAGAGAAGGGTTAGTGGGACCTCCCCAGATACGGAGTGTGAGAGGGATGGGGGGTTAGATGGACCTCCCGAGGTACAGGAGATGTGAGAGAGGGGTTAGAAGGACCACCCCAGATACAGGAGTGTGAGGGGTTAGAGGTACCTCCCCAGATACAGGAGTGTGAGAGAGGGATTAGAGGGACCTCCCCAGATACAGGAGTGTGAGATAGGGTTTAGAGGGACCTCCCCAGATACAGGAGTGTGAGGGAGGGGTTAGAGGCACTTTTCCAGACACAGGAGTGTGAGAGAGGGGTTAGAGGAACCTCCCCAGATACAGGAGTGTGAGAGAGGTGTTAGACGGACCTCCCCAGATACAGGAGTGTGAGAGAGGGTTTAAAGGGACCTCCCCCGATACAGGAGTGTGAGAGAGGGGTTAGAGGGACCTCCCGAGATACAGGAGTGTGAGAGAGGGGTTTGAGAGACCTCCCCAGATACAGGAGTGTGAGAGAGGGGTTAGAGAGACCTCCCCAGATACAGGAGTGTGAGAGACGGGTTAGAGGGACCTCCAGCGATACAGGAGTGTGAGAGCGGGATTAGAGGGACCTGCTGAGATACAGGAGTGTGAGAGAGGGGTTAGAGGGACCTCCCCAGAAACAGGAGTGTGAGAGAGGGGGTTAGAGTGACCTCCCCAGATACAGGAGTGTGAGGGGTTAGAGGGACCTACCCAGATACAGGAGTGTGAGAGAGGGGTTAGAGGGACCTCCCCAGATACAGGAGTGTGAGAGAGGGGTTAGAGGGACCTCCCCAGATACAGGAGTGTGAGAGGGGTTAGAGGGACCTCCCCAGATACAGGAGTGTGAGGGTTTAGAGGGACCTACCCAGATACAGGAGTGTGAGAGAGGGGTTAGAGGGACCTCCCCAGATACACGAGTGTGAGATAGTGTTTAGAAGGACCTCCCCAGATACAGGAGTGTGAGAGAATGGTTAGAGGGACCTCCCCAGATACAGGAGTGTTTGAAAGAGGGGTTAGAGGGACCTCCCCAGATACAGGAGTGTGAGAGAGGGGTTAGAGGGACATCCCCAGATACAGGAGTGTGATAGAGGGGTTCGAGGGACCTCCCCAGATACAGGAGTGTGACAGAGGGATTCGAGGGACCTCCCCAGATACAGGAGTGTGAGAGGGGTTCGAGTGACCTACGCAGATACAGGAGTGTGAGGGTTTAGAGGGACATACCAAGATACAGGAGTGTGAGAGAGGGGTTAGAGGGACCTCCCCAGATACAGGAGTGTGAGAGAGTTTTTCGAGGGACCTCCCCAGATACAGGAGTGTGAGAGTTGGGTTAGAGGGATATCCCCAGATACAGGATTTTGATAGATGGGTTAAAGGAACCTCTCTAGATACTGAGGTGAGAGAGCTGGTGATAAGGACCTCCCAGACACAGGAGGGTGAGCGAGATGTTAGAGCGAGCTACCCAGAAACCTGACCTCGGAATTGCGTCCAGAGTCAGACTGTGTTGATATCAGTTTATAATTGGGAGCTGTTGTCTTAGTCTCAAGCTCAGAGACGAGGTCAGTTTTACAAGCATTTTTTAACCTACACTTTCACAAAACCTGAGCAAATATTTCAGGTTGAAATAAGGATAGCTGCAGTGAACTGGTATGAATATCACAGCTGATTATACCCCTGCGAACCGACAGATTCACATTCATCTTCCAAACACACCCATTCAATTGTTCACCCTTTACTGTCCACAATACAAGGGAAATAGCAAGAGAGGTGTTCACAATAGATATTATGGAATCACAGCTCCTTCCTCATTCTCTCCTCCCTCTAGCAAATCACTGACCTCAACCTGACACAGGTTCATGCAAGTATTCTTGCTTTGTACAGTAAAATAGGCACTAGCTCGCTGATTAAAAGGGACGTCCACAGATGCAGGAGTTTCAGAGAGGGGTTCGAGGGACCTGCCAAGATTCAGGAGTGTGCACGCGGGGTCAGAGGGACCTGCGCAGATACAGGAGTGTGAGAGAGAGGTAAGAGGGCCCACCCCAGATACAGGAATGTGAGAGGGGGGTTAGAGGGAGTTATCCAGATACTGGTGTGTGAGAGAGGGGTTAGTAGGACCTCCCCAGATACACGAGTGTGAGAGAGAGGTTAGAGGGAGCTCACCAAATACAGCAGTGTGAGAGAAGGGTTAGACGGAAATCTACAGATTAAGGAGTGTGAGAGGGATGGGGGGTTAGATGGACCTCCCGAGGTACAGGAGATGTGAGAGAGGGTTTAGAGGGACCTCCCCAGATACAGGATTGTGTGAGAGAGGGGTTAGAGGGACCTCCCAAGATACAGGAGTGTGAGAGAGGGGTTAGAGGGACCATCCCAGATACAGGAGTGTGAGGCGTTAGAGGGATCTCCCCAGATACAGGAATGTGAGAGAGGGATTAGAGGGCCCACCACAGATACAGGAATGTGAGAGGGGGGTTAGAGGGAGTTATCCAGATACTGGTGTGTGAGAGAGGGGTTAGTAGGACCTCCCCAGATACATGAGTGTGAGAGAAGGGTTAGAGGGAAATCTCCAGATTAAGGAGTGTGAGAGGGATGGGGGGTTAGATGGACCTCCCGAGGTACAGGAGATGTGAGAGAGGGGTTAGAGGGACCTCCCCAGATACAGGAGTGTGTGAGAGAGGGGTTAGAGGGACCTCCCAAGATACAGGAGTGTGAGAGAGGGGTTAGAGAGACCATCCCAGATACAGGAGTGTGAGGCGTTAGAGGGATCTCCCCAGATACAGGAGTGTGAGAGAGGGATTAGAGGGACCTCCCCAGATACAGAAGTGTGAGATAGGGGTTAGAGGGACCACCCAAGATACAGGAGTGTGAGAGTTTAGAGGGACCTACCCAGATACAGGAGTGTGAGAGAGGGGTTAGAGGGACCTCCCCAGATACAGGAGTGTGAGATAGTGTTTAGAAGGACCTCCCCAGATACAGGAGTGTGAGAGAGGGGTTAGAGGGACCTCCCCAGATACAGGTGTGTTTAAAAGAGGGGTTAGAGGAACCTCACCAGATACAGGAGTGTGACCGAGGGATTCGAGGGACCTCCCCAGATACAGGAGTGTGAGAGGGGTTAGAGGGACCTCCCCAGATACAGGAGTGTGAGAGAGTTTTTCGTGGGACCTCCCCAGATACAGGAGTGTGAGAGAGGGGTTAGAGGGAACTCCCCAGATACAGGAGTGTGACAGATGGGTTAGAGGGACCTCCCCAGATACAGGATTGTGAGAGAGGGGTTAGAGGGAAATCTCCAGATACAGGAGTGTGAGAGAGGGGTTAGTGGGACCTCCCCAGATACAGGAGTGTGAGAGGGATGGAGGGTTAGATGGACCTCCCGAGGTACAGGAGATGTGAGAGAGGGGTTAGAGGGACCTCCCCAGATACAGGAGTGTGTGAGAGAGGGGTTAGAGTGACCTCCAAAGATATAGGAGCGTGAGAGAATGGTTCGAGGCACCTCCGCAGATACAGGAGTGTGAGGCGTTAGAGGGACCTCCCCAGATACAGGAGTGTGAGAGAGGGATTAGAGGGAGCTCCCCAGATACAGGAGTGTGAGATAGGGTTTAGAGGGACCTCCCCAGATACAGGAGTGTGAGAGAGGGGTTACAGGCGCTTTTCCAGACACAGGAGTGTGAGAGAGGGGTGAGAGGGACTTCCCGAGATACAGCAGTGTGAGAGAGGGGTTAGAGGGACCTCCCGAGATACAGGAGTGTGAGAGCGGGATTAGAGGGACCTGCCGAGATACAGGAGTGTGAGAGAGGGGTTAGAGGGACCTCCCCAGATACAGGAGTGTGAGGGGGGGGGATTAGAGGGAACTGGCCAGATACAGGAGTGTGAGAGAGGGGTTAGATGGACCTCCCCAGATACAGGAGTGTTTGAGAGAGGGGTTAGATGGACCTCCCCAGATATAGGAGTGTGAGAGAGCGGTTAGAGGGACCTCCCCAGATACAGGAGTCTGAGAGAGGGATTAGAGGGACCTCCCCAGATACAGAAGTGTGAGATAGGGGTTAGAGGGACCACCCAAGATACAGGAGTGTGAGGGTTTAGAGGGACCTACCCAGATACAGGAGTGTGAGAGAGGGGTTAGAGGGACGTCCCCAGATACAGGAGTGTGAGATAGTGTTTAGGAAGACCTCCCCAGATACAGGAGTGTGAGAGAGGGCTTAGAGGGACCTCCCCAGATACAGGAGTGTTTGAAAGAGGGGTTAGAGGAACCTCACCAGATACAGGAGTGTGACAGAGGGATTCGAGGGACCTCCCCAGATACAGGAGTGTGAGAGGGGTTAGAGGGACCTCCCCAGATACAGGAGTGTGAGAGAGCTTTTCGTGGGACCTCCCCAGATACAGGAGTGTGAGAGAGGGGTTAGAGGGAACTCCCCAGATACAGGAGTGTGACAGATGGGTTAGAGGGACCTCCCCAGATACAGGAGTGTGAGAGAGGGGTTAGAGGGAAATCTCCAGATACAGGAGTGTGAGAGAGGGGTTAGTGGGACCTCCCCAGATACAGGAGTGTGAGAGGGATGGGGGGTTAGATGGACCTCCCGAGGTACAGGAGATGTGAGAGAGGGGTTAGAGGCACCTCCCCAGATACAGGAGTGTGTGAGAGAGGGGTTAGAGGGACCTCCAAAGATATAGGAGTTTGAGAGAATGGTTCGAGGGACCTCCCCAGATACAGGAGTGTGAGAGAGGGGTTAGAGGGACCACCCCAGATACAGGAGTGTGAGGCGTTAGAGGGACCTCCCCAGATACAGGAGTGTGAGAGAGGGGTAAGAGGGAGCTCCCCAGATACAGGAGTGTGAGATAGGGTTTATAGTGACCTCCCCAGATACAGGAGTGTGAGAGAGGAGTTAGAGGCACTTTTCCAGAAACAGGAGTGTGAGAGAGGGGTGAGAGGGACCTCCCGAGATACAGCAGTGTGAGAGAGGGGTTAGAGGGACCTCCCGAGATACAGGAGTGTGAGAGAGGGATTAGAGGGACCTGCCGAGATACAGGAGTGTGAGAGAGGGGTTAGAGGGACCTCCCTAGATACAGGAGTGTGAGGGGGGGGGGATTAGAGGGAACTCGCCAGATACAGGAGTGTGAGAGAGGGGTTAGAGGGACGTCCCCAGATACAGGAGTGTTCGAGAGAGGGGTTAGATGGACCTCCCCAGATATAGGAGTGTGAGAGAGGGGTTAGAGTGGCCTCCCCAAATACAGGAGTGTGAGAGAGGGTTAGAGGGACCTCCCCAGATACAGGAGTGTGAGAGAGGGGTTAGAGGGACCTCCCCAGATACAGGAGTGTGAGAGATGGGTTAGAGGGACCTCCCCAGATACAGGAGTGTGAGAGAGGGGTTAACGGGACCTCCCCAGATACAGTAGTGTGAGAGAGGGGTTAGAGGCACTTTCCCAGATACACGAGTGTGAGAGAGGGGTTAGAGGGACCTCCCCAGATACAGAAGTGAGAGAGAGGGGTTAGAGGGAACTCCCCAGATACACAAGTGTGACAGAGAGGTTAGAGAAACCTCCCCAGATATAGGAGTCTGAGAGGGGTTAGAGGGAACTCCCCAGATACAGGAGTGTGAGAGAGGGTTTAGAGGGACCTCCCCAGATACAGGAGTGTGAGAGAGGGGTTAGAGGGACCTCCCCTGGTACAAGAGTGTGACAGAGGGGTTCGAGGGACCTCCCCAGATACAGGAGTGTGAGAGAGGGGTTAGAGGGACGTACCCAGACACAGGAGTGTGACAGATGGGTTAGAGGGACCTCCCCAGATACAGGAGTGTGAGAGAGGGGTTAGAGGGAAATCTCCAGATACAGGAGTGTGAGAGAGGGGTTAGTGGGACCTCCCCAGATACAGGAGTGTGAGAGGGATGGGGGGTTAGATGGACCTCCCGAGGTACAGGAGATGTGAGAGAGGGGTTAGAGGCACCTCCCCAGATACAGGAGTGTGTGAGAGAGGGGTTAGAGGGACCTCCAAAGATATAGGAGTGTGAGAGAATGGTTCGAGGGACCTCCCCAGATACAGGAGTGTGAGAGAGGGGTTAGAGGGACCACCCCAGATACAGGAGTGTGAGGCGTTAGAGGGACCTCCCCAGATACAGGAGTGTGAGAGAGGGGTAAGAGGGAGCTCCCCAGATACAGGAGTGTGAGATAGGGTTTAGAGGGACCTCCCCAGATACAGGAGTGTGAGAGAGGAGTTAGAGGCACTTTTCCAGAAACAGGAGTGTGAGAGAGGGGTGAGAGGGACCTCCCGAGATACAGCAGTGTGAGAGAGGGGTTGAGGGACCTCCCGAGATACAGGAGTGTGAGAGAGGGATTAGAGGGACCTGCCGAGATACAGGAGTGTGAGAGAGGGGTTAGAGGGACCTCCCTAGGTACAGGAGTGTGAGGGGGGGGGGATTAGAGGGAACTCGCCAGATACAGGAGTGTGAGAGAGGGGTTAGAGGGACGTCCCCAGATACAGGAGTGTTCGAGAGAGGGCTTAGATGGACCTCCCCAGATATAGGAGTGTGAGAGAGGGGTTAGAGGGGCCTCCCCAAATACAGGAGTGTGAAGAGGGTTAGAGGGACCTCCCCAGATACAGGAGTGTGAGAGAGGGGTTAGAGGGACCTCCCCAGATACAGGAGTGTGAGAGATGGGTTAGAGGGACCTCCCCAGATACAGGAGTGTGAGAGAGGGGTTAACGGGACCTCCCCAGATACAGGAGTGTGAGAGAGGGGTTAGAGGCACTTTCCCAGATACACGAGTGTGAGAGAGGGGTTAGAGGGACCTCCCCAGATACAGAAGTGAGAGAGAGGGGTTAGAGGGAACTCCCCAGATACACAAGTGTGACAGAGAGGTTAGAGAAACCTCCCCAGATATAGGAGTCTGAGAGGGGTTAGAGGGACCTCCCAAGATACAGGAGTGTGAGAGAGGGTTTAGAGGGACCTCCCCAGATACAGGAGTGTGAGAGAGGGGTTAGAGGGACCTCCCCTGGTACAAGAGTGTGACAGAGGGGTTCGAGGGACCTCCCCAGATACAGGAGTGTGAGAGAGGGGTTAGAGGGACGTACCCAGACACAGGAGTGTGAGAGAGGTGTTAGAGGGACGTCCCCAGATACAGGAGTGTGAGATAGTGTTTAGAAAGACATCCCCAGATACAGGAGTGTGAGAGAGGGCTTAGAGGGACCTCCCCAGATACAGGAGTGTTAGAAAGAGGGGTTAGAGGAACCTCACCAGATACAGGAGTGTGACAGAGGGATTCGAGGGACCTCCCCAGATACAGGAGTGTGAGAGGGGTTAGAGGGACATCCCCAGATACAGGAGTGTGAGAGAGTTTTTCGTGGGACGTCCCCAGATACAGGAGTGTGAGAGAGGGGTTAGAGGGAACTCCCCAGATACAGGAGTGTGACAGATGGGTTAGAGGGACATCCCCAGATACAGGAGTGTGAGAGAGGGGTTAGAGGGAAATCTCCAGATACAGGAGTGTGAGAGAGGGGTTAGTGGGACCTCCCAAGATACAGGAGTGTGAGAGGGATGGGGGGTTCGATGGACCTCCCGAGGTACAGGAGATGTGAGAGAGGGGTTAGAGGGACCTCCCCAGACACAGGAGTGTGTGAGAGAGGGGTTAGAGGGACCTCCAAAGATATAGGAGCGTGAGAGAATGGTTCGAGGGACCTCCCCAGATACAGGAGTGTGAGAGAAGGGTTAGAGGGACCACCCCAGATACAGGAGTGTGAGGCGTTAGAGGGACCTCCCCAGATACAGGAGTGTGAGAGAGGGATAAGAGTGAACTCCCCAGATACAGGAGTGTGAGATAGGGTTTAGAGGGACCTCCCCAGATACAGGAGTGTGAGAGAGGGGTTAGAGGCACTTTTCCAGACACAGGAGTGTGAGAGAGGGGTGAGAGGGACCTCCCGAGATACAGCAGTGTGAGAGAGGGGTTAGAGGGACCTCCCGAGATACAGGAGTGTGAGAGCGGGATTAGAGGGACCTGCCGAGATACAGGAGTGTGAGAGAGGGGTTAGAGGGACCTCCCCAGATACAGGAGTGTGAGGGGGGGGGATTAGAGGGAACTCGCCAGATACAGGAGTGTGAGAGAGGGGTTAGAGGGACCTCCCCAGATACAGGAGTGTTTGAGAGAGGGGTTAGATGGACCTCCCCAGATATAGGAGTGTGAGAGAGGGGTTAGAGGGGCCTCCCCAGATACAGGAGTGTGAGAGAGGGTTAGAGGGACCTCCCCAGATACAGGAGTGTGAGAGAGGGGTTAGAGGGACCTCCCCAGATACAGGAGTGTGAGAGATGGGTTAGAGGGACCTCCCCAGATACAGGAGTGTGAGAGAGGGGTTAAAGGGACCTCCCCAGATACAGGAGTGTGAGAGAGGGGTTAGAGGCACTTTCCCAGATACAGGAGTGTGAGAGAGGGGTTAGAGGAACCTCCCCAGATACAGGAGTGTGAGATAATGGTTAGAGGGACCTCCCCAGATACAGAAGTGTGAGAGAGGTGTTAGAGGGACCTCCCCAGATACAGGAGTGTGATAGAGGGGTTAGAGGGACCTCCCCAGATACAGAAGTGAGAGAGAGGGGTTAGAGGGAACTCCCCAGATACACAAGTGTGACACAGAGGTTAGAGAGACCTCCCCAGATATAGGAGTGTGAGAGGGGTTAGAGGGACCTCCCCAGATACAGGAGTGTGAGAGAGGGTTTAGAGGGACCTCCCCAGATACAGGAGTGTGAGAGAGGGGTTAGAGGGACCTCCCCTGGTACAGGAGTGTGACAGAGGGGTTCGAGGGACCTCCCCAGATACAGGAGTGTGAGAGAGGGGTTAGAGGGACCTACCCAGATACAGGAGTGTGAGAGAGGTGTTCGAGGGAACTCCCCAGATACAGGACTTTGAGAGATGGTTTAAAGGAACCTCTCTAGATACTGAGGTGAGAGAGATGGTGAAAAGGATCTCCCCAGACACAGGAGTGTGAGCGAGATGTTAGAGCGAGCTCCCCAGGAACCTGAACTCGGAATTGCATCCATATTCAGACTGTGGTGATATCATTTTATAACTGGGAGCTGTTGTCTTAGTCTCAACTCAGAGACGAGGTCAGTTTTACAAGCATATATTAAGCTACACTTTCACAAAACCTGAGCAAATATTTCAGGTTGAAATAAGGATAGCTGCAGTAAACTGGAATGAATATCACAGCTGATTATACCCCTGTGAAACGACAGATTCACATACATCTTCCAAACACACCCATTCAATTGTTCACCCCTTACTGTCCACAATACCATGGAAATAGCAAGAGAGGTATTCACAATAGCTATTATGGAATCACAGCTCCTTGCTCATTCTCTCCTCCCTCAAGCAAATCACTGACCTCAACCTGACACAAGTCCATGCAAGGATTCTTGCTGTGTACAGTAAAATGGGCACTAGCTCACTGATTAAAAGGGACGTCCACAGATGCAGGAGTGTGAGAGAGGTGTTAGAGGGACCTCGCTAGATACAGAAGTGTGCAGGCGGGGTCAGCGGGACCTCCCCAGATACATGAGTGTGAGAGAGAGGTTAGAGAGTCCTACCCAGATGCAGGAATGTGAGAGGGGGGTTAGAGGGAGCTTCCAGATACTGGTGTGTGAGAGAGGGGTTAGTGGGACCTCCCCAGATACAGGAGTGTGAGAGAGAGGTTAGAGGGAGCTCACCAAATAAAGGAGTGTGAGAGAAGGGTGAGAGGGAAATCTCCAGATACAGGAGTGTGAGAGAGGTGTTAGTGGGATCTCCCCAGATACAGGAGTGTGAGAGGGGTGGGAGGTTTGATGGACCTACCGAGGTACAGGAGATGTGAGAGAGGGGTTAGATGGACCTCCCCAGATACAGGAGTGTGTGAGAGAGTGGTTAGAGGGACCTCCCAAGATATAGGAGTGAGAGAGAAGGGTTAGAGGGACCTCCACAGATACAGGAGTGTGAGTGAGCAATTAGAGGGACCTCCCCAGATACAGGAGTGTGAGAGAGGGTTTAGAGGGACCTTCACAGATACAAGAGTGTGAGAGAGGGGTTAGAGGCAATTATCCAGATACAGGAGTGTGAGAGAGGGGTTAGAAGAACCTCCCCAGATACAGGAGTGTGAGAGAGGCGTTAGACGGACCTCCCCAGATACAGGAGTGTGAGAGAGGGTTTAGAGGGACTTCCTCAGATACAGGAGTGTGAGAGAGGGTTTTGAGGGACCTCCCCAGATACAGGAGTGTGAGAGAGGGGTTAGAGGGAACTCCCCAGATACAGGAGTGTGGGAGAGGGGTTAGTGCGACCTCCCCAGATACAGGAGTGTGAGAGAGGGGTTAGAGGGACCTCCAAAGATATAGGAGCGTGAGAGAATGGTTCGAGGCACCTCCGCAGATACAGGAGTGTGAGGCGTTAGAGGGACCTCCCCAGATACAGGAGTGTGAGAGAGGGATTAGAGGGAGCTCCCCAGATACAGGAGTGTGAGATAGGGTTTAGAGGGACCTCCCCAGATACAGGAGTGTGAGAGAGGGGTTAGAGGCGCTTTTCCAGACACAGGAGTGTGAGAGAGGGGTGAGAGGGACCTCCCGAGATACAGCAGTGTGAGAGAGGGGTTAGAGGGACCTCCCGAGATACAGGAGTATGAGAGCGGGATTAGCGGGACCTGCCGAGATACAGGAGTGTGAGAGAGGGGTTAGAGGGACCTCCCCAGATACAGGAGTGTGAGGGGGGGGGGGATTAGAGGGAACTGGCCAGATACAGGAGTGTGAGAGAGGGGTTAGATGGACCTCCCCATATACAGGAGTGTTTGAGAGAAGGGTTAGATGGACCTCCCCAGATATAGGAGTGTGAGAGAGCGGTTAGAGGGACCTCCCCAGATACAGGAGTGTGAGAGAGGGATTAGAGGGACCTCCCCAGATACAGAAGTGTGAGATAGGGGTTAGAGGGACGTCCCCAGATACTGGAGTGTGAGATAGTGTTTAGAAAGACCTCCCCAGATACAGGAGTGTGAGAGAGGGCTTAGAGGGACTTCCCCAGATACAGGAGTGTTTGAAAGAGGGGTTAGAGATACCTCACCAGATACAGGAGTGTGACAGAGGGATTCGAGGGATCTCCCCAGATACAGGAGTGTGAGAGAGGGGTTAGAGGGACCTCCCCAGATACAGGAGTGTGAGAGAGCTTTTCGTGGGACCTCCCCGGATACAGGAGTGTGAGAGAGGGGTTAGAGGGAACTCCCCAGATACAGGAGTGTGACAGATGGGTTAGAGGGACCTCCCCAGATACAGGAGTGTGAGAGAGGGGTTAGAGGGAACTCCCCAGATACAGGAGTGTGACAGATGGGTTAGAGGGACCTCCCCAGATACAGGAGTGTGAGAGAGGGGTTAGAGGGAAATCTCCAGATACAGGAGTGTGAGAGAGGGGTTAGTGGGATCTCCCCAGATACAGGAGTGTGAGAGGGATGGGGGGTTAGATGGACCACCCGAGGTACAGGAGATGTGAGAGAGGGGTTAGAGGGACCTCCCCAGATACAGGAGTGTGAGAGAGGGGTTAGAGGGACCACCCCAGATACAGGAGTGTGAGGCGTTAGAGGGACCTCCCCAGATACAGGAGTGTGAGAGAGGGATAAGAGGGAGCTCCCCAGATACAGGAGTGTGAGATAGGGTTTAGAGGGACCTCCCCAGATACAGGAGTGTGAGAGAGGGGTTAGAGGCACTTTTCCAGACACAGGAGTGTGAGAGAGGGGTGAGAGGGACCTCCCGAGATACAGCAGTGTGAGAGAGGGGTTAGAGGGACCTCCCGAGATACAGGAGTGTGAGAGCGGGATTAGAGGGACCTGCCGAGATACAGGAGTGTGAGAGAGGGGTTAGAGGGACCTCCCTAGATACAGGAGTGTGAGGGGGGGGGATTAGAGGGAACTCGCCAGATACAGGAGTGTGAGAGAGGGGTTAGAGGGACCTCCCCAGATACAGGGGTGTTCGAGAGAGGGGTTAGATGGACCTCCCCAGATATAGGAGTGTGAGAGAGGGGTTAGAGGAGCCTCCCCAAATACAGGAGTGTGAGAGAGGGTTAGAGGGACCTCCCCAGATAAAGGAGTGTGAGAGAGGGGTTAGAGGGTCCTCCCCAGATACAGGAGTGTGAGAGATGGGTTAGAGGGACCTCCCCAGATACAGGAGTGTGAGAGAGGGGTTAACGGGACCTCCCCAGATACAGGAGTGTGAGAGAGGGGTTAGAGGCACTTTCCCAGATACACGAGTGTGAGAGAAGGGTTAGAGGAACCTCCCCAGATACAGGAGTGTGAGAGAGTGGTTAGAGGGACCTCCCCAGATACAGAAGTGTGAGAGAGGTGTTAGAGGGACCTCCCCAGATACAGGAGTGTGATAGAGGGGTTAGAGGGACCTCCCCAGATACAGAAGTGAGAGAGAGGGGTTAGAGGGAACTCCCCAGATACACAAGTGTGACAGAGAGGTTAGAGAGACCTCCCCAGATATAGGAGTCTGAGATGGGTTAGAGGGACCTCCCCTGGTACAAGAGTGTGACAGAGGGGTTCGAGGGACCTCCCCAGATACAGGAGTGTGAGAGAGAGGGGTTAGAGGGACCTCCAAAGATATAGGAGCGTGAGAGAATGGTTCGAGGGACCTCCCCAGATACAGGAGTGTGAGAGAGGGGTTAGAGGGACCTCCCCAGATACAGGAGTGTGAGAGGGGTTAGAGGGACCTCCCCAGATACAGGAGTGTGAGGGTTTAGAGGGACCTACCCAGATACAGGAGTGTGAGAGAGGGGTTAGAGGGACCTCCCCAGATACAGGAGTGTGAGATAGTGTTTAGAAGGACCTCCCCAGATACAGGAGTGTGAGAGAGTGGTTAGAGGGACCTCCCCAGATACAGGAGTGTTTGAAAGAGGGGTTAGAGGGACCTCCCCAGATACAGGAGTGTGAGAGAGGGGTTAGAGGGACCTCCCCAGATACAGAAGTGTGAGAGAGGTGTTAGAGGGACCTCCCCAGATACAGGAGTGTGATAGAGGGGTTAGAGGGACCTCCCCAGATACAGAAGTGAGAGAGAGGGGTTAGAGGGAACTCCCCAGATACACAAGTGTGACAGAGAGGTTAGAGAGACCTCCCCAGATATAGGAGTCTGAGAGGGGTTAGAGGGACCTCCCCTGGTACAAGAGTGTGACAGAGGGGTTCGAGGGACCTCCCCAGATACAGGAGTGTGAGAGAGAGGGGTTAGAGGGACCTCCAAAGATATAGGAGCGTGAGAGAATGGTTCGAGGGACCTCCCCAGATACAGGAGTGTGAGAGAGGGGTTAGAGGGACCTCCCCAGATACAGGAGTGTGAGAGGGGTTAGAGGGACCTCCCCAGATACAGGAGTGTGAGGGTTTAGAGGGACCTACCCAGATACAGGAGTGTGAGAGAGGGGTTAGAGGGACCTCCCCAGATACAGGAGTGTGAGAGAGGGGTTAGAGGGACCTCCCCAGATACAGGAGTGTGATAGAGGGGTTCGAGGGACCTCCCCAGATACAGGAGTGTGACAGAGGGATTCGAGGGACCTCCCCAGATACAGGAGTGTGAGAGGGGTTCGAGTGACCTCCCCAGATACAGGAGTGTGAGGGTTTAGAGGGACATACCAAGATACAGGAGTGTGAGAGAGGGGTTAGAGGGACCTCCCCAGATACAAGAGTGTGACAGAGGGGTTCGAGGGACCTCCCCAGATACAGGAGTGTGAGAGAGAGGGGTTAGAGGGACCTCCAAAGATATAGGAGCGTGAGAGAATGGTTCGAGGGACCTCCCCAGATACAGGAGTGTGAGAGAGGGGTTAGAGGGACCTCCCCAGATACAGGAGTGTGAGAGGGGTTAGAGGGACCTCCCCAGATACAGGAGTGTGAGGGTTTAGAGGGACCTACCCAGATACAGGAGTGTGAGAGAGGGGTTAGAGGGACCTCCCCAGATACAGGAGTGTGAGATAGTGTTTAGAAGGACCTCCCCAGATACAGGAGTGTGAGAGAGTGGTTAGAGGGACCTCCCCAGATACAGGAGTATTTGAAAGAGGGGTTAGAGGGACCTCCCCAGATACAGGAGTGTGAGAGAGGGGTTAGAGGGACCTCCCCAGATACAGAAGTGTGAGAGAGGTGTTAGAGGGACCTCCCCAGATACAGGAGTGTGATAGAGGGGTTAGAGGGACCTCCCCAGATACAGAAGTGAGAGAGAGGGGTTAGAGGGAACTCCCCAGATACACAAGTGTGACAGAGAGGTTAGAGAGACCTCCCCAGATATAGGAGTCTGAGAGGGGTTAGAGGGACCTCCCCTGGTACAAGAGTGTGACAGAGGGGTTCGAGGGACCTCCCCAGATACAGGTGTGTGAGAGAGAGGGGTTAGAGGGACCTCCAAAGATATAGGAGCGTGAGAGAATGGTTCGAGGGACCTCCCCAGATACAGGAGTGTGAGAGAGGGGTTAGAGGGACCTCCCCAGATACAGGAGTGTGAGAGGGGTTAGAGGGACCTCCCCAGATACAGGAGTGTGAGGGTTTAGAGGGACCTACCCAGATACAGGAGTGTGAGAGAGGGGTTAGAGGGACCTCCCCAGATACAGGAGTGTGAGAGAGGGGTTAGAGGGACCTCCCCAGATACAGGAGTGTGATAGAGGGGTTCGAGGGACCTCCCCAGATACAGGAGTGTGACAGAGGGATTCGAGGGACCTCCCCAGATACAGGAGTGTGAGAGGGGTTCGAGTGACCTCCCCAGATACAGGAGTGTGAGGGTTTAGAGGGACATACCAAGATACAGGAGTGTGAGAGAGGGGTTAGAGGGACCTCCCCAGATACAGGAGTGTGAGAGAGTTTTTCGAGGGACCTCCCCAGATACAGGAGTGTGAGAGTTGGGTTAGAGGGATATCCCCAGATACAGGATTTTGAGAGATGGGTTAAAGGAACCTCTCTAGATACTGAGGTGAGAGAGCTGGTGATAAGGACCTCCCAGACACAGGAGGGTGAGCGAGATGTTAGAGCGAGCTAGCCAGAAACCTGACCTCGGAATTGCGTCCAGAGTCAGACTGTGTTGATATCAGTTTATAATTGGGAGCTGTTGTCTTAGTCTCAAGCTCAGAGACGAGGTCAGTTTTACAAGCATTTTTTAACCTACACTTTCACAAAACCTGAGCAAATATTTCAGGTTGAAATAAGGATAGCTGCAGTGAACTGGTATGAATATCACAGCTGATTATACCCCTGTGAACCGACAGATTCACATTCATCTTCCAAACACACCCATTCAATTGTTCACCCTTTACTGTCCACAATACAAGGGAAATAGCAAGAGAGGTGTTCACAATAGATATTATGGAATCACAGCTCCTTTCTCATTCTCTCCTCCCTCTAGCAAATCACTGACCTCAACCTGACACAGGTTCATGCAAGTATTCTTGCTTTGTACAGTAAAATAGGCACTAGCTCGCTGATTAAAAGGGACGTCCACAGATGCAGGAGTTTCAGAGAGGGGTTCGAGGGACCTGCCAAGATACAGGAGTGTGCACGCGGGGTCAGAGGGACCTGCCCAGATACAGGAGTGTGAGAGAGAGGTAAGAGGGCCCACCCCAGATACAGGAATGTGAGAGGGGGGTTAGAGGAAGTTATCCAGATACTGGTGTGTGAGAGAGGGGTTAGTAGGACCTCCCCAGATACAGGAGTGTGAGAGAGAGGTTAGAGGGAGCTCACCAAATACAGCAGTGTGAGAGAAGGGTTAGACGGAAATCTCCAGATTAAGGAGTGTGAGAGGGATGGGGGGTTAGATGGACCTCCCGAGGTACAGGAGATATGAGAGAGGGGTTAGAGGGACCACCGCAGATACAGGAGTGTGTGAGAGAGGGGTTAGAGGGACCTCCCAAGATACAGGAGTGTGAGAGAGGGGTTAGAGGGACCATCCCAGATACAGGAGTGTGAGGCGTTAGAGGGATCTCCCCAGATACAGGAGTGTGAGAGAGGGATTAGAGGGCCCACCCCAGATACAGGAATGTGAGAGGGGGGTTAGAGGGAGTTATCCAGATACTGGTGTGTGAGAGAGGGGTTAGTAGTACCTCCCCAGATACAGGAGTGTGAGAGAGAGGTTAGAGGGAGCTCACCAAATACATGAGTGTGAGAGAAG
Organism: Pristiophorus japonicus; assembly: GCF_044704955.1. Taxonomy (NCBI): domain Eukaryota; kingdom Metazoa; phylum Chordata; class Chondrichthyes; family Pristiophoridae; genus Pristiophorus; species Pristiophorus japonicus. Next base: position 3,188,808 of record NW_027253324.1, read on the forward strand.
GGTTGGAGGGAAATCTCCAGATTAAGGAGTGTGAGAGGGATGGGGGGTTAGATGGACCTCCCGAGGTACAGGAGATGTGAGAGAGGGGTTAGAGGGACCTCCCCAGATACAGGAGTGTGTGAGAGAGGGGTTAGAGGGACCTCCCAAGATACAGGAGTGTGAGAGAGGGGTTAGAGGGACCATCCCAGATACAGGAGTGTGAGGCGTTAGAGGGATCTCCCCAGATACAGGAGTGTGAGAGAGGGATTAGAGGGACCTCCCCAGATACAGAAGTGTGAGATAGGGGTTAGAGGGACCACCCAAGATACAGGAGTGTGAGAGTTTAGAGGGACCTACCCAGATACAGGAGTGTGAGAGAGGGGTTAGAGGGACCTCCCCAGATACAGGAGTGTGAGATAGTGTTTAGAAGGACCTCCCCAGATACAGGAGTGTGAGAGAGGGGTTAGAGGGACCTCCCCAGATACAGGTGTGTTTAAAAGAGGGGTTAGAGAAACCTCACCAGATACAGGAGTGTGACCGAGGGATTCGAGGGACCTCCCCAGATACAGGAGTGTGAGAGGGGTTAGAGGGACCTCCCCAGATACACGAGTGTGAGAGAGTTTTTCGTGGGACCTCCCCAGATACAGGAGTCTGAGAGAGGGGTTAGAGGGAACTCCCCAGATACAGGAGTGTGACAGATGGGTTAGAGGGACCTCCCCAGATACAGGATTGTGAGAGAGGGGTTAGAGGGAAATCTCCAGATACAGGAGTGTGAGAGAGGGGTTAGTGGGACCTCCACAGATACAGGAGTGTGAGAGGGATGGAGGGTTAGATGGACCTCCCGAGGTACAGGAGATGTGAGAGAGGGGTTAGAGGGACCTCCCCAGATACAGGAGTGTGTGAGAGAGGGGTTAGAGGGACCTCCAAAGATATAGGAGCGTGAGAGAATGGTTCGAGGCACCTCCGCAGATACAGGAGTGTGAGGCGTTAGAGGGACCTCCCCAGATACAGGAGTGTGAGAGAGGGATTAGAGGGAGCTCCCCAGATACAGGAGTGTGAGATAGGGTTTAGAGGGACCTCCCCAGATACAGGAGTGTGAGAGAGGGGTTAGAGGCGCTTTTCCAGACACAGGAGTGTGAGAGAGGGGTGAGAGGGACCTCCCGAGATACAGCAGTGTGAGAGCGGGATTAGAGGGACCTGCCGAGATACAGGAGTGTGAGAGAGGGGTTAGAGGGACCTCCCCAGATACAGGAGTGTGAGGGGGGGGGATTAGAGGGAACTGGCCAGATACAGGAGTGTGAGAGAGGGGTTAGATGGACCTCCCCAGATACAGGAGTGTTTGAGAGAGGGGTTAGATGGACCTCCCCAGATATAGGAGTGTGAGAGAGCGGTTAGAGGGACCTCCCCAGATACAGGAGTGTGAGAGAGGGATTAGAGGGACCTCCCCAGATACAGGAGTGTGAGAGACGGGTTAGAGGGACGTCCCCAGATACAGGAGTGTGAGATAATGTTTAGAAAGACCTCCCCAGATACAGGAGTGTGAGAGAGGGCTTAGAGGGACCTCCCCAGATACAGGAGTGTTTGAAAGAGGGGTTAGAGGAACCTCACCAGATACAGGAGTGTGACAGAGGGATTCGAGGGACCTCCCCAGATACAGGAGTGTGAGAGGGGTTAGAGGGACCTCCCCAGATACAGGAGTGTGAGAGAGCTTTTCGTGGGACCTCCCCAGATACAGGAGTGTGAGAGAGGGGTTAGAGGGAACTCCCCAGATACAGGAGTGTGACAGATGGGTTAGAGGGACCTCCCCAGATACAGGAGTGTGAGAGAGGGGTTAGAGGGAAATCTCCAGATACAGGAGTGGGAGAGAGGGGTTAGTGGGACCTCCCCAGTACAGGAGTGTGAGAGGGATGGGGGGTTAGATGGACCTCCCGAGGTACAGGAGATGTGAGAGAGGGGTTAGAGGGACCTCCCCAGATACAGGAGTGTGTGAGAGAGGGGTTAGAGGGACCTCCAAAGGTATAGGAGCGTGAGAGAATGTAACGAGGGACCTCCCCAGATACAGGAGTGTGAGAGAGGGGTTAGAGGGACCACCCCAGATACAGGAGTGTGAGGCGTTAGAGGGACCTCCCCAGATACAGGAGTGTGAGAGAGGGATAAGAGGGAGCTCCCCAGATACAGGAGTGTGAGATAGGGTTTAGAGGGACCTCCCCAGATACAGGAGTGTGAGAGAGGGGTTAGAGGCACTTTTCCAGACACAGGAGTGTGAGAGAGGGGTGAGAGGGACCTCCCGAGATACAGCAGTGTGAGAGAGGGGTTAGAGGGACCTCCCGAGATACAGCAGTGTGAGAGAGGGATTAGAGGGACCTGCCGAGATACAGGAGTGTGAGAGAGGGGTTAGAGGGACCTCCCTAGATACAGGAGTGTGAGGGGGGGGGATTAGAGGGAACTCGCCAGATACAGGAGTGTGAGAGAGGGGTTAGAGGGACCTCCCCAGATACAGGAGTGTTCGAGAGAGGGGTTAGATGGACCTCCCCAGATATAGGAGGGTGAGAGAGGGGTTAGAGGGGCCTCCCCAAATACAGGATAGTGAGAGAGGGTTAGAGGGACCTCCTCAGATACAGGAGTGTGAGAGAGGGGTTAGAGGGACCTCCCCAGATACAGGAGTGTGAGAGATGGGTTAGAGGGACCTCCCCAGATACAGGAGTGTGAGAGAGGGATTAGAGGGCCCACCCCAGATACAGGAGTGTGAGAGAGGGTTTAGAGGGACCTCCCCAGATACAGGAGTGTGAGAGAGGGGTTAGAGGCACTTTCCCAGATACACGAGTGTGAGAGAGGGGTTAGAGGAACCTCCCCAGATACAGGAGTGTGAGAGAGTGGTTAGAGGGACCTCCCCAGATACAGAAGTGTGAGAGAGGTGTTAGAGGGACCTCCCCAGATACAGGAGTGTGATAGAGGGGTTAGAGGGACCTCCCCAGATACAGAAGTGAGAGAGAGGGGTTAGAGGGAACTCCCCAGAAACACAAGTGTGACAGAGAGGTTAGAGAGTCCTCCCCAGATATAGGAGTCTGAGAGGGGTTAGAGGGACCTCCCCAGATACAGGAGTGTGAGAGAGGGTTTAGAGGGACCTCCCCAGATACAGGAGTGTGAGAGAGGGGTTAGAGGGACCTCCCCTGGTACAAGAGTGTGACAGAGGGGTTCGAGGGACCTCCCCAGATACAGGAGTGTGAGAGAGGGGTTAGAGGGACGTACCCAGACACAGGAGTGTGAGAGAGGTGTTAGAGGGACGTCCCCAGATACAGGAGTGTGAGATAGTGTTTAGAAAGACCTCCCCAGATACAGGAGTGTGAGAGAGGGCTTAGAGGGACCTCCCCAGATACAGGAGTGTTTGAAAGAGGGGTTAGAGGAACCTCACCAGATACAGGAGTGTGACAGAGGGATTCGAGGGACCTCCCCAGATACAAGAGTGTGAGAGGGGTTAGAGGGACCTCCCCAGATACAGGAGTGTGAGAGAGTTTTTCGTGGGACCTCCCCAGATACAGGAGTGTGAGAGAGGGGTTAGAGGGAACTCCCCAGATACAGGAGTGTGACAGATGGGTTAGAGGGACCTCCCCAGATACAGGAGTCTGAGAGAGGGGTTAGAGTGAAATCTCCAGATACAGGAGTGTGAGAGAGGGGTTAGTGGGATCTCCCCAGATACAGGAGTGTGAGAGGGATGGGGGGTTAGATGGACCTCCCGAGGTACAGGAGATGTGAGAGAATGGTTCGAGGGACCTCCCCAGATACAGGAGTGTGAGAGAGGGGTTAGAGGGACCACCCCAGATACAGGAGTGTGAGGCGTTAGAGGGACCTCCCCAGATACAGGAGTGTGAGAGAGGGATAAGAGGGAGCTCCCCAGATACAGGGGTGTGAGATAGGGTTTAGAGGGACCTCCCCAGATACAGGAGTGTGAGAGAGGGGTTAGAGGCACTTTTCCAGACACAGGAGTGTGAGAGAGGGGTGAGAGGGACCTCCCGAGATACAGCAGTGTGAGAGAGGGGTTAGAGGGACCTCCCGAGATACAGGAGTGTGAGAGAGGGATTAGAGGGACCTGCCGAGATACAGGAGTGTGAGAGAGGGGTTAGAGGGACCTCCCTAGATACAGGAGTGTGAGGGGAGGGGATTAGAGGGAACTCGCCAGATACAGGAGTGTGAGAGAGGGGTTAGAGGGACCTCCCCAGATACAGGAGTGTTCGAGAGAGGGGTTAGATGGACCTCCCCAGATATAGGAGTGTGAGAGAGGGGTTAGAGGGTCCTCCCCAGATACAGGAGTGTGAGAGATGGGTTAGAGGGACCTCCCCAGATACAGGAGTGTGAGAGAGGGGTTAACGGGACGTCCCCAGATACAGGAGTGTGAGAGAGGGGTTAGAGGCACTTTCCCAGATACACGAGTGTGAGAGAGGGGTTAGAGGAACCTCCCCAGATACAGGAGTGTGAGAGAGTGGTTAGAGGGACCTCCCCAGACACAGAAGTGTGAGAGAGGTGTTAGAGGGACCTCCCCAGATACAGGAGTGTGATAGAGGGGTTAGAGGGACCTCCCCAGATACAGAAGTGAGAGAGAGGGGATAGAGGGAACTCCCCAGATACACAAGTGTGACAGAGAGGTTAGAGAGACCTCCCCAGATATAGGAGTCTGAGAGGGGTTAGAGGGACCTCCCCAGATACAGGAGTGTGAGAGAGGGTTTAGAGGGACCTCCCCAGATACAGGAGTGTGAGAGAGGGGTTAGAGGGACCTCCCCTGGTACAAGAGTGTGACAGAGGGTTTCGAGTGACCTCCCCAGATACAGGAGTGTGAGAGAGGGGTTAGAGGGACGTACCCAGACACAGGAGTGTGAGAGAGGTGTTAGAGGGACGTCCCCAGATACAGGAGTGTGAGATAGTGTTTAGAAAGACCTCCCCAGATACAGGAGTGTAAGAGAGGACTTAGAGGGACCACCCCAGATACAGGAGTGTTTGAAAGAGGGGTTAGAGGAACCTCACCAGATACAGGAGTGTGACAGAGGGATTCGAGGGACCTCCCCAGATACAGGAGTGTGAGAGGGGTTAGAGGGACCTCCCCAGATACAGGAGTGTGAGAGAGTTTTTCGTGGGACCTCCCCAGATACAGGAGTGTGAGAGAGGGGTTAGAGGGAACTCCCCAGATACAGGAGTGTGACAGATGGGTTAGAGGGACCTCCCCAGATACAGGAGTGTGAGAGAGGGGTTAGAGGGAAATCTCCAGATACAGGAGTGTGAGAGAGGGGTTAGTGGGACCTCCCAAGATACAGGAGTGTGAGAGGGATGGGGGGTTAGATGGACCTCCCGAGGTACAGGAGATGTGAGTGAGGGGTTAGAGGGACCTCCCCAGATACAGGAGTGTGTGAGAGAGGGGTTAGAGGGACCTCCAAAGATATAGGAGCGTGAGAGAATGTAACGAGGGACCTCCCCAGATACAGGAGTGTGAGAGAGGGGTTAGAGGGACCACCCCAGATACAGGAGTGTGAGGCGTTACAGGGACCTCCCCAGATACAGGAGTGTGAGAGAGGGATAAGAGTGAGCTCCCCAGATACAGGAGTGTGTTACAGGGTTTAGAGGGACCTCCCCAGATACAGGAGTGTGAGAGAGGGGTTAGAGGCACTTTTCCAGACACAGGAGTGTGAGAGAGGGGTGAGAGGGACCTCCCGAGATACAGCAGTGTGAGAGAGGGGTTAGAGGGACCTCCCGAGATACAGGAGTGTGAGAGCGGGATTAGAGGGACCTGCCGAGATACAGGAGTGTGAGAGAGGGGTTAGAGGGACCTCCCCAGATACAGGAGTGTGAGGGGGGGGGGATTAGAGGGAACTCGCCAGATACAGGAGTGTGAGAGAGGGGTTAGAGGGACCTCCCCAGATACAGGAGTGTTTGAGAGAGGGGTTAGATGGACATCCCCAGATATAGGAGTGTGAGAGAGGGGTTAGAGGGGCCTCCCCAGATACAGGAGTGTGAGAGAGGGTTAGAGGGACCTCCCCAGATACAGGAGTGTGAGAGAGGGGTTAGAGGGACCTCCCCAGATACAGGAGTGTGAGAGATGGGTTAGAGGGACCTCCCCAGATACAGGAGTGTGAGAGAGGGGTTAAAGGGACCTCCCCAGATACAGGAGTGTGAGAGAGGGGTTAGAGGCACTTTCCCAGATACAGGAGTATGAGAGAGGGGTTAGAGGAACCTCCCCAGATACAGGAGTGTGAGAGAATGGTTAGAGGGACCTCCCCAGATACAGAAGTGTGAGAGAGGTGTTAGAGGGACCTCACCAGATACAGGAGTGTGATAGAGGGGTTAGAGGGACCTCCCCAGATACAGAAGTGAGAGAGAGGGGTTAGAGGGACCTCCAAAGATATAGGAGCGTGAGAGAATGGTTCGAGGCACCTCCGCAGATACAGGAGTGTGAGGCGTTAGAGGGACCTCCCCAGATACAGGAGTGTAAGAGAGGGATTAGAGGGAGCTCCCCAGATACAGGAGTGTGAGATAGGGTTTAGAGGGACCTCCCCAGATACAGGAGTGTGAGAGAGGGGTTAGAGGCGCTTTTCCAGACACAGGAGTGTGAGAGAGGGGTGAGAGGGACCTCCCGAGATACAGCAGTGTGAGAGAGGGGTTAGAGGGACCTCCCGAGATACAGGAGTGTGAGAGCGGGATTAGAGGGACCTGCCGAGATACAGGAGTGTGAGAGAGGGGTTAGAGGGACCTCCCCAGATACAGGAGTGTGAGGGGGGGGATTAGAGGGAACTGGCCAGATACAGGAGTGTGAGAGAGGGGTTAGATGGACCTCCCCAGATACAGGAGTGTTTGAGAGAGGGGTTAGATGGACCTCCCCAGATATAGGAGTGTTAGAGAGCGGTTAGAGGGACCTCCCCAGATACAGGAGTGTGAGAGAGGGATTAGAGGGACCTCCCCAGATACAGAAGTGTGAGATAGGGGTTAGAGGGACCACCCAAGATACAGGAGTGTGAGGGTTTAGATGGACCTACCCAGATACAGGAGTGTGAGAGAGGGGTTAGAGGGACGTCCCCAGATACAGGAGTGTGAGATAATGTTTAGAAAGACCTCCCCAGATACAGGAGTGTGAGAGAGGGCTTAGAGGGACCTCCCCAGATACAGGAGTGTTTGAAAGAGGGGTTAGAGGAACCTCACCAGATACAGGAGTGTGACAGAGGGATTCGAGGGACCTCCCCAGATACAGGAGTGTGAGAGGGGTTAGAGGGACCTCCCCAGATACAGGAGTGTGAGAGAGCTTTTCGTGGGACCTCCCCAGATACAGGAGTGTGAGAGAGGGGTTAGAGGGAACTCCCCAGATACAGGAGTGTGACAGATGGGTTAGAGGGACCTCCCCAGATACAGGAGTGTGAGAGAGGGGTTAGAGGGAAATCTCCAGATACAGGAGTGGGAGAGAGGGGTTAGTGGGACCTCCCCAGTACAGGAGTGTGAGAGGGATGGGGGGTTAGATGGACCTCCCGAGGTACAGGAGATGTGAGAGAGGGGTTAGAGGGACCTCCCCAGATACAGGAGTGTGAGAGAGGGGTTAGAGGCACTTTTCCAGACACAGGAGTGTGAGAGAGGGGTGAGAGGGACCTCCCGAGATACAGCAGTGTGAGAGAGGGGTTAGAGGGACCTCCCGAGATACAGGAGTGTGAGAGAGGGATTAGAGGAACCTGCCGAGATACAGGAGTGTGAGAGAGGGGTTAGAGGGACCTCCCTAGATACAGGAGTGTGAGGGGGGGGGGATTAGAGGGAACTCGCCAGATACAGGAGTGTGAGAGAGGGGTTAGAGGGACCTCCCCAGATACAGGAGTGTTCGAGAGAGGGGTTAGATGGACCTCCCCAGATATAGGAGTGTGAGAGAGGGGTTAGAGGGGCCTCCCCAAATACAGGATAGTGAGATAGGGTTAGAGGGACCTCCCCAGATACAGGAGTGTGAGAGAGGGGTTAGAGGGACCTCCCCAGATACAGGAGTGTGAGAGATGGGTTAGAGGGACCTCCCCAGATACAGGAGTGTGAGAGAGGGGTTAACGGGGCCTCCCCAGATACAGGAGTGTGAGAGAGGGGTTAGAGGCACTTTCCCAGATACACGAGTGTGAGAGAGGGGTTAGAGGAACCTCCCCAGATACAGGAGTGTGAGAGAGTGGTTAGAGGGACCTCCCCAGATACAGAAGTGTGAGAGAGGTGTTAGAGGGACCTCCCCAGATACAGGCGTGTGATAGAGGGGTTAGAGGGACCTCCCCAGATACAGAAGTGAGAGAGAGGGGTTAGAGGGAACTCCCCAGATACACAAGTGTGACAGAGAGGTTAGAGAGACCTCCCCAGATATAGGAGTCTGAGAGGGGTTAGAGGGACCTCCCCAGATACAGGATTGTGAGAGAGGGTTTAGAGGGACCTCCCCAGATACAGGAGTGTGAGAGAGGGGTTAGAGGGACCTCCCCTGGTACAAGAGTGTGACAGAGGGGTTCGAGGGACCTCCCCAGATACAGGAGTGTGAGAGAGGGGTTAGAGGGACGTACCCAGACACAGGAGTGTGAGAGAGGTGTTAGAGGGACGTCCCCAGATACAGGAGTGTGAGATAGTGTTTAGAAAGACCTCCCCAGATACAGGAGTGTGAGAGAGGGCTTAGAGGGACCACCCCAGATACAGGAGTGTTTGAAAGAGGGGTTAGCGGAACCTCACCAGATACAGGAGTGTGACAGAGGGATTCGAGGGACCTCCCCAGATACAGGAGTGTGAGAGGGGTTAGAGGGACCTCCCCAGATACAGGAGTGTGAGAGAGTTTTTCGTGGGACCTCCCCAGATACAGGAGTGTGACAGATGGGTTAGAGGGACCTCCCCAGATACAGGAGTCTGAGAGAGGGGTTAGAGGGAAATCTCCAGATACAGGAGTGTGAGAGAGGGGTTAGTGGGATCTCCCCAGATACAGGAGTGTGAGAGGGATGGGGGGTTAGATGGACCTCCCGAGGTACAGGAGATGTGAGAGAGGGGTTAGAGGGACCTCCCCAGATACAGGAGTGTGTGAGAGAGGGGTTAGAGGGACCTCCAAAGATATAGGAGCGTGAGAGAATGGTTCGAGGGACCTCCCCAGATACAGGAGTGTGAGAGAGGGGTTAGAGGGACCACCCCAGATACAGGAGTGTGAGGCGTTAGAGGGACCTCCCCAGATACAGGAGTGTGAGAGGGGGATAAGAGGGAGCTCCCCAGATACAGAAGTGTGAGATAGGGTTTAGAGGGAGCTCCCCAGATACAGGAGTGTGAGAGAGGGGTTAGAGGCACTTTTCCAGACACAGGAGTGTGAGAGAGGGGTGAGAGGGACCTCCCGAGATACAGCAGTGTGAGAGAGGGGTTAGAGGGACCTCCCGAGATACAGGAGTGTGAGAGAGGGATTAGAGGGACCTGCCGAGATACAGGAGTGTGAGAGAGGGGTTAGAGGGACCTCCCTAGATTCAGGAGTGTGAGGGGAGGGGATTAGAGGGAACTCGCCAGATACAGGAGTGTGAGAGAGGGGTTAGAGGGACCTCCCCAGATACAGGAGTGTTCGAGAGAGGGGTTAGATGGACCTCCCCAGATATAGGAGTGTGAGAGAGGGGTTAGAGGAGCCTCCCAAAATACAGGAGTGTGAGAGAGGGTTAGAGGGACCTCCCCAGATACAGGAGTGTGAGAGAGGGGTTAGAGGGTCCTCCCCAGATACAGGAGTGTGCGAGATGGGTTAGAGGGACCTCCCCAGATACAGGAGTGTGAGAGAGGGGTTAACGGGACCTCCCCAGATACAGGAGTGTGAGAGAGGGGTTAGAGGCACTTTCCCAGATACACGAGTGTGAGAGAGGGGTTAGAGGAACCTCCCCAGATACAGGAGTGTGAGAGAGTGGTTAGAGGGACCTCCCCAGATACAGAAGTGTGAGAGAGGTGGTAGAGGGACCTCCCCAGATACAGGAGTGTGATAGAGGGGTTAGAGGGACCTCCCCAGATACAGAAGTGAGAGAGAGGGGTTAGAGGGAACTCCCCAGATACACAAGTGTGACAGAGAGGTTAGAGAGACCTCCCCAGATATAGGAGTCTGAGAGGGGTTAGAGGGACCTCCCCAGATACAGGAGTGTGAGAGAGGGTTTAGAGGGACCTCCCCAGATACAGGAGTGCGAGAGAGGGGTTAGAGGGACCTCCCCTGGTACAAGAGTGTGACAGAGGGGTTCGAGTGACCTCCCCAGATACAGGAGTGTGAGAGAGGGGTTAGAGGGACGTACCCAGACACAGGAGTGTGAGAGAGGTGTTAGAGGGACGTCCCCAGATACAGGAGTGTGAGATAGTGTTTAGAAAGACCTCCCCAGATACAGGAGTGTGAGAGAGGACTTAGAGGGACCACCCCAGATACAGGAGTGTTTGAAAGAGGGGTTAGAGGAACCTCACCAGATACAGGAGTGCGACAGAGGGATTCGAGGGACCTCCCCAGATACAGGAGTGTGAGAGGGGTTAGAGGGACCTCCCCAGATACAGGAGTGTGAGAGAGTTTTTCGTGGGACCTCCCCAGATACAGGAGTGTGAGAGAGGGGTTAGAGGGAACTCCCCAGTTACAGGAGTGTGACAGATGGGTTAGAGGGACCTCCCCAGATACAGGAGTGTGAGAGAGGGGTTAGAGGGAAATCTCCAGATACAGGAGTATGAGAGAGGGGTTAGTGGGACCTCCCAAGATACAGGAGTGTGAGAGGGATGGGGGGTTAGATGGACCTCCCGAGGTACAGGAGATGTGAGAGAGGTGTTAGAGGGACCTCCCCAGATACAGGAGTGTGTGAGAGAGGGGTTAGAGGGACCTCCAAAGATATAGGAGCGTGAGAGAATGTAACGAGGGACCTCCCCAGATACAGGAGTGTGAGAGAGGGGTTAGAGGGACCACCCAAGATACAGGAGTGTGAGGCGTTAGAGGGACCTCCCCAGATACAGGAGTGTGAGAGAGGGATAAGAGTGAGCTCCCCAGATTCAGGAGTGTGAGGGGAGGGGATTAGAGGGAACTCGCCAGATACAGGAGTGTGAGAGAGGGGTTAGAGGGACCTCCCCAGATACAGGAGTGTTCGAGAGAGGGGTTAGATGGACCTCCCCAGATATAGGAGTGTGAGAGAGGGGTTAGAGGAGCCTCCCAAAATACAGGAGTGTGAGAGAGGGTTAGAGGGACCTCCCCAGATACAGGAGTGTGAGAGAGGGGTTAGAGGGTCCTCCCCAGATACAGGAGTGTGCGAGATGGGTTAGAGGGACCTCCCCAGATACAGGAGTGTGAGAGAGGGGTTAACGGGACCTCCCCAGATACAGGAGTGTGAGAGAGGGGTTAGAGGCTCTTTCCCAGATACACGAGTGTGAGAGAGGGGTTAGAGGAACCTCCCCAGATACAGGAGTGTGAGAGAGTGGTTAGAGGGACCTCCCCAGATACAGAAGTGTGAGAGAGGTGTTAGAGGGACCTCCCCAGATACAGGAGTGTGATAGAGGGGTTAGAGGGACCTCCCCAGATACAGAAGTGAGAGAGAGGGGTTAGAGGGAACTCCCCAGATACACAAGTGTGACAGAGAGGTTAGAGAGACCTCCCCAGATATAGGAGTCTGAGAGGGGTTAGAGGGACCTCCCCAGATACAGGAGTGTGAGAGAGGGTTTAGAGGGACCTCCCCAGATACAGGAGTGCGAGAGAGGGGTTAGAGGGACCTCCCCTGGTACAAGAGTGTGACAGAGGGGTTCGAGTGACCTCCCCAGATACAGGAGTGTGAGAGAGGGGTTAGAGGGACGTACCCAGACACAGGAGTGTGAGAGAGGTGTTAGAGGGACGTCCCCAGATACAGGAGTGTGAGATAGTGTTTAGAAAGACCTCCCCAGATACAGGAGTGTGAGAGAGGACTTAGAGGGACCACCCCAGATACAGGAGTGTTTGAAAGAGGGGTTAGAGGAACCTCACCAGATACAGGAGTGCGACAGAGGGATTCGAGGGACCTCCCCAGATACAGGAGTGTGAGAGGGGTTAGAGGGACCTCCCCAGATACAGGAGTGTGAGAGAGTTTTTCGTGGGACCTCCCCAGATACAGGAGTGTGAGAGAGGGGTTAGAGGGAACTCCCCAGTTACAGGAGTGTGACAGATGGGTTAGAGGGACCTCCCCAGATACAGGAGTGTGAGAGAGGGGTTAGAGGGAAATCTCCAGATACAGGAGTATGGAGAGGGGTTAGTGGGACCTCCCAAGATACAGGAGTGTGAGAGGGATGGGGGGTTAGATGGACCTCCCGAGGTACAGGAGATGTGAGAGAGGTGTTAGAGGGACCTCCCCAGATACAGGAGTGTGTGAGAGAGGGGTTAGAGGGACCTCCAAAGATATAGGAGCGTGAGAGAATGTAACGAGGGACCTCCCCAGATACAGGAGTGTGAGAGAGGGGTTAGAGGGACCACCCAAGATACAGGAGTGTGAGGCGTTAGAGGGACCTCCCCAGATACAGGAGTGTGAGAGAGGGATAAGAGTGAGCTCCCCAGATACAGGAGTGTGAGATAGGGTTTAGAGGGACCTCCCCAGATACAGGAGTGTGAGAGAGGGGTTAGAGGCACTTTTCCAGACACAGGAGTGTGAGAGAGGGGTGAGAGGGACCTCCCGAGATACAGCAGTGTGAGAGAGGGGTTAGAGGGACCTCCCGAGATACAGGAGTGTGAGAGCGGGATTAGAGGGACCTGCCGAGATACAGGAGTGTGAGAGAGGGGTTAGAGGGACCTCCCCAGATACAGGAGTGTGAGGGGGGGGGATTAGAGGGAACTCGCCAGATACAGGAGTGTGAGAGAGGGGTTAGAGGGACCTCCCCAGATACAGGAGTGTTTGAGAGAGGGGTTAGATGGACCTCCCCAGATATAGGAGTGTGAGAGAGGGGTTAGAGGGGCCTCCCCAGATACAGGAGTGTGAGAGAGGGTTAGAGGGACCTCCCCAGATACAGGAGTGTGAGAGAGGGGTTAGAGGGACCTCCCCAGATACAGGAGTGTGAGAGATGGGTTAGAGGGACCTCCCCAGATACAGGAGTGTGAGAGAGGGGTTAAAGGGACCTCCCCAGATACAGGAGTGTGAGAGAGGGGTTAGAGGCACTTTCCCAGATACAGGAGTGTGAGAGAGGGGTTAGAGGAACCTCCCCAGATACAGGAGTGTGAGAGAATGGTTAGAGGGACCTCCCCAGATACAGAAGTGTGAGAGAGGTGTTAGAGGGACCTCCCCAGATACAGGAGTGTGATAGAGGGGTTAGAGGGACCTCCCCAGATACAGAAGTGAGAGAGAGGGGTTAAAGGGAACTCCCCAGATACACAAGTGTGACACAGAGGTTAGAGAGACCTCCCCAGATATAGGAGTGTGAGAGGGGTTAGAGGGACCTCCCCAGATACAGGAGTGTGAGAGAGGGTTTAGAGGGACCTCCCCAGATACAGGAGTGTGGGAGAGGGGTTAGAGGGACCTCCCCTGGTACAGGAGTGTGACAGAGGGGTTCGAGGGACCTCCCCAGATACAGGAGTGTGAGAGAGGGGTTAGAGGGACCTACCCAGATACAGGAGTGTGAGAGAGGTGTTAGAGGGAACTCCCCAGATACAGGACTTTGAGAGATGGTTTAAAGGAACCTCTCTAGATACTGAGGTGAGAGAGATGGTGAAAAGGATCTCCCCAGACACAGGAGTGTGAGCGAGATGTTAGAGCGAGCTCCCCAGGAACCTGAACTCGGAATTGCATCCATATTCAGACTGTGTTGTTATCATTTTATAACTGGGAGCTGTTGTCTTAGTCTCAACTCAGAGACGAGGTCAGTTTTACAAGCATATTTTAACCTACACTTTCACAAAACCTGAGCAAATATTTCAGGTTGAAATAAGGATAGCTGCAGTAAACTGGAATGAATATCACAGCTGATTATACCCCTGTGAAACGACAGATTCACATACATCTTCCAAACACACCCATTCAATTGTTCACCCCTTACTGTCCACAATACCATGGAAATAGCAAGTGAGGTATTCACAATAGCTATTATGGAATCACAGCTACTTGCTCATTCTCTCCTCCCTCAAGCAAATCACTGACCTCAACCTGACACAAGTCCATGCAAGGATTCTTGCTGTGTACAGTAAAATGGGCACTAGCTCACGGATTAAAAGGGACGTCCACAGATGCAGGAGTGTGAGAGAGGTGTTAGAGGGACCTCGCTAGATACAGAAGTGCGCAGACGGGGTCAGCGAGACCGCCCCAGATACATGAGTGTGAGAGAGAGGTTAGAGGGTCCTACCCAGATGCAGGAATGTGAGAGGGGGGTTAGAGGGAGCTTCCAGATACTGGTGTGTGAGAGAGGGGTTAGTGGGACCTCCTCAGATACAGGAGTGTGAGAGAGAGGTGAGAGGGAGCTCACCAAATACAGGAGTGTGAGAGAAGGGTTAGAGGAAAATCTCCAGATACAGGAGTGTGAGAGAGGTGTTAGTGGGACCTCCCCAGATACAGGAGTGTGAGAGGTGTGGGAGGTTAGATGGACCTACCGAGGTACAGGAGATGTGAGAGAGGGGTTAGATGGACCTCCCCAGATACAGGAGTGTGTGAGAGAGTGGTTAGAGGGACCTCGCAAGATATAGGAGTGAGAGAGAAGGGTTAGAGGGACCTCCACAGATACAGGAGTGTGAGTGAGGAATTAGAGGGACCTCCCCAGATACAGGAGTGTGACAGAGGGTTTAGAGGGACCTTCACAGATACAAGAGTGTGAGACAGGGGTTAGAGGCACTTATCCAGATACAGGAGTGTGAGAGAGGGGTTAGAAGAACCTCCCCAGATACAGGAGTGTGAGAGAGGCGTTAGACGGACCTCCCCAGATACAGGAGTGTGAGAGAGGGTTTAGAGGGACTTCCTCAGATACAGGAGTGTGAGAGAGGGTTTTGAGGGACCTCCCCAGATACAGGAGTGTGAGAGAGGGGTTAGAGGGAACTCCCCAGATACAGGAGTGTGGGAGAGGGGTTAGTGCGACCTCCCCAGATAAAGGAGTGTGAGAGAGGGGTTAGAGGGACCTGCCCAAATACAGGAGTGTGAGGGGTTAGAGGGACCTCCCCAGATACAGGAGTGTGAGAGAGTGGTTAGAGGGAGCTCCCCAGATACAGCAGTGTGAGTGAGGTGCTAGACGGAGCTCCCCAGATACAGGAGTGTGAGAGCGGGGTTAGAGGGACCTCCCAGATACAGAAGTGTGAGTAAGAGATTAGAGCGAGCTCCCCAGAAAACTGACCTCGGAATTGCGTCCAGAGTCAGACTGTGTTGATATCAGTTTGTAACTGGGAGCTGTTGTCTTAGTCTCAAGCTCAGAGACGAGGTCAGTTTTACAACAATTTTTTAACCTGCCCTTTCACAAAACCTGAGCAAATATTTCAGGTTGAAATAAGGATAGCTGCAGTAAACTGGAATGAATATCACAGCTGATTATACCCCTGTGAAACGACAGAGTCACGTACATCTTCCAAACACACCCAGTCAATTGTTCACCCCTTACTGTCAACAATACCAGGGAAATAGCAGGAGAGGTATTCACAGTAGGTATTATCGAATCACAGCTCATTCCTCATTCTCTCCTCCCTCAAGCAAATCACTGACCTCAACCTGACACAGGTCTGTGCAAGGATACTTGATGTGTAGAGAAAATGGGCACTGGCTCACTGATTAAAAGGGACGTCCACAGATACAGGAGTGTGAGAGAGGGGTTAGAAGGACCTCCCCAGATATCGGAGTGTGCAGGAGGGGTTAGAGGGACCTCCCCAGATACAGGAGTGTGAGAGAGGCGTTAGTGGGACCTCCCCAGATACAGGAGTGTGAGAGAGGGTTTAGAGGGACCTCCCCAGATACAGGAGTGTGAGTGAGGGGTTAGAGGGACCTCCCCAGATACAGGAGTGTGAGAGAGGCGTTAGTGGGACCTCCCCAGATACAGGAGTGTGAGAGAGGGGTTAGAGGGACCTCCCCAGATACAGGAGTGTGAGTGAGGGGTTAGAGGCACCTCCCTAGATACAGGAGTGTGAGTGAGGGGTTAGAGGGACCACCCCAGATACAGGGGCTTGAGAGAGTGGTTAGAGGGACCTGACCAGATACAGGAGTGTGAGAGAGGGGTTAGAGTGACCTCCCGAGATTCAGGAGTGTGAGAAAGGGGTTAGAGGGACCTCCCCAGATACAGGAGTTTGAGTGGTTAGAGGGACCTACCCAGATACAGGAGTGTGAGAGAGGGGTTAGAGGGACCTCCCCAGATACAGGAGTGTGCAGGAGGGATTAGAGGGACCTCCCCAGATACAGGAGTGTGAGAGAGAAGTTAGAGGGTCCTCCCCAGATACAGTAATGTGAGAGAGTGTTAGAGTGGAGCTCTGCAGATACAGGAGTGTGAGAGAGGGGTTAGAGGGAACTCCCCAGATACAGGAGTGTGGGAGAGGGGTTAGTGGGACCTCCCCAGATACAGGAGTGTGAGAGGGCTCGGGGGTTTGATGGACCTACCGAGGTACAGGAGTGTGAGAGAGGGGTTAGAGGGACCTCCCCAGATACAGGAGTGTGTAAGAGAGGGGATAGAGGAACCTCCCAAGATATAGAAGTGTGTGAGAGGGGTTAAAGGGACCTCCCCGGATACAGGTGCCTGAGAGAGCGGTTAGAGGGAGCGCCCAGATATAGGAGTGTGAGAGAGGGGTTAGAGGGACCTCCTCAGATCGATGAATATGTGAGAGAGTGGTTAGAGGGACTTCCACAGATATAGGAGTGTGAGAGATGGGTCAGAGTGACCTTCCAAGATATCGGAGTGTGCGAGGGGGTGTTTCAGGGAACTCGCCAGATCCAGGAGTGTGAGAGAGGGGTTAGAGGAACCTCCCCAGATACAGAAGTGTGTGAGAGTGGGGTTAGCGTGACCTCCCCAGATACAGGAGTGTGAGAGAAGGTTTAGAGGGACCTCCCCAGAAACAGGAGTGTGAGAGAGGTGTTAGAGGGACCTCCCCAGATACAGGAGTGTGAGAGAGGGGTTAGAGGGACCGCCCCAGATACAGGAGTGTGAGAGAGGTGTGAGAGAGACCTTGCCAGAGACAGGAGTGTGAGGGGGGGTTAGAGGGACCTCCCCAGAGACAGGGGTGTGAGAGAGGGGTTAGATGGACATCCCCAGATACAGGAGTTTGAGGGGTTAGAGGGACCTCCCCAGATACAGGAGTGTGAGAGAGGGGTTAGAGGGACCTCCCCAGATACAGGGGTGTGAGAGAGGGGTTAGAGGAACCACCCCAGATACAGGAGTGTGAGAGAGGGGTTAGAGGGACCTCCCCAGATACAGGAGTGTGAGGGGTTCGAGGGAGCTCCCCAGATACAGGAGTGTGAGAGATGGGTTAAAGCGACCACTCTAAATACTGAGGTGAGAGAGATGGTGAAAAGGACCTAACCAGACACAGGAGTGTGAGCGAGATGTTTGAGCGAGCTCCCCAGAATCCTGACCTCGGAATTGCGTCCAGAGTCAGACTGTGTTGACATCAGTTTATAACTGGGAGCTGTTGTCTTAGTCTCAAGCTCAGAGACGAGGTCAGTTTTACAACCATTTTTTAACCTGTCCTTTCACAAAACCTGAGCAAATATTTCAGGTTGAAATAAGGATAGCTGCAGTAAACTGGAATGAATATCACAGCTGATTATACCCCTGTGAAACGACAGAGTCACGTGCATCTTCCAAACACACCCAGTCAATTGTTCACCCCTTACTGTCAACAATACCAGGGAAATAGCAGGAGAGTTATTCACAGTAGATATTATCGAATCACAGCTCATTCCTCATTCTCTCCTCCCTCAAGCAAATCACTGACCTCAACCTGACACAGTCTATGCAAGGATACTTGATGTGTAGAGAAAAATGGGCACCGGCTCACTGATTAAAAGGGACGTCCACAGATACAGGAGTGTGAGAGAGGGGTTAGAGGGACCTCCCCAGATATCGGAGTGTACAGGAGGGGTTAGAGGGACCTCCCCAGATACAGGAGTGTGAGAGAGGCGTTAGTGGGACCTCCCCAGATACAGGAGTGTGAGAGAGGGTTTAGAGGGACCTCCCCAGATACAGGAGTGTGAGTGAGGGGTTAGAGGGACCTCCCCAGATACAGGAGTGTGAGAGAGGCGTTAGTGGGACCTCCCCAGATACAGGAGTGTGAGAGAGGGGTTAGAGGGACCTCCCCAGATACAGGAGTGTGAGTGAGGGGTTAGAGGCACCTCCCCAGATACAGGAGTGTGAGTGAGGGGTTAGAGGGACCACCCCAGATACAGGGGCTTGAGAGAGTGGTTAGAGGGACCGCCCCAGATACAGGAGTGTGAGAGAGGGGTTAGAGTGACCTCCCGAGATTCAGGAGTGTGAGAGAGGGGTTTGAGAGACCTCCCCAGATACAGGAGTGTGGCAGACGGTTTAGAGGGTCCTCCCCAGATACAGGAGTGTGAGAAAGGGGTTAGAGGGACCTCCCCAGATACAGGAGTTTGAGTGGTTAGAGGGACCTACCCAGATACAGGAGTGTGAGAGAGGGGTTAGAGGGACCTCCCCAGATACAGGAGTGTGCAGGAGGGATTAGAGGGACCTCCCCAGATACAGGAGTGTGAGAGAGAAGTTAGAGGGTCCTCCCCAGATACAGTAATGTGAGAGAGTGTTAGAGTGGAGCTCTGCAGATACAGGAGTGTGAGAGAGGGGTTAGAGGGAACTCCCCAGATACAGGAGTGTGGGAGAGGGGTTAGTGGGACCTCCCCAGATCCAGGAGTGTGAGAGGGCTCGGGGGTTTGATGGACCTACCGAGGTACAGGAGTGTGAGAGAGGGGTTAGAGGGACCTCCCCAGATACAGGAGTGTGTGAGAGAGGGGATAGAGGAACCTCCCAAGATATAGAAGTGTGTGAGAGGGGTTAGAGGGACCTCCCCGGATACAGGTGCCTGAGAGAGCGGTTAGAGGGAGCGCCCAGATATAGGAGTGTGAGAGAGGGGTTAGAGGGACCTCCTCAGATCGATGAATATGTGAGAGAGTGGTTAGAGGGACTTCCACAGATATAGGAGTGTGAGAGATGGGTCAGAGTGACCTTCCAAGATATCGGAGTGTGAGAGGGGGTGTTTCAGGGAACTCGGCAGATCCAGGAGTGTGAGAGAGGGGTTAGAGGAACCTCCCCAGATACAGAAGTGTGTGAGAGTGGGGTTAGCGTGACCTCCCCAGATACAGGAGTGTGAGAGAAGGTTTAGAGGGACCTCCCCAGAAACAGGAGTGTGAGAGAGGTGTTAGAGGGACCTCCCCAGATACAGGAGTGTGAGAGAGGGGTTAGAGGGACCTCCCCAGATACAGGAGTGTGAGAGAGGTGTGAGAGAGACCTTGCCAGAGACAGGAGTGTGAGGGGGGGGTTAGAGGGACCTCCCCAGAGAAAGGGGTGTGAGAGAGGGGTTAGATGGACATCCCCAGATACAGGAGTTTGAGGGGTTAGAAGGACCTCCCCAGATACAGGAGTGTGAGAGAGGGGTTAGAGGTACCTCCCCAGATACAGGAGTGTGAGAGAGGGGTTAGAGGAACCTCCCCAGATACAGGAGTGTGAGAGAGGGGTTAGAGGGACCTCCCCAGATACAGGAGTGTGAGGGGTTCGAGGGAGCTCCCCAGATACAGGAGTGTGAGAGATGGATTAAAGCGACCTCTCTAAATACTGAGGTGAGAGAGATGGTGAAAAGGACCTCACCAGACACAGGAGTGTGAGCGAGATGTTAGAGCGAGCTTCCCAGAATCCTGACCTCGGAATTGCGTCCAGAGTCAGACTGTGTTGACATCAGTTTATAACTGGGAGCTGTTGTCTTAGTCTCAAGCTCAGAGACGAGGTCAGTTTTACAACCATTTTTTAACCTGCCCTTTCACAAAACCTGAGCAAATATTTCAGGTTGAAATAAGGATAGCTGCAGTAAACTGGAATGAATATCACAGCTGATTATACCCCTGTGAAACGACAGAGTCACGTACATCTTCCAAACACACCCAGTCAATTGTTCACCCCTTACTGTCAACAATACCAGGGAAATAGCAGGAGAGGTATTCACAGTAGATATTATCGAATCACAGCTCATTCCTCATTCTCTCCTCCCTCAAGCAAATCACTGACCTCAACCTGACACAGGTCTATGCAAGGATACTTGATGTGTCGAGAAAAATGGGCAATGGCTCACTGATTAAAAGGGACGTCCACAGATACAGGAATGTGAGAGAGGGGTTAGAGGGACCTCCCCAGATATCGGAGTGTGCAGGAGGGGTTAGAGGGACCTCCCCAGATACAGGAGTGTGAGAGAGGCGTTAGTGGGACCTGCCCAGATACAGGAGTGTGAGAGAGGGTTAAGAGGGACCTCCACAGATACAGCAGTGTGAGTGAGGGGTTAGAGGGACCTCCCCAGATACAGGAGTGTGAGAGAGGCGTTAGTGGGACCTCCCCAGATACAGGAGTGTGAGAGAGGGGTTAGAGGGACCTCCCCAGATACAGGAGTGTGAGTGAGGGGTTAGAGGCACCTCCCCAGACACAGGAGTGTGAGTGAGGGGTTAGAGGGACCACCCCAGATACAGGGGCTTGAGAGAGTGGTTAGAGGGACCGCCCCAGATACAGGACTGTGAGAGAGGGGTTAGAGGGACCTCCCCAGATACAGGAGTGTGAGGGGTTCGAGGGACCGCCCTAGATACAGGAGTGTGAGAGAGGGGTTAGAGGGACCTCCCCAGATACAGGAGTGTGAGAGAGGGTTTAGAAGGACCTCCCCAGATACAGGAGTGTGAGTGAGGGGTTAGAGGGACCTCCCCAGATACAGGAGTGTGAGTGAGGTGTTAGAGGCACCTCCCCAGACACAGGAGTGTGAGTGAGGGGTTAGAGGGACCACCCCAGATACAGGGGCTTGAGAGAGTGGTTAGAGGGACCACCCCAGACACAGGACTGTGAGAGAGGGGTTAGAGGGACCTCCACAGATACAGGAGTGTGAGGGGTTCGAGGGACCGCCCTAGATACAGGAGTGTGAGAGAGGGGTTAGGGGGACCTCCCCAGATACAGGAGTGTGAGAGATGGGCTAAAGGAACCTCTCTAGATACTGAGGTGAGAGAGATGGTGAAAAGGACCTCCCCAGACACAGGGGTGTGAGCGAGATGTTCGACCGAGCACCCCAGAAACCTGACCTCGGAATTGCGTCCAGAGTCAGACTGTGTTGATATCAGTTTATAACTGGGAGCTGTTGTCTCAGTCTCAAGCTCAGAGACGAGGTCTGTTTCACAAGCATTTTTTAACCTGCCCTTTCACAAAAACTGAGCAAATATTTCAGGTTGAAATAAGGATAGCTGCAGTAAACTGGAATGAATATCACAGCTGATTATATCCCTGTGAAACGACAGTTTCACGTACATCTTCCAAACACACCCAGTCAATCGTTCACCCCTTACTGTCCACAATACCAGGGAAATAGCATGAGAGATATTCACAATAGATATTATGGAATCACAGCTCCTTCCTCATTCTCTCCTCCCTCAAGCAAATCACTGACCTCAACTGGACACAAGTCCATGCAAGGATTCTTGCTGTGTACAGTAAAATGTGCACGAGCTCACTCATTAAATGGGACGTCCACAGATACAGGAGTGTGAGAGAGGGGTTAGAGGGACCTCCCCAGATTCAGGAGTGTGCAGGAGGGATTAGAGGGATCTCCCCAGATACAGGAGTGTGAGAGAGAGGTTAGAGGGTCCTCCCCAGATACAGTAATGTGAGAGAGGGTGAGAGGGAGCTCTCCAGATACAGGAGTGTGAGAGAGGGGTTAGAGGGAACTCCCCAGATATAGGAGTGTGAGAGAGGGTTAGAGGGAGCTTTCCAGATACAGGAGTGTGGGAGAGGGGTTAGTGGGACCTCCCCAGATACAGGAGTGTGATTGGGGTCGGGGGTTTGATGGACCTACCGAGGTACAGGAGTGTGAGAGAGGGGTTAGAGGGACCTCCCCAGATACAGGAGTGTGAGAGAGGTGTGAGAGAGGCCTTGCCAGAGACAGGAGTGTGAGAGGGGGGTTAGTGGGACCTCCCCAGAGACAGGGGTGTGAGAGAGTGGTTTGATGGACATCCCCAGATACAGGAGTTTGAGGGGTTAGAGGGACCTCCCCAGATACAGGAGTGTGAGAGATGGGTTAGAGGGACCTCCCCAGATACAGGAGTGTGAGAGAGGGGTTAGAGGAACCTCCCCAGATACAGGAGTGTGAGAGAGGGGTTAGAGGGACCTCCCCAGATACAGCAGTGTGAGGGGTTCGAGGGAGCTCCCCAGATACAGGAGTGTGAGAGATGGGTTAAAGCGACCTCTCTAAATACTGAGGTGAGAGAGATGGTGAAAAGGACCTCACCAGACACAGGAGTGTGAGAGAGGGGTTAGAGGGACCTCCCCAGATATCGGAGTGTGCAGGAGGGGTTAGAGGGACCTACCCAGATACAGGAGTGTGAGAGAGGCATTAGTGGGACCTCCCCAGATACAGGAGTGTGAGAGAGGGTTTAGAGGGACCTCCCCAGATACAGTAGTGTGAGTGAGGGGTTAGAGGGACCTCCCCAGACACAGGAGTGTGAGAGAGGCGTTAGTGGGACCTCCCCAGATACAGGAGAGTGAGAGAGGTGTTAGAGGGACCTCCCCAGATACAGGAGTGTGAGTGAGGGGTTAGAGGCACCTCCCCAGATGCAGGAGTGTGAGTGAGGGTTTAGAGTGACCACCCCAGATACAGGGGCTTGAGAGAGTGGTCAGAGGGACCTCCCCAGATACAGGACTGTGAGAGAGGGGTTAGAGGGACCTCCCCAGATACAGGAGTGTGAGGGCTTCGAGGGACCGCCCTAGATACAGGAGTGTGAGAGAGGGGTTAGAGGGACCTCCCCAGATACAGGAGTGTGAGAGATGGGTTAAAGGAACCTCTCTAGATGCTGAGGTGAGAGAGATGGTGAAAAGGACCTCCCCAGACACAGGGGTGTGAGCGAGATGTTCGAGCGAGCACCCCAGAAACCTGACCTCGGAATTGCGTCCAGAGTCAGACTGTGTTGATATCAGTTTATAACTGGGAGCTGTTGTCTCAGTCTCAAGCTCAGAGACGAGGTCAGTTTCACAAGCATTTTGTAACCTGCCGTTCACAAAACCTGAGCAAATATTTCAGGTTGAAATAAGGATAGCTGCAGTAAACTGGAATGAATATCACAGCTGATTATAGCCCTGTGAAACGACAGTTTCACGTACATCTTCCAAACACACCCAGTCAATTGTTCACCCCTTACAATCCACAATACCAGGGAAATAGCATGAGAGATATTCACAATAGATATTATGGAATCACAGCTCCTTCCTCATTCTCTCCTCCATCAAGCAAATCACTGACCTCAACTGGACACAAGTCCATGCATGGATTCTTGCTGTGTACAGTAAAATGGGCACGAGCTCACTCATTAACTGGGACGTCCACAGATACAGGAGTGTGAGAGAGGGGTTAGAGGGACCTCCCCAGATACAGGAGTGTGCAGGAGGGATTAGAGGGATCTCCCCAGATACAGGAGTGTGAGAGAGAGGTTAGAGGGTCCTCCCCAGATACAGTAATGTGAGAGAGGGTTAGAGGGAGCTCTCCAGATACAGGAGTGTGAGAGAGGGGTTAGAGGGAACTCCCCAGATACAGGAGTGTGAGAGAGGGTTAGAGGGAGCTTTCCAGATACAGGAGTGTGGGAGAGGGGTTAGTGGGACCTCCCCAGATACAGGAGTGTGATAGGGGTCTGGGGTTTGATGGACCTACCGAGGTACAGGAGTGTGAGAGAGGGGTTAGAGGGACCTCCCCAGATACAGGAGTGTGAGAGAGGTGTGAGAGAGACCTTGCCAGAGACAGGAGTGTGAGAGGGGGGTTAGAGGGTCCTCCCCAGAGACAGGGGTGTGAGAGAGGGGTTAGGTGGACATCCCCAGATACAGGAGTTTGAGGGTTTAGAGGGAGCTCCCCAGATACAGGAGTGTGAGAGATGGGTTAAAGCGACCTCTCTAAATACTGAGGTGAGAGAGATGGTGAAAAGGACCTCGCCAGACACAGGAGTGTGAACGAGATGTTAGAGCGAGCTCCCCAGAATCCTGATCTCGGAATTGCGTCCAGAGTCAGACTGTGTTGACATCAGTTTATAACTGGGAGCTGTTGTCTTAGTCTCAAGCTCAGAGACGAGGTCAGTTTTACAACCATTTTTTAACCTGCCCTTTCACAAAACCTGAGCAAATATTTCAGGTTGAATTAAGGATAGCTGCAGTAAACTGGAATGAATATCACAGCTGATTATACCCCTGTGAAACGACAGAGTCACGTACATCTTCCAAACACACCCAGTCAATTGTTCACCCCTTACTGTCAACAATACCAGGGAAATAGCAGGAGAGGTATTCACAGTAGATATTATCGAATCACAACTCATTCCTCATTCTCTCCTCCCTCAAGCAAATCACTGACCTCAACCTGACACAGGTCTATGCAAGGTTACTTGATGTGTCGAGAAAAATGGGCACTGGCTCACTGATTAAAAGGGACGTCCACAGATACAGGAGTGTGCAGGAGGGGTTAGAGGGACCTCCCCAGATACAGGTGTGTGAGAGAGGCGTTAGTGGGACCTCCCCAGATACAGGATTGTGAGAGAGGGTTTAGAGGGACCTCCCCAGATACAGGAGTGTGAGTGAGGGGTTAGAGGGACCTCCCCAGATACAGGAGTGTGAGAGAGGGTTAGAGGGAGCTCTCCAGATACAGGAGTGTGGGAGAGGGGTTAGTGGGACCTCCCCAGATACAGGAGTGTGATAGGGGTCGGGGGTTTGATGAACCTACCGAGGTACAGGAGTGTGAGAGAGGGGTTAGAGGGACATCCCCAGATACAGGAGTGTGTGAGAGAGGGGTTAGAGTGACCTCCCAAGATATAGAAGTGTGTGAGAGGGGTTAGAGGGACCTCCCCGGATACAGGTGTCTGAGAGAGCGGTTAGAGGGAGCGCCCAGATATAGGAGTGTGAGAGAGGGGTTAGAGGGAGCTCCTCAGATAGATGAATATGTGAGAGAGGGTTTAGATGGACTTCCACAGATATAGGAGTGTGAGAGAGGGGTCAGAGTGACCTTCCCAGATATCGGAGTGTGGGAGGTGGTGTTAGAGTGAACTCGCCAGACCAGGAGTGTGAGAGAGGGGTTAGAGGGACCTCCCCAGATACAGAAGTGTGTGAGAGAGGGGTTAGCGTGAACTTCCCAGATACAGGAGAGTGAGAGAGGGGTTAGAGCGACCTCCCCAGATACAGGAGTGTGAGAGAGGTGTTAGAGCGACCTCCCCAGATACAGGAGTGTGAGAGAGGGGTTAGAGGAACCTCCCCAGATACAGGAGTGTGAGAGAGGTGTGAGATAGACCTTGCCAGATACAGGAGTGTGAGAGGGGGGTTAGAGGGACCTCTCCAGATACAGGAGTGTGAGAGAGGGGTTAGAGGAACCTCCCCCATACAGGAGTGTGAGAAAGGGGTTAGAGGGACCTCCCCAGATACAGGAGTGTGAGGGGTTCGAGGGACCTCCCCAGATACAGGAGTGTGAAAGATGGGTTAAAGGGTCCTCCCCAGATACAGGAGTGTGAGAGAGGGGTTAGAGGGACCTCCCCAGATACAGGAGTGTGAGAGAGGGGTTAGAGGGACCTCCCCAGAAACAGGAGTGTGAGAGAGGGGTTAGAGGGACCTCCACAGATACAGGAGTGTGAGAGAGGGGATAGAGGGAGCGCCCAGATATATGAGTGTGAGAGAGGCGTTAGAGAGACCTCTCCAGATACGGGAGTGTGAGAGGGGGGTTAGTGGGACATCCCCAGATACAGGAGTGTGAGAGAGGGGTTAGAGGGACCTCCCCAGATATAGGAGTGTGAGAGAGGGGTTAGAGAGACCTCCCCAGATACAGGAATGTGTGAGAGAGGGGTTAGAGCGGCCTCCCCAGATATAGGAGTGTGAGAGAGGGGTTGGAGGGACCTCCCCAGATAAAGGAATGTGTGAGAGAAGGGTTAGAGGGACTTCCCCAGATATAGGAGTGTGGGAGAAGGGTCAGGGTGACCTCCCCAGATATCGGAGTGTGAGAGGGGGGCTTAGAGGGAACTCGGCAGATACAGGAGTGTTAGAGAGGGCTCAGAGATACCTCTCCAGATACAGGAGTGTGTGTACGAGTGGTTAGAGGGACATCCCCAGATATCGGAGTGTGAGAGAGGGGTTAGAGGGACCTCCCCAGATACAGGAGTGTGAGAGAGGGGTTAGAGGGACATCCCCAGATACAAGAGTCTGAGGCGTAAGAGCAGTGGTGGGCAATCTGCGGCCCGCCAGGTCATTCTATCCCGCCCGCTGGATGTGACAGAAATGGAACTCGAGGCAGAGTTCAAGCTGCATTTCTTTCAAATTAATAATTCGCAAAAGCGATTCTCCCAGGCCCAATATTAAAAGGATCCGTTCGGTGATTCTGGGACCCAGTGGCGGATGTCGGTACCCAGAATGCACTGCCTACTAGAATATGCCCTATCCTTTTTTGAACTGAATAATGGCTGTGTGGGAAGTGTGTAATAAAGATACAGCAGTAATCATGGGCGACATTTTTTTAATCAACATATAGATTAGTCTAACTTAACTGGTAGCAAAGCGGTGGAGGAGGATTTCCTGAAGTGTATTAGGGATGGTTTTCTCGACCAATATGTCGAGGAATGAACCAGGGAGCTGGCCATTCTAGACTTTGTGATGTGCAATGAGAAAGGACTAATTATCAATCTTGTTGTGTGAGGCCCTTTGGGAAAAAGTGACCATAATATGATAGAAGTCCTTACTAAGATGGAGAGCGACAACGTTAATTCGGGAACCAGTGTCCGGAACTTAAGGAAAGGTTAACTTCGACGGTATGAAATGTGAATTGACTAGAATAGACTGGCATTGGATACTAAAAGGCTTGACGGTGGATAAGCAATGGCAAACATTTAAAGATCACATGGATGAACTTCAGCAATTTTACATCCCTATCTGGAGTAAAAATAAAACTGGAAGGTGGCTCAACCATGGCTAACAAGGGAAATTAAGGATAGTGTTAAAAACAAGGAAGAGGCATATAAATTGGCTAGAAAAAGCAACAAACATGAGTTCTGGGAGAAATTTAGAATTCGACAGAGGAGGATTAAGGGTTTAATTATGAGGGGGAAAATAGAGTACGAGAGGAAGCTTGCAGGGAATATAAAAACTGACTGCAAAAGCTTCTCTAAATATGTGAAGAGTAAAAGATTAGTAAAGACAAACGTAGGTCCCTTGCAGTCGGATTCAGTTGAATTTATAATGGGGAACAAAGAAATGGCAGATCAATTGAACCAATACTTCGGTTCTGTCTTCACAAATGAAGATACAAATAACCTTCCGGATGTACTAGGGGACAGTGGGTCTCGTGAGAACGAGGAACTGAAAGATATCCTTATTAAGCGGGAAATTGTGTGCGGGAAATTAATGGGATTAAAGGCCAATAAATCACCAGGTTCTGATAGTCTGCGTCCCAGAGTACTTAAGGAAGTGGCCCTAGAAATAGTGGATGCATTGGTGATCATTTTCCAACAGTCTCTGGATTCTGGATCAGTTCCTATGGACTGGAGGGTAGCTAATGTAACACCACTTTTTACAAAAGGAGGGAGAGAGAATTCGGGTAATTATAGACCGGTTAGCCTGGACATCAGTAGTGGGGAAAATGTTGGAATCTATCATTAAGGATGAAATAGCAGCCCATTTGCAAAACAGTGACAGCATCGGGCCGAGTCAGCATGGCTTGAGGAAAGGGAAATCATGCTTGACGAAATTTCTGGAATTTTTTGAGGATGTAACGAGTAAAGTGGACAAAGGAGAACCAGTGGATGTGGTGTATTTGGACTTTCAAAAGGCTTCTGACAAGGTCCCGCACAAGAGATTGGTGCACAAAATCAAAGCGCACGTTATTGGGGGTAATGTACTGACGTGAATAGAGAACTAGTTGGCAGACAGGAAGCAGAGAGTCGGGATAAACGGGTCCTTTTCAGAATGGCAGGCAGTGACTCGTGGTATGCCGCAGGCTCAGTATTGGGACACCAGCTCTTTACAATATACATTAACGATTTGGATGAAGGAATAGGGTATAATATCTCCAAGTTTGCGGATGACACTAAACTGGGTGGCGGAGTGAGCTGTGAGGAGGACGCTAAGAGGCTGCAGGGTGACTTGGACAGATTAGGTGAGTGGGCAAATACATGGCAGATGTAGTATAATGTGGATAAATGTGAGAGTATCCATTTTGGGGGCAAAAACACGAAGGCAGAATATTATCTGAATGGCGGCAGACTCGAAAAAGGAGAGGTGCAACGAGACCTGGGTGTCATGGTTCATCAGTCACTGAAATTGGGCATGCAGGTACAGCAGGTGGTAAAGAAGGCAAATGGTATATTGGCCTTCATAGCGAGTGGATTTGAATATAGAAGCAGGGAGGTCTTACTGCAGTTGTACAGGGCCTTAGTGAGGCCTCACCTGGAATATTGTGTTCAGTTTTGATATCCTAATCTGAGGAAGGACGTTCTTGCTATTGAGGGAGTGCAACGAAGATTCACCAGACTGATTCCAGGGATGGCTGGGCTGTCAGACGAGCAGAGACTGGATCAACTGGGCCTTTATTCACTGGCGTTTAGAAGGATGAGAGGGGATCTCATAGAAACATATAAGATCCTGTCGGGACTGGACAGGTTAGATGCGGAAAGAATGTTCTAGATGTTGGGGAAGTCCAGAACCAGGGAACATAGTCTTAGGATAAGGAGAAGGCCATTGAGGACTGAGATGAGAAGAAACTTCTTCACTCAGAGAGTTGTTAACCTGTGGAATTCCCTGCAGCAGAGAGTTGTTGATGCCAGTTCATTGGATATATTCAGGAGTGAGTTAGATATGGCCCTTACGGTTAAGGGGATCATGCGGTATGGAGAGAAAGCAGGAAAGGGGTACTGAGGGGAATGATCAGCCATGAACTCATTGAATGGCGGTGCAGGCTCGAAGGGCCGAATGGCCTACTCCTGCACCTATTTTCTATGCTTCCATGTTTCTATAGCTACTCATCTCCTCAACTTCATTCCCGAAGAAAGTGACCAGTGGTGCATCTTTCCTCTCCCGGTATCCAGAGTATGACGGCAGGGGAGTTGCCTCTGGCACCAATTGGGACAGCATTGATAATCTTTGCAGAGGGACATAAGGAAGACGGTGGTGGGAAATTGATGCTGACACAGGCTCGAAACAGGTTACAGTTCTATTTCACAGCACTGGTTTACACAGACTAGAAGTCACCACAACATTTTCAATCTGTTATATTTGTTTCCTTTCTAAGCAGTGGCCAATACATGCTGTGTATGTAATTTAGCATCTGACTACTATCTGAATTTATGTTTATGAAATGTTCATGTTTGTGCAATGCTCCCTCGACTATTTTTATCGCACACGGTCCCTTGAACTTTGTTGCTGGTGCGGGCCATTATTCAGCTGCACATGCACAGTATCTCTTCCAGCGGCAGGAGCTGGGGATCTGCCTGCACTGGACCGCACAATTGGTGGACGACGTTCACCCTCACATCTGAGGGGAAGCATTGGTGGGCGGCATTGGTGATCAACAGATAAACAAAACTTGTTAAGTCCAAGTCCATCTCAAATAATTATCCGCTCATGGGTTAGAGGGTGAGAGAGGGGTTGGAGGGACATTCCTAGATACAGGAGTGAGAGAGAGGGGTTAGAGGGAGTTTCCGCGATACAGGAGTGTGAGAGAGGGGTTAGAGGATCCTCCGCAGACCAGGAGTGTGAGATAGGGGTTAGACGGTCCTCGCCACATACAGGAGTGTGAGAGATGGGTTAGAGGGACCTCCCCACATACAGCAGTGAGAGAGAGGTGTTAGAGGAAGCTCCCCAGATACAGGAGTGTGCAGGAGGGGTTCGAGGGACTTCCCCAGATACAGGAGTGTGAGAGAGGGGTTAGAGGGACCTCCCCAGATACAGGAATGTGAGAGAAGGGTTCGAGGGAGCTCTCCAGATACAGGAGTGTGAGAGATGGGTTAAAGAAACCTCTCTCGAAACTGAGGTGAGAGAGAAGGTGTAAAGGACCTCCCCAGACACAGGAGTATGAGCGAGATGTTAGAGCGAGCTCCCCAGAAACCTGAACTCGGAATTGCGTCCAGAGTCAGACTGTGTTGATATCAGTTTGGAACTGGGAGCTGTTGTCTTAGTCTCAAGCTCCGAGACGAGGCCAGTTTTACAACCATTTTTTAACCTGCCCTTTCACAAAACCTGAGCAAATATTTCAGGTTGAAATAAGGATAGCTGCAGTAAAGTAGAATGAATATCACAGCTGATTATACCCCTGTGAAACGACAGAGTCACGTACATCTTCCAAACACACCCAGTCAATTGTTCACCCCTTACTGTCAACAATGCCAGTGAAATAGCAGGAGACGTATTCACAGTAGATATTATCGAATCACAGCTCCTTCCTCATTCTCTCCTCCCTCAAGCAAATCACTGACCTCAACCTGACACAGGTGCATGCAAGGACTCTTGCAGTATACAGTAAAATGGGCACTTGCTCACTGATTAAAAGGGACGTCCACAGGTACAGGAGTTTGAGAGAGGGGTTAGAGGGACCTCCCCAGATACAGGACTGTGAGAGAAGGGTTTTGAGGGACCTCCCCAGATACAGGAGTGTGCAGGAGGGTTTAGAGGGACCTCCGCAGATACAGAAGTGTGAGAGCCGTGTTAGAGAGAGCTCCCCAGATACAGGAGTGTGGGAGAGCGGTTAGAGGGACCTACCCAGATAGAGGAGTGCGAGAGAGGGGTTAGAGGGAGCTCCCCAGATACAGGAGTGTGAGAGATGTGTTAGGGGAACCTCTCTAGATACTGAGGTGAGAGAGATCGTGAAAAGGACCTCCCCAGACACAGGAGTGTGAGCGAGAGGTTAGAGCGAGCTCCCCAGAAACCTGACCTCGGAATTGCGTCCAAAGTCAGACTGTGTTGATATCAGTTAATAACTGGGAGCTGTTGTCTTAGTCTCAAGCTCAGAGACGAGGTCACTTTTACAACCATTTTTTAAACTGCCATTTCACAAAACCTGAGCAAATATTTCAGGTTGAAATAAGGATAGCTGCAGTAATGTAGAATGAATATCACAACTGATTATACCCTTGTGAAACGACAGAGTCACGGACATCTTCCAAACACACCTAGTCAATTGTTCACCTGTTACTGTCAACACTACCAGGGAAATAGTAGGAGACGTATTCACAGTAGATATTATCGAATGACAGCTCATTCCTCATTCTCTCCTCCCTCAAGCAAATCACTGACCTCAACCTGACACAGGTCCATGCAAGTACTCTTGCTGTGTAGAGTAAAATTGGCACTAGCTCACTGATAAAAAGGGACGTCCACCGATACAGGAGTGTGAGAGGGGGGTTAGAGGGACCTCCCCAGATACACGACTGTGAGAGAAGGGTTTGGAGGGACCTCCCCAGACACAGGAGTGTGCAGGAGGGTTTAGAGGGACCTCCCCAGATACAGGAGTGTGAGAGAGGGGTTAGAGGGACCTCCCCAGATACAGGAGTGTGAAAGAGGGATGAGAGGGACCTCCCCAGATACAGGAGTGTGAGGAGTTTGAGGGACCTGCCCAGATACAGGAGTGTGAGAGAGGGGTTAGAGGGACCTCCCCAGATACAGGAGTGTGAGAGAGGGGTTAGAGCAACCTCCCCAGATACTGGTGTGTGAGCGAGGAGTTAGAGGGTCCTCCCCAGATACAGGAGTGTGAGAGGGGGATTAGAGGACCTCCCAAGATATAGGAGTGTGAGAGAGAGGTTAGAGGGAGCTCACCAAATACACGAGTGTGAGAGAGGGGTTAGAGGGAACTCCCCAGATACAGGAGTGTGAGAGAGGGCTTAGTGGGACCTCCCCAGATACAGGAGAGAGAGGCTTGGGGGTTAGATGGATCTCCCGAGGTACAGGAGTGTGAGAGAGGCTTTAATGGGACCTCCCCAGATACAGGAGTCTGAGAGAGGGGTTAGAGGGAGCGCCCAGATATAGGAGTGTGAGAGAGGGGTTAGAGGGAACTCCCCAGATACAGGATTGTGAGAGAGGGCTTAGAGGGACCGCCCCAGATAGAGGAGTCTGAGAGAGGTGTTAGAGGGAGCGCCATGATATAGGAGTGTGAGAGAGGGGTCAGAGTGAACTCCCCAGATAGAGGAATGTGTGCGAGAGGGGTTAGAGAGACCTCCCCAGATACAGAAGTGTGTGAGAGATGGGTTAGAGAGACCTCCCCAGATACAGGAGTGTGAGAGAGGGGTTAGAGGGAACTCCCCAGATACAGGAGTGTGAGAGAGGGCTTAGAGGGACCTCCCCAGATACAGGAGTGTGAGAGAGGGGTTAGAGGGACCTCCCCAGATACAGAAGTGTGTGATAGATGGGTTAGAGGGACCTCCCCAGATACAGGAGTGTGAGAGAGGGGTTAGAGGGAACTCCCCAGATACAGGAGTGTGAGAGAGGGTTTCGAGGGATTTCCCAGATACAGGAGTGTGAGAGAGTGGTTAGAGGGAACTCGCCAGATACAGGAGTGTGAGAGAGGGGTTAGAGGGAACTCCCTAGATACTAGAGTGTGAGAGAGGGGTTAGCGGGACTTCCCCAGATACAGGGGCGTGAGAGAGGGTTTAGAGGGAGTTCCCCAGATACAGGAGTGTGAGAGGTGGGTTCGAGGGTCCTCCCCAGATACAGGAGTGTGAGGGGTTAGAGGGACCTCCCCAGATACAGGAGTGTGAGAGAGGGTTTAGAGGAACCTCCCCAGATACAGGAGTGTGAGCGAGGAGTTAGAGGGTCCTCCCCAGATACAGGAGTTTGAGAGGGGGATTAGAGGGGCCTCCCAAGATATAGGAGTGTGAGAGAGAGGTTAGAGGGAGCTCACCAAATACAGGAGTGTGAGAGAGGGGTTAGAGGGAACTCCCCAGATACAGGAGTGTGAGAGAGGGGTTAGGGGACCTCCCCAGATACAGGAGAGAGAGGGTTGGGGGTTAGATGGACATCCCGAGGTACAGGAGTGTGAGAGAGGCTTTAATGGGAACTCCCCAGATACAGGAGTCTGAGAGAGGGGTTAGAGGGAGCGCCCAGATATAGGAGTGTGAGAGAGGGGTTAGAGGGAACTCCCCAGATACAGGAGTGTGAGAGAGGGCTGAGAGGGACCACCCCAGATAGAGGAGTCTGAGAGAGGGGTTAGAGGGAGCGCCCAGATATAGGAGTGTGAGAGAGGGGTTAGAGGGACCTCCCCATGTAGGGGAATGTGTGAGAGAGGGGTTAGAGGGACTTCCCGAGATATAGGAGTGTGAGAGATGTGTCAGAGTGACCTCCCCAGATAGAGGAATGTGTGAGAGAGGGGTTAGAGAGACCTCCCCAGATACAGAAGTGTGTGAGAGATGGGTAAGAGGGACCTCCTCAGATACAGGAGTGTGAGAGAGGGGTTAGAGGGAACTCGCCAGATACAGGAGTGTGAGAGAGGGGTTAGCGGGACTTCCCAAGGTACAGGGGCGTGAGAGAGGGTTCAGTGGGAGCTCCTCAGATACAGGAGTGTGAGAGCTGGGTTCGAGGGTCCTCCCCAGATACAGGAGTGTGAGAGAGGGGTTAGATGGACCTCCCCAGAAACAGGAGTGTGAGAGAGGGGTTAGAGGGACCTCCCCAGATACAGGAGTGTGAGGGAGGGTTTAGAGGGACCTCCCTAGATACAGGAGTGTGATAGAGGGGTTAGAGGGACCTCCACAGATACAGGAGTGTGAGAGAGGGGTTAGAGGGAGCGCCCAGATATATGAGTGTGAGAGAGGCGTTAGAGGGACCTCTCCAGATACGGGAGTGTGAGAGGGGGGTTAGTGGGACATCCCCAGATACAGGAGTGTGAGAGAGGGGTTAGAGGGAGCGCCCAGATATAGGAGTGTGAGAGAGTGGTAAGAGGGACCTCTCCAGATACAGGAGTGTGAGAGGGGGGTGAGGTTAGATAGAACTCCCGAGTTACAGGAGTGTGAGAGAGGGGTTAGTGGGACATCCCCAGATACAGGAGTGTGTGAGAGATGGGTTAGAGGGACATCCCAATATATTGGATTGTGAGAATGGGTTGGAGGAACCTCCCCAGATACAGGAGTGTGAGAGATGGTTTAGAGGGAGCGCCCAGATATAGGAGTGTGAGAGAGGGGTTAGACGGAGTTCCCCAGATGTTGGAGTGTGAGAGAGGGGTCAGAGAGACCTCCCCCGATATCGGAGTGTGAGAGGGGAGATTAGAGGGACCTCCCCAGATACAGGAGTGTGAGAGAGTGGTTAGAGGGTCCTCCCCAGATACAGGACTGTGAGAGAAGGGTTTAGAGGGACCTCCCCAGATACAGGAGTGTGAGAGAGTGGTTAGAGGGACCTCCCCAGATACAGTAGTGAGAGAGAGGGGTTTGTGGGACCTCCCCAGATACAGGAGTGTGAGAGAGGAGTTAGGAAATTCCCGAAATACAGGATTAATTTGGGAGGGTTTAGAGGGACATCCTCAATTAGAGGAGTGATGTGATCGGGGTTAGGAGCACCTCCCCAGAGACATAAGTGTGAGAGAGGGGTTATAGGAGCCTCCCTAGATATTGGAGTGACAGAGAAGGGTTAGAATTATCTCCGCAGATACAGGAGTGTGAGAGAGGGGTTAGAGGGACCTCCCCAGATACAGGAGTGTGAGAGAGGGATTAGCGGGACGTCCCCAGATACAGGATTGTGAGTGAGAGGAATAGAGGGTCCTCCCCAGATACAGGAGGGTGCGAGAGTGGTTAGAGGGACGTCCGAAAATACAGGAGTGTGAGAGAAGGCTTAGAGGTTCCTCCCCAAATACAGGAATGTGAGTGGTTAGATGGACGCCCCGCCCCCCCCCCAAATCCAGGTGTGTGAGGGGTTAGAGTGACCCCCCCCCCAACGATAGAGGAGTGTGAGGGGTCAGTTTCACTGTGAGTGTAAACGGCCCTATTTAAAAGAAGAGGCAGACAAAAAGCAGGGAATCTATAGACCAGTTAGCCTTGCATCTGTGGTTGGTAAAATGTTGGAGTCCGTTATTAAAGAAGCAGTAGCAGGACATTTGGAAAAGCAAAATTCGGTCAGGCAGAGTCAGCATGGATTTACAAAGGGGAAGTCATGTTTGACAAATTTGCAGGACATTTTTTGAGGATGTCACGAACAGGGTTGATAAAGGGGAACCAGTGGATGTGCTGTATTTGAACTTCCAGAATGCATTTGATGAGGTACCACATAAAAAGGTTAATGACCAAGATAAATGTTCATGGGGTTGGGGTTAATTAGCCCTGATAGAGGATTGGCTAACAAACAGGAAACAAAGAGTCGGGATAAATGCTTCATTCTCTGGTTGGTAACGAGTGGGGTGCCGCAGGGATCAGTGCTGGGAACCCAACTATTTATAATCTATATTAACGACTTGGAAGAACGTGTAACCTTGCCAAGTTTGTTTATGATATAAAGATGGGAGGAAAAGCAATGTGTGAGGAGGACACACCAAATCTGCAAATGGACATAAACTGGCGAAGTGAGTGGGAAAAATATTGGCAGATGGAATATAATGTTGGAAACTGTGAGGTCATGCACTTTGATAGAAAAAATTATTTATAAATGGATAAAGATTGCCTGGGGGTACTTGTGCATGAAACACAAAACGATAGTACACATATACAGCAAGTGATCAGAAATGCCAATGGAATCTTGGCCTATATTGCAAAGAGGATGGAGTATAAAAGCAGGGAAGTCTTACAACAGCTATACAGGGTATTGGTGAGGCCACACCTGGAATACTGTGTGCAGTTTTGGTTTCCATATTTAAGAAAGGATATACTTGCTTTGGAGGCAGTTCAGATAAGATTGACTAGGTTGATTCTGGGGATGACGCGGTTGCTTTATGCGGAGAGGTTGAGTACGTTGGACTTCTACTCATTGGAATTCAGAAGAATGAATAAGAGTGGACCTTATCGAAACGTATAAGATTAAGAGGGAGCATGTCAAGGTGGATGCAGAGAGGATGTTTCCACTGACAGGGGGAGACTAGACCTAGAGTTCGTGATCTTAGAATAAGGGAGATGAGGAGAAATTTCTTCTCTCAGGGATGTCAATCTATGGAATTCGCTGCCTCAGGAAGCTGGGACATTGAATAAATTTAAGACAGAAATAGGCAGTTTATTAAACGATGAGGATAAGGGGTTATGGGGAGTGGGAGGGGAAGTGGAGCTGAGTCCAGGATCAGATCAGCCACGAAATTATATTGAATGGCAGAGCAGGCCCGAGGGGCCGTATGGCCTACGCCAGTTCCTATTTCCTCTTCTTCTGGGATGGAGGGACCTTCCAAGATACAGGAGTGTGAGGGTTTAGAACGAACTCCCCAGAAACAGAAGTATGAGAGAGGGGTTAGAGGGACCTCCCCGGGTACAGGAGTGTGGGAGAGGGGTCAGAGGGAGCTCCCTCGATACAGGAGTGTGGGAGAGGGGTTAGAGGGACCTCCTGCGTTACAGGAGTGTGAGCGAGGGATTAGATGGAGCTCTCCAGAAACCTGACCTAGGAATTGTGTCCGAAGTCAGACTGTGTTGACACCAGTATATAACTGGGAGCTGTTGACTTAGTCTGACAACTCACAGGCGAGGTCAGTTTTACAACCATTTTTTAAACTGCCATTTCACAAAACCTGAACAAATATTTCAGACTGCTATCAGGATAGCTGCAGTAAACTGGAGTGAATATCACAGCTGATTATGCTCCTGATAAACGACAGTCACGTATATCTTCCAAACACACCGAGTCAATAGCTCACCCCTTACTGTCACAATACCAGGGAATTCGCAAGAGAGGTATTCACAATAGATATTATCGAATCACAGCTCCTTCCTCATTCTCTCCTCCCTCAAGCAAATCACTGACCTCAACCTGACACAGGTCCATGCAAGGCCTCTTGCTGTGTACAGTAAAATGGGCACTAGCTCATTGATTAAAAGGGATGTCCACAGATACAGGAGTATGACAGAGGGGTTAGAGGTTCCTCCACAGATACAGAAATGTGAGAGAAGGGTTTAGAGGGACCTCCCCAGATACAGGAGTGTGCAGGAAGTGTTAGAGGGATCTCCGCAGATACAGGAGTGTGAGAGATGGGTTAGAGGGAGCTCCCCAGATACAGGAGTGTAAGAGAGGGTTTAGAGGGACCTCCCCAGATACACGAGTGTGCAGGAGGGGTTAGAGGGGCCTCCCCAGTTACAGGAGTGTGAGAGAGGGGTTAGAAAGAGCTCCCCAGATACAGGAGTGTGAGAAATGGGTTGAGGGACCTCCCCAGATACACGAGTGTGCAGCAGGGGTTAGATGGACCTCCCCAGTTACAGGAGTGAGAGAGAGGGGTTAGAGGGAGCTCCCCAGAAACAGGAGTGTGCAGGAGGGTTTCGAGGGACCTCCCCAGATACAGGTGTGTGAGAGAAGTGTTAGCGGGCTCTCCCCAGACACAGGAATGTGGGAGAGAGGTGTTAGATGGAACTCCCCAGATACAGGAATGTGAGAGAGGGATTAGAGCGACCTCCCCAGATACAGGAATGTGAGAGAGGGTTTAGAGGGACACCCCCAGATATAGGAGAGTGAGATAAGAGTGTGAGGGACCTCCCCAAATACAGGAGTGAGAGAGAGCATTTAAAGCGAGCTTCTCAGATACAGGAGTGTGAGAGAGGGGTAGAGTGACCCCCCCAGAGAGAGGAGTGTGAGGATTCAGTGTCACTGTGAGTGTAAACGCCCCTATTTTAAAAAAGAGGCAGACAAAAAGCACGGAAACTATAGACCAGTTAGCCGAGTATCTGTGGTTGGGAAAATGTTGGAGTCCGTTATTAAAGAAGCAGTAGCAGGACATTTGGAAAAGCAAAATTCGGTCAGGCAGAGTCAGCATGGATTTACAAAGGGGAGGTCATGTTTGACAAATTTGCTGGATATTTTATGACGATATCACGAACAGGGTTGATAAAGGGGAACCAGTGGACCTGCTGTATTTGAACTTCCAGAATGCATTTGATAAGATACCACATAAAAAGGTTACTGTCCAAGATAAAAGTTCATGGGGTTGTGGTTAATTAGCCCGGATAGAGGATTGGCTAACTAACAGAAAACAGAGAGTCGGGATAAATGCTTCATTCTCTGGTTGGTAACTAGTGGGGTGCCGCAGGGATCAGTGCTGCGAATCCAACTATTTACAATCTATATTAACGACTTGGAAGAACGTGTAACCTTGCCAAGTTTGTTGATGATATAAAGATGGGAGGAAAAGCAATGTGTGAGGAGGACACACCAAATCTGCAAATGGACATAAAGTGGCGAAGTGAGTGGGAAAAAAATTGGCAGATGATATATAATGTTGGAAACTGTGAGGTCATGCACTTTGGTAGAAAAAATTATTATTTAAATGGAGAAAGATTGCCTGGGGGTACTTGTGCATGAAACACAAAACGATAGTACACATATACAGCAAGTGATCAGGAAGGCCAATGGAATCTTGGCCTATATTGCAAAGAGGATGGAGTATAAAAGCAGGGAAGTCTTACAACAGCTATACAGGGTAGTGGTGAGGCCAAAATTGGAGTACTTTGTGCAGTTTTGGTTTCCATATTTACGAAAGGATATACTTGCTTTGGAGGCAGTTCAGAGAAGATTCACTAGGGATGAGGCGGTTGCTTTATGAGGAAAGGTTGAGTGGGTTGGACTTCTACTCATTGGAATTCAGAAGAATGAAGAAGAGGGGACCTTATCGAAACGTATAAGATTAAGAGGGAGCATGTCAAGGTGGATGCAGAGAGGATGACTCCACTGACGGGGGAGACTCGAACTAGAGTTCGTGATCTTAGAATAAGTGACATGGGGAGAAATTTCTTCTCTCAGGGATGTAAATCTATGGAATTCGCTGCCTCAGGAAGCTGGGACATTGAATAAATTTAAGACAGAAATAGGCAGTTTCTTAAACGATGAGGATAAGGGGTTATGGGGAGTGGGTGGGGAAGTGGAGCTGAGTCCATGATCAGATCATCCATGAAATTATATTGAATGGCAGAGCAGGCTCGAGGGGCGATATTTCCTACGCCAGTTCCTATTTCCTCTTCTTCTGGTTTAGAGGACCTCCCTAGAGACAGGAGTGTGAGGGTTTAGAACGAACTCCCCAGACACAGAAGTATGACAGTGGTGTTAGAGGGACCTCCCCGGGTACAGGAATGTGAGAGAGGGGTTTGAGGGAGGTCCCTCGATACAGGAGTGTTGGAGAGGGATTAGAGGGACCACCTGCATTACAGGAATGTGTGCGAGGGGTTAGAGGAACCTGCTCAGTTACAGGAGTTTGGGAGGTTAGAGGGACCTCCCAGATACAGAAGTGTGAGTAAGAGGTTAGAGAGAGCTCCCCAGAAGCATGACCTAGGAATTGCGTCCGGATTCAGACTGTGTTGACACCAGTATATAACTGGGAGCTGTTGTCTTACGCTGACAGCTCACAGGCGAGGTCAGTTTTACAACCATTTTTTAACCTGCCATTTCACAGAACCGAAACAAATATTTCAGGTTGAAATAAGGATAGCTGCAGTAAACTGGAATGAATATCACACCTGATTATACACCTGAGAAACGACAGAATCACGTACATCTTCCAAACACACCCAGTCTATTGTTCACCCCTTACTGTCAACAACACCAGGGAAATGCAGGAGAGGTATTCACAGTCGATATTATCGAATCACAGCTCCTTCCTCATTCTCAACTCCCTCAAGCAAATCACTGACCTCAACCAGACACAGGTCCATGCAAGGACTCTTGATGTGTACAGTAAAATGGGCACAAGCTAACTGATTAAAAGGGACGTCCACAGATACAGGAGTGTGAGAGAGGGGTTAGAGGGACCTCCCTAGAAACAGGACTGTGAGAGAAGGGTTTAGAGGGACCTCCCCAGATACAGGAGTGTGCAGGAGGGATTAGAGGGACCTCCGCAGACACAGGAGTGTGAGAGCCGTGTTAGAGGGAGCTCCCCAGATACAGGAATGTGAGGGGTTAGACGGACCTACCCAGATACAGGAGTGTGAGAGAGGGGTAAAATGGACCTCCCCAGATACAGGAGTGTGAGAGAGGGGTTAGAGGGACCTTCCCAGATACAGGAGTGTGAGGGGTTAGAGGGACCTCCCCCAGATACAGGAGTGTGAGAGAGGGGTTAGAGGGACTTCCCCAGATACAGGAGTGAGAGGGAGGGTTTAGAGGGACCTGCCCAGATACAGGAGTGTGAGAGAGGGGTTAGAGGGACCTTCCCAGATACAGGAGTGTGAGTGAGGGGTTAGAGGGACCTTCCCAGATACAGGATTGTGAGGGGTTAGAGGGACCTCCCCAGATACAGGAGTGTGAGAGAGGGTTTAGAGGGACTTCCTCAGATACAGGAGTGTGAGAGAGGGTTTAGAGGGACCTCCCCAGATACAGGAGTGTGAGAGAGGGGTTAGAGTGACCTCCCCAGATACAGGATTGTGACAGAGGGGTTAGAGGGACCTCCCCAGATACAGGAGTGTGAGAGAGGGGTTCGACGGATCTCCCCAGATACAGGAGTGTGAGAGAGGGGTTAGAGGGACCTGCCCAAATACAGGAGTGTGATGGGTTAGAGGGACCTCCCCAGATACAGGAGTGTGAGAGCGGGGTTAGAGGGACCTCCCAGATACAGAAGTGTGAGTAAGAGATTAGAGCGAGCTCCGCAGAAAACTGACCTCGGAATTGCGTCCAGAGTCAGACTGTGTTGATATCAGTTTATAACTGGGAGCTTTTGTCTTTGTCTCAAGCTCAGAGACGAGGTCAGTTTTACAACCATTTTTAACCTGCCTTTTCACGAAACCTGAGCAAATATTTCAGGTTGAAATAAGGATAGCTGCAGTAAACTGGAATGAATATCACAGCTGATTATACCCCTGTGAAACGACAGTGTCACGTACATCTTCGAAACACACCCAGTCAATAGCTCACCCCTTACTGTCAACAATACCAGGGAAATCGCAAGAGAGGTATTCACAATAGATATTATCGAATCACAGCTCCTTCCTCATTCTCTCCTCCCTCAATCAAATCAATGACCTGAACCTGACACAGGTCCATGCAAGGATTCTTGCTGTGTACAGTAAAATGGGCATTAGCTCATTGATTTAAAAGCGACGTCCACAGATACAGGAGTGTGAGAGAGGGGT
This sequence comes from Pristiophorus japonicus, assembly GCF_044704955.1. Taxonomy (NCBI): domain Eukaryota; kingdom Metazoa; phylum Chordata; class Chondrichthyes; family Pristiophoridae; genus Pristiophorus; species Pristiophorus japonicus. Next base: position 3,230,087 of record NW_027253324.1, read on the forward strand.
TAAAGTGAGCTCCGCAGATACAGGAGTGTGAGAGAGGGGTTAGAGGGAGCTCCCCAGATACAGGACTGTGAGAGAGGGGTTAGAGGAACGTCCCCAGATACAGGAGTGTGAGGAAGGAGTTTGATGAAACTCCCCAAATACTGGATTGGGAGATAGGTGTTTAAGGGACCTCCCCAGACTCGGAGTGGGAGAAAGGAGTTAGGAAATTCCGAAATACAGGATTAATGTGGAATGGGTTAGAGGGACATCCTCATTTAGAGGAGTGATGCGAGAGGGGTTCGGAGCACCTCCCCAGAGACATAAGTGTGAAAGAGGTGTTATAGGACCCCCCTAGATATTGGAGTGACAGAGAAGGGTTAAAAGTATCTCCGCAGATACAGGAGTGAGAGAAAGGGGTTAGAGAGAGCTCTCCAGATGCAGGAGTGTGAGAGAGGAGTTAGAGGGACACCCCCAGATATAGGAGAGTGAGAGAAGGGTTAGATGGTCCAACCCAGATACAGGAGTGAGAGAGAGGCTTTAAAGGGAGCTTCCCAGATACAGGAGTGTGCGAGAGGTTTTAGAGGGACGTCCCCAGATACAGGAGTGTGAGAGAAGACTTCGAGATTCCTCCGCAAATACAGGAATGTGAGTGGTTAGATGGACGTTCCGCCCCGCCCAGATCCAGGTGTGTGAAGGGTTAGAGGGACCCCCCCAGATAAAGGAGTGTGAGGGGTTAGTGTCACTGTGAGTGTAAACGCCCCTATTTAAAAAAAGAGGCAGACAATAGGCAGGGAAACTATAGAACATTTAGCCTAGCATCTGTGGTTGGGTAAATGTTGGAGTCCGTTATTAAAGAAGCAAGGACTGTGTTTAACTCCGCACATCCATTTTACAGCAGGCGGTGAAGAAGGCAAATGGTATGTTGGTCTTCATAGCTAGGGAATTTGAATATCGGAGCAGGGAGGTCTCACTGCAGTTTTACAGGGCCATAGTGAAGCCTCACCTGGAATATTGTGTTCAGTTTTGGTATCCTAGTCTGAGGAAGTACGTTCATGTTATAGATTGATTGCAGCGATAGTTCACCACACTGATTCCAGGGATGGCTGGGCTGTCATATGAGGAGAGACTGGGTCAACTGGGCCTTTATTCACTGGTGTTTAGAAGGATGAGAGGGGATCTCATAGAAACATACAAGATCCTGACTGGACTGGGCAGGCTAGATGCGGGAAGAATATTCTCGATGTTGGGGAAGTCCAGAACCAGGGGACATCGTCGTAGGATAAGGGATAGGCCATTTAGGACTGAGATGAGGAGAAACGTCTTCACTCAGAGAGTTGTTGACCTGTGGAATTCCCTGCCGCAGAGAGTTGTTGATGCCAGTTCATTGGATATCTTCAAGAGGGAGTTTGATATGGCTGTTACGGTAAAGGGGATCACGGGGTATGGAGAGAAAGCAGGAAAGGGGTGCTGAAGGAATGATGAGCCATGATCTAATTGAGTGGCGGTGCAGGCTCGAAGGGCCGAATGGCCTACTCCTGCACCTATTTTCAATGTTTCTATGATAGAGAATTAGCTTACCAAGAGAAAACAGCGAGTCGGGATAAATGGTTCATTCTCGGTTTGGCAATCAGGAATTAGTGGGGTGCAGCAGGGATCAGTACCGGGACCCCAACTATTTACAATCTATATTAACGATTTAGCGGAAGGGACCGAGTGTAACGTAGCCAAGTTTGCTGACCATAAAAGATGGGAGGAAAAGCAATGTGTGAGGAGGACACACAAAATCTGCAAAAGGCCATAGACAGGCTAAGCGAGTGGGCAAACATTTCGGTAGATGGAGTATAATGTTGGAAAGTATGAGGTCATGCACTTCGGCAGAAAAAAATTAAAAAGGGAAAGTTATGATTTAAAGGCAGAAAGATTGCAATGTTTTGCGGTGCAAATGTACCTGGGGGTACATGTGCATGAAACACAAAAGGTTAGTATGCAGGTACAGCAATGATCAGGAAGGCCAATGGAATCTTGGCCTTTATTGCAAAGGAGATGGAGTATAAAAGCAGGGAAGTCTTGTTCCAACTGTACAGGGTTTTGGTGAGGCCACACCTGGAATACTGCGTGCAGTTTTGGTTTGCATATTTATGAAAGGATATACTTGCTTTGGAGCCAATTCAGAGAAGATTCATTAGGTTGATTCCAGAGATCTGGGGCTTGACGTATGAGGAAAGGTTGACGCGTTTGGGCCTCTACTCATTGGAATTCAGAAGAATGAGAGGTGATCTTATCGAAACGTATAAGCTTATGAGGGGCTTGACAAGGTGGATGCAGAGAGGATGTTTCCACTGATGGGGGAGACGAGAACGAGAGGGCATAAATTTAGAATAAGGGGCCGCCCATTTAAATCTGAGATGAGGAGGAATATTTTCTCTCAAAGGCTTGTAAATCTGGAATTCGCTGCCTCAGAGAGCTGTGGAAGCTGGGACATTGAATCAATATAAGATAGAGATAGACAGTTTCTTAACCGATAAGGGAATAAAGGGTAATGGGAAGCGGGCGGTGAAGTGCAGCGGACTCAATGATCAGATCAGCCAGGATCATATTAAATGGCGGAGCAGGCTTGAGGTGTCGTATGGCCTACTCCTGCTTCTAATTTTATGTCTTATGTACAAAGACTCCCTGGTCCCTCTGTAGTGCAGCATTTTTAATATATCTCTATTTAAATAATAATTTGCGGGTTTTTTTCTTGCCAAAGTGGATAACCTCACAATTCCCACATTATACACCATCTACAACATTTTTCCCACTCACTTAGCCTGCCAATATCCCTCTGCAGATTCGTTGTGTCCTCCTCACAACTTGCTTTCCCACACATATTTGTATCATCAGGAAACTTGGCCCCATTACGCTTGGTCCCAATAATTGAGGTTCCAAGCACCGATCGCTGTGGGACCACACAAATTACTGTTTGACAACCGGAGAATGAACCATTTAGCCTGATTCTCTGTCTTCTGTCAGTTTGCCCACCCTCTATCCATAAGAACATCAGAAATAGAACCAGGATTAGGCACTTTGGCCCACCGAACCTGCTCCTCCATTTAATACGATCATGGCTGATCTGGTCATGGTCATAGTTCCACTTGCCTGCCTGCCCGCTCCCCATAACTCTTTACTCCCTGATCACTCAAAGATCTGTCTATCTCTGCCTTAAAAATATTCAATGACCCAGCCTCCATAATTCTCTGGGGGAGAGAATTGCATAGATTTACAACCCTCAGAGAAAAAATTCCTCCTCATCACAGTTTTAAATGGGCGGCCCATTATTCTTAGACTATGAGTGGTATGAGTGGAAATATCCTCTCTGCATCCACCTTATCGAACCCTCTCATTATCTTGTATGTTTCGATAAGATCACCTCATTCTTCTGAACTCCAATGTGTATAGGCCCAACCTACTCAACCTATCTTCATAAATCAACCCCCACTTCACTGGCATCAACCTAGTGAACCTTCTCTGAACAGCGTCCACTGCAAGTACATCCTTCCTTAAATACGGAGACCAAAATTGCATGCAGTACTCCAGGTGTGGCCTCACCAATACGCTGCACAGCTGCAGCAGGACTTTTCTGCTTTATCCCCCTTGCAATAAAGGCCAACATTCCATTTGCCTTCCTGATTACTTTCTGTACCTGCACACTAACCTTTTGTGTTTGATGTACAAGTCCCCCCAGGTCTCTCTGTACTGCAGCACTTTGCAATTTTTCTCCATTTAAATTATAATTTGCTTTTCTATTTTTTCTGCCAAAGTGGATAACCTCACATTTTCCCACATTATACTCCATCTGACAAATTTTCGCCCACTCACTTAGCCTGTCTATATCTATTTGTAGATTGTCTGTGTCCTCCTCACAATTTGCTTTCCCACCCATCTTTATATCATCGGAAAACATGGCTACATTACACTTGATCCCCTCATCCGAGTCATTAATATAAGATTGTAAATAGTTGAGGCCCCAGCACCGATCCCTGCGGCAGCTCACTAGTCACTGATTTCCAACACGAAGATGACCCATTTATCCCGACCATCTGTTTTCTGGTAGTTAAGCAATACTCTATTCATGCTAATATATTACCCCCAACCCCGTGAACTTTTATCTTTTGCAGTAACCTGTCATATGGCACCTTTTCAAATACACCACATTCACTGGTTCCCCCTTACCCACCCTGTTCGTTACATCCTCAAAGTATTCCAGCACATTTGTGAAATGAGAGTGCCCTTTCATAAAACCATGCTGACTCTGTTTGATTGTATTATGCTTTTCCAAATGTCCTGCTAGTGCTTCCTTAATAACAGACTCCAGCATTTTCCTAACCACAGATGTTAGGCTAACTGGTCTATAGTTTCCTGCTTTTTGTCTGGCTCCTTTTGTATGGACAAAGCAGCCCACTTGATTGGCCCTGCATCCACCACATTAAACATTCACTCCCTCCAGCACCGGCGGACCGTCGAAAAGATACACTGCAGCAACTCACCAAGGCTTCGTTGTCAGCACCTCGCAAACCCGCGACCCCTACCACCTAGAAGGACAAGGGCAGCAAGTGCATGGAAACATCATCATCTGCAAGTTCCCCTCCAAGTTACTCACCATTCTGACTTCGAAATATATTGGCTGTTCCTTCATTGTCGCTGGGTCAAAATCCTGGCACTCCCTCCCAAACAGCACTGTGGGAACACCTTCAGCACACGGACTGCAGCGGTTCAAGAAGGCGGCTCACTCACATTCTCGGGGACAATTAGGGATGGGCACTAAATACTGACCTGGAGAGGGCAATCAATGCTGACCTGGAGAGTGCAATAAATACTGACCTGAAGAGTACAATAAAAACTGACCTGGAGAGTACAATAAATACTGACCTGGAGAGGGCAATAAATACTGACCTGGAGAGTACAATAAATACTGACCTGGAGAGTACAATAAATACTGACCTGAAGAGTACAATAAATACTGACCTGGAGAGGGCAATAAATACTGACCTGGAGAGTACAATAAATAGTGAAATGGAGAGTACAATAAATATTGAACTGGAGAATACAATAAATACTCACCTGGAGAGTACAATAAATACTGAACTAGGGAGGGCAATAAATACTGACCTGGAGAGGGCAATAAATACTGTCCTGGAGAGTACAATAAAACTGACCTGGAGAGTACAATAAATAGTGACCTGGAGAGTATAATAAATACTGACATGGAGAGTACAATAAATACCGACCTGGAGAGTACAATAAATACTGACCTGGAGAGAACAATAAATACTGAACTGGAGAGTACAATAAATAGTGACTTGTAGAGTACAATAAAGACTGACCTGGAGAGTACAATAAGTAAAGACCTGGTGAGTACATTAAATACTGACCTGGAGAGTACAATAAACACTGACCTGGAGAGAACAATAAATACTGACCTGGAGAGTACAATAAAAACTTAATTGGACAGTACAATAAATACTAACCACGAGAGTACAATGAATAGTACATGGAGAGTACAATAAATACTGACCTGGAGAGTACCACAAATACAGACCTGGAGCGGGTAATAAATAATGACCTGGAGAGGGTAATAAGTAATGACCTGGAGAGGACAATAAATACTGACCTGGAGAGTACAATAAATACTGACCTGGAGAGTACAATGAATACTGACCTGGAGAGTACAATTAATACTGACTTGGAGAGTACAATAAATACTGACCTGGAGAGTACAATAAATACTGACCTGGAGAGGCCAATAAATACTGACCTGGAGAGTACAATAAATACAGACCTGGTGAGTACAATAAATATTGACCTGGAGAGTACAATAAATATTGACCTGGGGAGTAAAATAAATACTGACCTGTAGAGGATAATATATACTGACGTGGGGAGTACAATAAATACTGACCTGGAGAGGGTAATAAATACTGATCTGGAGAGTACTATAAATACTGACCTGGAGAGTACAATAAATACTGACCTGGAGAGTACAATAAATACTGACCTGGAGAGTACAATAAATACTGACATGGAGAGTACAATAAATACTGACATGGAGAGGACAATAAATAATGACTTGGAGAGTACAATTAATACTGACCTGGGGAGTACCGTAAATACTGAACTGGAGCGGGAAATAAATACAGACCTGGAGAGGGTAATAAATACTGACCTGGAGAGTACAATAAATACTGACCTGGAGAGTACAAAAAAAACAGACTGGAGAGCACAATAAATACTGACCTGGAGAGCACAATAAAAACTGACCTGGATAGTACAAAAAATACTGACCTTGAGAGGGTAATAAATACTTACCTGGAGAGTACAATAAATACTGACCTGGAGAGGGTAATAAATACTGACCTGGAGAGTACAATAAATGCTGACCTGGAGAGCACAATAAATACTGACCTGGAGAGTACAATAAATATTGACCTGAAGAGTACAATAAATACTGACCTGGAGAGTACAATAAGTACTGACTTGGAGAGTACAATAAATACTAACCTGGAGAGGGCACTAAATACTGACCTGGAGAGTACAATAAAAACTGACATGGGGAGTACAATAAATACAGACCTGGTGAGGGTAATAAATAATGACCTGGAGTGAGTATTAAATACGGACCTGGAGAGTACTATAAATACTGCCCTGGAGAGGGTAATAAATACTGACCTGGAGAGTACAACAAATACTGACCTGGAGAGTATAATAAATAAGGACCTGGAGAGTACAATAAATACTGACCTGGAGAGTACAATAAATACTGACCTGGAGAGGGTAATAAATACTGATCTGGAGAGTACTATAAATACTGACCTGGAGATTACAATAAATACTGACCTGGAGAGAGTAATAAATACAGACCTGGAGAGTACAAAAATACTAACCTTGGAGTAAAATAAATACTAACCTGGTGAGGGCAATAAATACTAACCTGCAGAGTACAATAAATACTGACCTGGAGAGTACAATATATACTGACTTGGATAGGGCAATAAATACTGACCTGGACAGTACATTAAATACTGACCTGGAGAGTACAATAAATACTGACCTGGAGAGTACAATAAATACTGACCTGGAGAGTACAATAAATACTGAGCTGGAGAGTACAATAAATACTGACCTGGAGAGAGTAATAAATACTGAATTGCAGAGAACAATAAATACTGATCTGGAGAGTACAATAAATACTGACCTGGAGAGTACAATAAATACTAACCTGGAGAGGGTAATAAATACTGACCTTGAGAGTACATTAAATGCTGACCTGGTGAGTACAATAAATACTAACCTGGAGAGTACAATAAACACTGACCTGGAGAGAACAATAAATACTGACCTGGAGAGCACCATAAAAACTGAGCTGGAGAGGCTAATAAATACTGAACTGGAGAGTACAATAAATACTGACCTGGAGAGTCCAATAAGTACTGACATGGAGCATATAATAAATACTGACCTGGAGAGTACAATAAATACTGACCTGGAGAGTACAATAAATACTGACCTGGAGAGTACAATAAATACTGACATGGAGAGGGCAATAAATACTGACCTGGAGAATACAATAAATACTGACCTGGAGAGTGCAATAAATACTGATCTGGATAGAACAATAAATACTGACCTGGAGAGTACAATAAATACTGATCTGGAGAGTACAATAAAAACTGAATTGGAGTGTACAATAAATACTGACTTGGAGAGTACAATAAATAATGATTTGAAGAGTTCAATAAATACTGACCTGGAGAGTACAATACATATTGACGTGAGCAGTACAATAAATACTAACCTGGAGAGTAAAATAAATACTGACCTGGAGAATACAATAAATACTGACCTGGAGAGGGCAATAAATACTGAACTGGAGAGTACACTAAATAGTGACTTGGAGAGTAGAATAAATACTGATCTGGAGAGTATAATAATTACTGACCTGGAGAGTGCAATAAAAACTGAATTGGAGAGTACAATAAATACTGACATGGAGAGTACAATAAATAATGAATTGGAGAGTACAATAAATACTGACCTGAGGAGTACAATAAATACTGACCTGGAGAGTAAAATAAATACTGACCTGGAGAATACAATAAATACTGACCATCAGAGGGCAATAAATACTGACCTGGAGACTACAATAAATACAGACATGGAGAGTACAATAAATACTGATCTGGAGAGTACAATAAATACTGATCTGGAGCGCACAATAAAAACTGAATTGGAGAGTACAATAAATACTGACCTGGAGAGGGTAATAAATACTGACCTGGAGAGTACAATAAATGCTGACCTGCAGAGTAAAATAAGAACTGAACTGGAGAATACAATAAATACTGACCATGAGAGGGCAATAGATACCTACCTGGAGACTACAATAAATACAGACATGGAGAGTACAATAAATACTGACCTGGAGAGTACAATAAATACTGACCTGGAGAGGGTAATAAATACTGACCTGGAGAGTACAATAAATGCTGACCTGGAGAGTAAAGTAAGAACTGACCTGGAGAGTACAATAAATACTGACCTGGAGAGTTCAATAAAAACTGAATTGGACAGTACAATAAATATTAAACACAAGAGTACAATTAATAGTACATGGAGAGTACAATAAATACTGACCTGGAGAGTACCACAAATACAGACCTGGAGCGGGTAATAAATACTGACCTGGAGAGCGTAATAAGTAATGACCTGGAGAGGACAATAAATACTGACCTGGAGAGTACAATAAATACTGACCTGGAGAGTACAATGAATACTGACCTGGAGAGTACAATTAATACTGACTTGGAGAGTACAATAAATACTGACCTGGAGAGTACAATAAATACTGACCTGGAGAGGCCAATAAATACTGACCTGGAGAGTACAATAAATACAGACCTGGTGAGTACAATAAATATTGACCTGGAGAGTACAATAAATATTGACCTGGGGAGTAAAATAAATACTGACCTGTAGAGGATAATAAATACTGACGTGGGGAGTACAATAAATACTGACCAGGACAGGGCAATAAATACTGACCTGGAGAGTACAATAAATATTGACCTGGAGAGTACAATAAATACTGACATGGAGAGGACAATAAATAGTGACTTGGAGAGTACAATAAATACTGACCTGGAGAGTACCATAAATACTGAACTGGAGCGGGTAATAAATACTGACCTGGAGTGGGTAATAAATACTGACCTGGAGAGTACAACAAATACTGACCTGGAGAGTACAATAAATACTGACCTGGAGAGCACAATAAATACTGACCTGGAGAGCACAAATAAAACTGATCTGGATAGTACAATAAATACTGAGCTTGAGAGGGTAATAAATACTTACCTGGAGAGTACAATAAATACTGACCTGGAGAGTCCAATAAATACTGTCCTGGAGAGTGCCATAAAAACTGAGCTGGAGAGGGTAATAAATACTGACCTGGAGAGTCCAATAAGTATTGACCTGGGGAATACAATAAATACTGACCTGGAGAGGGCAATAAATACTGACCTGGAGAGCACAATAAATACTGAACTGGAGAGTACAATAAATAATGAATTGGAGTGGGTAATAAATACCGACCTCGAGACGGTAATAAATACTGACCTGGAGAGTATAATAAATACTGACCTGGAGAGGGCAATAAATACTGACCTGGAGAGTACAATAAATACTGACCTGGAGAGTGCAATAAATACTGATCTGGAGAGAACAATAAATACTGACCTGGAGAGTACAATAAATACTGACCTGGAGAGTACAATAAAAACTGAATTGGAGAGTACAATAAATACTGACTTGGAGAGTACAATAAATAATGACTTGGAGAGTACAATAAATACTGACCTGGAGTGTACAATAAATATTGACCTGGGGAGTACAATAAATACTGACCTGGAGAGTAAAATAAATACTGACCTGGAGAATACAATAAATACTGACCATGAGAAGGCAATAAATACTGACCTGGTGACTACAATCAATACTGACCTGGAGAGTACAACAATTACTGACTTGGAGAGGGCAACAAATACTGAACTGGAGAGTACAATAAATAGTTACTTGGAGAGTAGAATAAATACTGATCTGGAGAGTACAATAAATACTGACCTGGAGAGTACAATAAAAACTGAATTGGAGAGTACAATAAATACTGACCTGGAGAGTACAATAAATAATGAATTGGAGAGTACAATAACTACTGACCTGGAGAGTATAATAAATATTGACCAGGGGAGTACAATAAATACTGACCTGGAGAGTAAAATAAATACTGACCTGGAGAGGCCAATAAATACTGACCTGGAGAGTACAATAAATACAGACCTGGTGAGTACAATAAATATTGACCTGGAGAGTACAATAAATATTGACCTGGGGAGTAAAATAAATACTGACCTGTAGAGGATAATAAATACTGACGTGGGGAGTACAATAAATACTGACCAGGATAAGGCAATAAATACTGACCTGGAGAGTACAATAAATATTGACCTGGAGAGTACAATAAATACTGACATGGAGAGGACAATAAATAGTGACTTGGAGAGTACAATAAATACTGACCTGGAGAGTACCATAAATACTGAACTGGAGCGGGTAATAAATACTGACCTGGAGTGGGTAATAAATACTGACCTGGAGAGTACAACAAATACTGACCTGGAGAGTACAATAAATACTGACCTGGAGAGCACAATAAATACTGACCTGGAGAGCACAAATAAAACTGATCTGGATAGTACAATAAATACTGAGCTTGAGAGGGTAATAAATACTTACCTGGAGAGTACAATAAATACTGACCTGGAGAGTCCAATAAATACTGACCTGGAGAGTGCCATAAAAACTGAGCTGGAGAGGGTAATAAATACTGACCTGGAGAGTCCAATAAGTATTGACCTGGGGAATACAATAAATACTGACCTGGAGAGGGCAATAAATACTGACCTGGAGAGCACAATAAATACTGAACTGGAGAGTACAATAAATAATGAATTGGAGAGGGTAATAAATACCGACCTCGAGACGGTAATAAATACTGACCTGGAGAGTATAATAAATACTGACCTGGAGAGGGCAATAAATACTGACCTGGAGAGTACAATAAATACTGACCTGGAGAGTGCAATAAATACTGATCTGGAGAGAACAATAAATACTGACCTGGAGAGTACAATAAATACTGACCTGGAGAGTACAATAAAAACTGAATTGGAGAGTACAATAAATACTGACTTGGAGAGTACAATAAATAATGACTTGGAGAGTACAATAAATACTGACCTGGAGTGTACAATAAATATTGACCTGGGGAGTACAATAAATACTGACCTGGAGAGTAAAATAAATACTGACCTGGAGAATACAATAAATACTGACCATGAGAAGGCAATAAATACTGACCTGGTGACTACAATCAATACTGACCTGGAGAGTACAACAATTACTGACTTGGAGAGGGCAACAAATACTGAACTGGAGAGTACAATAAATAGTTACTTGGAGAGTAGAATAAATACTGATCTGGAGAGTACAATAAATACTGACCTGGAGAGTACAATAAAAACTGAATTGGAGAGTACAATAAATACTGACCTGGAGAGTACAATAAATAATGAATTGGAGAGTACAATAACTACTGACCTGGAGAGTATAATAAATATTGACCAGGGGAGTACAATAAATACTGACCTGGAGAGTAAAATAAATACTGACCTGGAGAATACAATAAATACTGACCTGGAGAGTATAATAAATACTGACCTGGAGGGGGCAATAAATACTGACCTGGAGAGTACATTAAATACTAATCTGGAGGGGACAATAAAAACTGAATTGGAGAGTACAATAAATACTGACCTGGAGAGTACAATAAATAATGACTTGGAGAGTACAAAAAATACTGACCTGGAGAGTACAATAAATATTGACCTGGGGAGTACAATAAATACGGACCTGGAGAGTAAAATAAATACTGACCTGGAGAATACAATAAATACTGACCATGAGAAGGCAATAAATACTGACCTGGAGACTACAATAAATACTGACCTGTAGAGTACAAAATTACTGACCTTGAGATTACAATAAATACTGACCTGGAGAGTCCAATTAGTACTGACCTGGGTAGTACAATAAATACTGACCCAGAGAGTACAATAAATACTGACCTGGAGAGTACAATAAACACTGACCTGGAGAGGGTAATAAATACAGATCTGTGGAGTATAATAAACAGTGACCTGGAGAGTGCAATAAATACTGACCTGGAGAGTACAATAAATACTGACCTGGAGAGGACAATAAACACTGACCTGGAGAGGGTAATAAATACAGATCTGTAGAGTATAATAAACACTGATCTAGAGAGCACAATAAATACTGACCTGGAGATTATAATAAATACTGACCTGGGGAGTAAAATAAATACTGACCTGGAGAGTAAAATAAATACTGACCTGGAGAATACAAGAAATACTGACATGGAGAGTACAATAAATACTGACCTGGAGAGTACAATAAATACTGACCTGGAGAGTGGAATAAATACTGACCTGGAGAGTACAATAAATACTGACCTGGAGAGTACAATAAATACTGACCTGGAGAGTACATAAATAATGACCTGGAGAGTATAATAAATACTGATCTGGAGAGTACAATAAACACTGACCTGGAGAGAACAATAAATAATCACCTGGAGAGTACAATAAAAACTGAATTGGAGAGTACAATTAATACTGACCAGGAGATTACAATTAATAGTGACTTGGAGAGTACAATAAATACTGACCTGGTGAGTACCATAAATACAGACCTGCAGCGGGTAATAAATACTGACCTGGAGAGGGTAATAAATACTGACCTGGAGAAGTAAATAAATACTGACCTGGAGAGGATAATAAATACTGAACTGGAGAGTACAATAAACATTGACGTGGAGAGTACAATAAATACTTACCTGGAGAGTACAATAAATACTGACCTGGAGAGTACAATAAATACTGACCTGGAGAGTAAAATAAATACTGACCTGGAGAGTACAATAAAAACTGACCTGGAGAGTACAATAAATAATGACCTGGAGAGTACAATAAATACTGAGATGGGGAGTACAATAAATACTGACCTGGAGAGGGTAATAAATAATGACCTGGAGAGGGAAATCAATACTGGCCTGGAGAGGGCAATAAATAATGACCTGGAGACTACAATAAATACTGACCAGGGGAGTACAATAAATACTGACCAGGAGAGTACAATAAATGCTGACCTGGAGAGTACATTAAGTACTGACCTGGAGAGTTCAATAAATACTGACCTGGGGAGTAAAATAAATACTGACCCAGAGAGTACAATAAATACTGCCCTGGAGAGTACAATAAACACTGACCTGGAGAGTCCAATTAGTACTGACCTGGGGAGTACAATACATACTGACCCAGAGAGTACAATAAATACTGACCTGGAGAGTACAATAAACACTGACCTGGAGAGGGTAATAAATACAGATCTGTAGAGTATAATAAACACTGACATGGAGAGCACAATAAATACTGACCTGGAGAGTATAATAAATACTGACCTGGGGAGTAAAATAAATACTGACTTGGAGAGTAAAATAAATACTGAGCTGGAGAATACAATAAATACTGACCTGGAGAGTACAATAAACACTGACCTGGAGAGGGTAATAAATACAGATCTGTGGAGTATAATAAACACTGACATGGAGAGGGCAATAAATGCTGACATGGAGAGTACAATAAATACTGACCTGGAGAGTGCAATAAATACTGATCTGGAGAGAACAATAAATACTGACCTGGAGAGTACAATAAAAACTGAATTGGAGAGTACAATAAATACTGACTTGGAGAGTACAATAAATAATGACTTGGAGAGTACAATAAATACTGACCTGGAGTGTACAATAAATATTGACCTGGGGAGTACAATAAATACTGACTTGAAGAGTACAATAATTACTGACCTGGAGAGGGCAACAAATACTGAACTGGAGAGTACAATAAATAGTGACTTGGAGAGTAGAATAAATACTGATCTGGAGAGTACAATAAATACTGACCTGTAGAGTACAAAAAAAATTGAATTGGAAAGTACAATAAATACTGACCTGGAGAGTACAATAAATAATGAATTGGAGAGTACAATAACTACTGACCTGGAGAGTATAATAAATATTGACCAGGGGAGTACAATAAATACTGACCTGGAGAGTAAAATAAATACTGACCTGGAGAATACAATAAATACTGACCATGAGAAGGCAATAAATACTGACCTGGAGACTACAATAAATACTGACCTGTAGAGTACAAAATTACTGACGTGGAGATTAAAATAAATACTGAACTGGAGAGTCCAATTAGTACTGACCTGGGTAGTACAATAAATACTGACCCAGAGAGTACAATAAATACTGACCTGGAGAGTACAATAAACACTGACCTGGGGAGGGTAATAAATACAGATCTGTGGAGTATAATAAACAGTGACCTGGAGAGTGCAATAAATACTGACCTGGAGAGTACAATAAATACTGACCTGGAGAGGACAATAAACACTGACCTGGAGAGGGTAATAAATACAGATCTGTAGAGTATAATAAACACTGATCTAGAGAGCACAATAAATACTGACCTGGAGAGTATAATAAATACTGATCTGGAGAGTACAATAAACACTGACCTGGAGAGAACAATAAATAATGACCTGGAGAGTACAATAAAAACTGAATTGGAGAGTACAATTAATACTGACCAGGAGATTACAATTAATAGTGACTTGGAGAGTACAATAAATACTGACCTGGTGAGTACCATAAATACAGACCTGCAGCGGGTAATAAATACTGACCTGGAGAGGGTAATAAATACTGACCTGGAGAAGTAAATAAATACTGACCTGGAGAGGATAATAAATACTGAACTGGAGAGTACAATAAACATTGACCTGGAGAGTACAATAAATACTTACCTGGAGAGTACAATAAATACTGACCTGGAGAGTACAATAAATACTGACCTGGAGAGTAAAATAAAAACTGACCTGGAGAGTACAATAAATAATGACCTGGAGAGTACAATAAATACTGACCTGGAGAGGGTAATAAATAATGACCTGGAGAGGGAAATCAATACTGGCCTGGAGAGGGCAATAAATAATGACCTGGAGACTACAATAAATACTGACCAGGGGAGTACAATAAATACTGACCAGGAGAGTACAATAAATGCTGACCTGGAGAGTGCATTAAGTACTGACCTGGAGAGTTCAATAAATACTGACCTGGGGAGTAAAATAAATACTGACCCAGAGAGTACAATAAATACTGCCCTGGAGAGTACAATAAACACTGACCTGGAGAGTCCAATTAGTACTGACCTGGGGAGTACAATACATACTGACCCAGAGAGTACAATAAATACTGACCTGGAGAGTACAATAAACACTGACCTGGAGAGGGTAATAAATACAGATCTGTAGAGTATAATAAACACTGACATGGAGAGCACAATAAATACTGACCTGGAGAGTATAATAAATACTGACCTGGGGAGTAAAATAAATACTGACTTGGAGAGTAAAATAAATACTGAGCTGGAGAATACAATAAATACTGACCTGGAGAGTACAATAAACACTGACCTGGGGAGGGTAATAAATACAGATCTGTGGAGTATAATAAACACTGACATGGAGAGAACAATAAATACTAACCTGGAGAGAACAATAAAAAGTGAATTGGAGAGTACAATAAATACTGACCAGGAGAGTACAATTAATAGTGACTTGGAGAGTACAATAAATACTGACCTGGTGAGTACCATAAATACTGACCTGGAGAGTGCCATAAAAACTGAGCTGGAGAGGGTAATAAATACTGACCTGGAGAGTCCAATAAGTAGTGACTTGGAGAATACAATAAATACTGACCTGGAGAGGGCAATAAATACTGACCTGGAGAGCACAATAAATACTGAACTGGAGAGTACAATAAATAATGAATTGGAGAGGGTAATAAATACCGGCCTCGAGACGGTAATAAATACTGACCTGGAGAGTATAATAAATACTGACCTGGAGAGGGCAATAAATGCTGACCTGGAGAGTACAATAAATACTGACCTGGAGAGTGCAATAAATACTGATCTGGAGAGAACAATAAATACTGACCTGGAGAGTACAATAAATACTGACCTGGAGAGTACAATAAAAACTGAATTGGAGAGTACAATAAATACTGACTTGGAGAGTACAATAAATAATGACTTGGAGAGTACAATAAATACTGACCTGGAGTGTACAATAAATATTGACCTGGGGAGTACAATAAATACTGACTTGGAGAGTACAATAATTACTGACCTGGAGAGGGCAACAAATACTGAACTGGAGAGTACAATAAATAGTGACTTGGAGAGTAGAATAAATACTGATCTGGAGAGTACAATAAATACTGACCTGTAGAGTACAAAAAAAATTGAATTGGAAAGTACAATAAATACTGACCTGGAGAGTACAATAAATAATGAATTGGAGAGTACAATACCTATTGACCTGGAGAGTATAATAAATATTGACCAGGGGAGTACAATAAATACTGACCTGGAGAGTAAAATAAATACTGACCTGGAGAATACATTAAATACTGACCATGAGAAGGCAATAAATACTGACCTGGAGACTACAATAAATACTGACCTGTAGAGTACAAAATTACTGACCTGGAGATTAAAATAAATACTGACCTGGAGAGTCCAATTAGTACTGACCTGGGTAGTACAATAAATACTGACCCAGAGAGTACAATAAATACTGACCTGGAGAGTACAATAAACACTGACCTGGAGAGGGTAATAAATACAGATCTGTGGAGTATAATAAACAGTGACCTGGAGAGTGCAATAAATACTGACCTGGAGAGTACAATAAATACTGACCTGGAGAGGACAATAAACACTGACCTGGAGAGGGTAATAAATACAGATCTGTAGAGTATAATAAACACTGATCTAGAGAGCACAATAAATACTGACCTGGAGAGGAGAATAAATACTGACCTGGGGAGTAAAATAAATACTGACCTGGAGAGTAAAATAAATACTGACCTGGAGAATACAATAAATACTGACATGGAGAGTACAATAAATACTGACCTGGAGAGTACAATAAATACTGACCTGGAGAGTGGAATAAATACTGACTTGGAGAGTACAATAAATACTGACCTGGAGAGTACAATAAATAATGGTCTGGAGAGTGCAATAAATACTGATCGGGAGAGTACAATAAATACTGACCTGGAGAGTACAATAAATACTGACCTGCAGAGTACAATATATACTGACCTGGAGAGTAAAATAAATACTGACCTGGAGAGTACAATAAAAACTGACCTGGAGAGTACAATAAATACTGACCTGCAGAGTACAATAAATACTGACATGGGGAGTACAATAAATACTGACCTGGAGAGTACAATAAATACTGACCTGGAGAGTACAATAAATGCTGAACTGGAGAGTACATTAAGTACTGACATGGCGCGTACAAAAAATACTGACCTGGAGAGTCCAATTAGTACTACCTGGGGAGTACAATAAATACTGACCCAGAGAGTACAATAAATGCTGACCTGGAGAGTACAATAAACACTGACCTTGAGAGGGTAATAAATACAGATCTGTAGATTATCATAAACAGTGACCTGGAGAGTGCAATAAATACTGACCTGGAGAGTACAATAAATACTGACTGGAGAGGACAATAAACACTGACCTGGAGAGCACAATAAATACTGACCTGGAGAGTATAATAAATACTGACCTGGGGAGTAAAATAAATACTGACCTGGAGAGTAAAATAAATACTGACCTGGAGAATACAATAAATACTGACATGGAGAGTACAATAAATAATGACCTGGAAATGGTAATAAATACTGACCTGGAGAGTACAATAAAAACAGAATTGGAGAGTACAATAAATACTGACCAGGAGAGTACAATTAATAGTGTCTTGGAGAGTACAATAAATACTGACCTGGTGAGTACCATAAATACAGACCTGCAGCGGGTAATAAATACTGACCTGGAGAGTACAATAAATACTGACCTGGAGAGTAAAATAAATACTGACCTGGAGAGTAAAATAAATACTGACCTGGAGAATACAATAAATACTGACCATGAGAAGGCAATAAATACTGACCTGGTGACTACAATCAATACTGACCTGGAGAGTACAACAATTACTGACCTGGAGAGGGCAACAAATACTGAACTGGAGAGTACAATAAATAGTGACTTGGAGAGTAGAATAAATACTGATCTGGAGAGTACAATAAATACTGACCTGGAGAGTACAATAAAAATTGAATTGGAGAGTACAATAAATACTGACCTGGAGAGTACAATAAATAATGAATTGGAGAGTACAATAACTACTGACCTGGAGAGTATAATAAATATTGACCAGGGGAGTACAATAAATACTGACCTGGAGAGTAAAATAAATACTGACCTGGAGAATACAATAAATACTGACCTGGAGAGTACAATAAATACTGACCTGGAGAGTCCAATAAATACTGATCTGGAGAGAACAATAAAGACTGACCTGGAGAGTACATTAAATACTGATCTGGAGAATACAATAAATACTGACCATGAGAAGGCAATAAATACTGACCTGGAGACTACAATAAATACTGACCTGTAGAGTACAAAATTACTGACCTGGAGATTACAATAAATACTGACCTGGAGAGTCCAATTAGTACTGACCTGGGTAGTACAATAAATACTGACCCAGAGAGTACAATAAATACTGACCTGGAGAGTACAATAAACACTGACCTGGAGAGGGTAATAAATACAGATCTGTGGAGTATAATAAACAGTGACCTGGAGAGTGCAATAAATACTGACCTGGAGAGTACAATAAATACTGACCTGGAGAGGACAATAAACACTGACCTGGAGAGGGTAATAAATACAGATCTGTAGAGTATAATAAACACTGATCTAGAGAGCACAATAAATACTGACCTGGAGATTATAATAAATACTGACCTGGGGAGTAAAATAAATACTGACCTGGAGAGTAAAATAAATACTGACCTGGAGAATACAATAAATACTGACATGGAGAGTACAATAAATACTGACCTGGAGAGTACAATAAATACTGACCAGGAGAGTGGAATAAATACTGACCTGGAGAGTACAATAAATACTGACCTGGAGAGTACAATAAATACTGACCTGGAGAGTACATAAATAATGACCTGGAGAGTATAATAAATACTGATCTGGAGAGTACAATAAACACTGACCTGGAGAGAACAATAAATAATGACCTGGAGAGTACAATAAAAACTGAATTGGAGAGTACAATTAATACTGACCAGGAGATTACAATTAATAGTGACTTGGAGAGTACAATAAATACTGACCTGGTGAGTACCATAAATACAGACCTGCTGCGGGTAATAAATACTGACCAGGAGAGGGTAATAAACACTGACCTGGAGAAGTGAATAAATACTGACCTGGAGAGTACAATAAATACTGACCTGGAGAGTACAATAAAAACAGAATTGGAGAGTACAATAAATACTGACCAGGAGAGTACAATTAATAGTGACTTGGAGAGTACAATAAATACTGACCTGGTGAGTACCATAAATACAGACCTGCAGCGTGTAATAAATACTGACCTGGAGAGGGTAATAAATACTGACCTGGAGAAGTAAATAAATACTGACCTGGAGAGTAAAATAAATACTAACCTGGAGAGTACAATAAAAACTGACCTGGAGAGTACAATAAATAATGACCTGGAGAGTACAATAAATACTGAGATGGGGAGTACAATAAATACTGACCTGGAGAGGGTAATAAATAATGACCTGGAGAGGGAAATCAATACTGGCCTGGAGAGGGCAATAAATAATGACCTGGAGACTACAATAAATACTGACCTGGGGAGTACAATAAATACTGACCAGGAGATTACAATAAATGCTGACCTGAAGAGTACATTAAGTACTGACCTGGAGAGTACAATAAATACTGACCTGGGGAGTAAAATAAATACTGACCCAGAGAGTACAATAAATACTGACCTGGAGAGTACAATAAACACTGACCTGGAGAGTCCAATTAGTACTGACCTGGGGAGTACAATACATACTGACCCAGAGAGTACAATACATACTGACCTGGAGAGTACAATAAACACTGACCTGGAGAGGGTAATAAATACAGATCTGTAGAGTTTAATAAACACTGACATGGAGAGCACAATAAATACTGACCTGGAGAGTATAATAAATACTGACCTGGGGAGTAAAATAAATACTGACCTGGAGAGTAAAATAAATACTGAGCTGGAGAATACAATAAATACTGATCTGGAGAGTACAATAAACACTGACCTGGAGAGGGTAATAAATACAGATCTGTAGAGTATAATAAACACTGACCTGGAGAGAACAATAAATACTGACCTGGAGAGAACAATAAAAAGTGAATTGGAGAGTACAATAAATACTGACCAGGAGAGTACAATTAATAGTGACTTGGAGAGTACAATAAATACTGACCTGGTGAGTACCATAAATACTGACCTGGAGAGTGCCATAAAAACTGAGCTGGAGATGGTAATAAATACTGACCTGGAGAGTCCAATAAGTAGTGACTTGGAGAATACAATAAATACTGACCTGGAGAGTACATAAATAATGACCTGGAGAGTATAATAAATACTGATCTGGAGAGTACAATAAACACTGACCTGGAGAGAACAATAAATAATGACCTGGAGAGTACAATAAAAACTGAATTGGAGAGTACAATTAATACTGACCAGGAGATTACAATTAATAGTGACTTGGAGAGTACAATAAATACTGACCTGGTGAGTACCATAAATACAGACCTGCAGCGGGTAATAAATACTGACCAGGAGAGGGTAATAAACACTGACCTGGAGAAGTGAATAAATACTGACCTGGAGAGTACAATAAATACTGACCTGGAGAGTACAATAAAAACAGAATTGGAGTGTACAATAAATACTGACCAGGAGAGTACAATTAATAGTGACTTGGAGAGTACAATAAATACTGACCTGGTGAGTACCATAAATACAGACCTGCAGCGTGTAATAAATACTGGCCTGGAGAGGGTAATAAATACTGACCTGGAGAAGTAAATAAATACTGACCTGGAGAGTAAAATAAATACTAACCTGGAGAGTACAATAAAAACTGACCTGGAGAGTACAATAAATAATGACCTGGAGAGTACAATAAATACTGAGATGGGGAGTACAATAAATACTGACCTGGAGAGGGTAATAAATAATGACCTGGAGAGGGAAATCAATACTGGCCTGGAGAGGGCAATAAATAATGACCTGGAGACTACAATAAATACTGACCTGGGGAGTACAATAAATACTGACCAGGAGATTACAATAAATGCTGCCCTGAAGAGTACATTAAGTACTGACCTGGAGAGTACAATAAATACTGACCTGGGGAGTAAAATAAATACTGACCCAGAGAGTACAATAAATACTGACCTGGAGAGTACAATAAACACTGACCTGGAGAGTCCAATTAGTACTGACCTGGGGAGTACAATACATACTGACCCAGAGAGTACAATACATACTGACCTGGAGAGTACAATAAACACTGACCTGGAGAGGGTAATAAATACAGATCTGTAGAGTATAATAAACACTGACATGGAGAGCACAATAAATACTGACCTGGAGAGTATAATAAATACTGACCTGGGGAGTAAAATAAATACTGACCTGGAGAGTAAAATAAATACTGAGCTGGAGAATACAATAAATACTGATCTGGAGAGTACAATAAACACTGACCTGGAGAGGGTAATAAATACAGATCTGTAGAGTATAATAAACACTGACCTGGAGAGAACAATAAATACTGACCTGGAGAGAACAATAAAAAGTGAATTGGAGAGTACAATAAATACTGACCAGGAGAGTACAATTAATAGTGACTTGGAGAGTACAATAAATACTGACCTGGTGAGTACCATAAATACTGACCTGGAGAGTGCCATAAAAACTGAGCTGGAGATGGTAATAAATACTGACCTGGAGAGTCCAATAAGTAGTGACTTGGAGAATACAATAAATACTGACCTGGAGAGGGCAATAAATACTGACCTGGAGAGCACAATAAATACTGAACTGGAGAGTACAATAAATAATGAATTGGAGAGGGTAATAAATACCGGCCTCGAGACGGTAATAAATACTGACCTGGAGAGTATAATAAATACTGACCTGGAGAGGGCAATAAATACTGACCTGGAGAGTACAATAAATACTGAGCTGGAGAGTGCAATAAATACTGATCTGGAGAGAACAATAAATACTGACCTGGAGAGTACAATAAATACTGACCTGGAGAGTACAATAAAAACTGAATTGGAGAGTACAATAAATACTGACTTGGAGAGTACAATAAATAATGACTTGGAGAGTACAATAAATACTGACCTGGAGTGTACAATAAATATTGACCTGGGGAGTACAGTAAATACTGACCTGGAGAGTAAAATAAATACTGACCTGGAGAATGCAATAAATACTGACCTGGTGACTACAAAAAATACTGACCTGGAGAGTACAATAATTACTGACCTGGAGAGGGCAACAAATACTGAACTGGAGAGCACAATAAATAGTGACTTGGAGAGTAGAATAAATACTGATCTGGAGAGTACAATAAATACTGACCTGGAGAGTACAAAAAAAATTGAATTGGAAAGTACAATAAATACTGACCTGGAGAGTATAATAAATATTGACCAGGGGAGTACAATAAATACTGAACTGGAGAGTAAAATAAATACTGACCTGGAGAATACAATAAATACTGACCTGGAGAATATAATAAATACTGACCTGGAGAGGGCAATAAATACTGACCTGGAGAGTACAATAAATACTGACCTGGAGAGTACAATAAATACTGATCTGGAGAGAACAATAAAGACTGACCTGGAGAGTACATTACATACTGATCTGGAGGGGACAATAAAAACTGAATTGGAGAGTACAATAAATACTGACCTGGAGAGTACAATAAATAATGACTTGGAGAGTACAAAAAATACTGACCTGGAGAGTACAATAAATATTGACCTGGGGAGTACAAGAAATACTGACCTGGAGAGTAAAATAAATACTGACCTGGAGAATACAATAAATACTGACCATGAGAAGGCAATAAATACTGACCTGGAGACTACAATAAATACTGACCTGTAGAGTACAAAATTACTGACCTGGAGATTAAAATAAATACTGACCTGGAGAGTCCAATTAGTACTGACCTGGGTAGTACAATAAATACTGACCCAGAGAGTACAATAAATACTGACCTGGAGAGTACAATAAACACTGACCTGGAGAGGGTAATAAATACAGATCTGTGGAGTATAATAAACAGTGACCTGGAGAGTGCAATAAATACTGACCTGGAGAGTACAATAAATACTGACCTGGAGAGGACAATAAACACTGACCTGGAGAGGGTAATAAATACAGATCTGTAGAGTATAATAAACACTGATCTAGAGAGCAAAATAAATACTGACCTGGAGAGTATAATAAATACTGACCTGGGGAGTAAAATAAATACTGACCTGGAGAGTAAAATAAATACTGACCTGGAGAATACAATAAATACTGACATGGAGAGTACAATAAATACTGACCTGGAGAGTACAATAAATACTGACCTGGAGAGTGGAATAAATACTGACCTGGAGAGTACAATAAATACTGACCTGGAGAGTACAATAAATAATGGTCTGGAGAGTGCAATAAATACTGATCGGGAGAGTACAATAAATACTGACCTGGAGAGTACAATAAATACTGACCTGGAGAGTACAATATATACTGACCTGGAGAGTAAAATAAATACTGACCTGGAGAGTACAATAAAAACTGACCTGGAGAGTACAATAAATACTGACCTGGAGAGTACAATAAATACTGACATGGGGAGTACAATAAATACTGACCTGGAGAGTACTATAAATACTGACCTGGAGAGTACAATAAATGCTGACCTGGAGAGTACATTAAGTACTGACCTGGAGCGTACAATAAATACTGACCTGGAGAGTCCAATTAGTACTACCTGGGGAGTACAATAAATACTGACCCAGAGAGTAAAATAAATGCTGACCTGGAGTGTACAATAAACACTGACCTGGAGAGGGTAATAAATACAGATCTGTAGATTATCATAAACGGTGACCTGGAGAGTGCAATAAATACTGACCTGGAGAGTACAATAAATACTGACTGGAGAGGACAATAAACACTGACCTGGAGAGCACAATAAATACTGACCTGGAGAGTATAATAAATACTGACCTGTGGAATAAAATAAATACTGACCTGGTGAGTAAAATAAATACTGACCTGGAGAATACAATAAATACTGACATGGAGAGTACAATAAATACTGACCTGGAAATGGTAATAAATACTGACCTGGAGAGTACAATAAAAACAGAATTGGAGAGTACAATAAATACTGACCAGGAGAGTACAATTAATAGTGACTTGGAGAGTACAATAAATACTGACCTGGTGAGTACCATAAATACAGACCTGCAGCGGGTAATAAATACTGACCTGGAGAGGGTAAATAATACTGACCTGGAGAGGATAATAAATACTGAACTGGAGAGTACAATAAACATTGACCTGGAGAGTACAATAAATACTTACCTGGAGAGTACAATAAATACTGACCTGGAGAGTACAATAAATACTGACCTGGAGAGTAAAATAAATACTGACCTGGAGAGTACAATAAAAACTGACCTGGAGAGTACAATAAATACTGACATGGAGAGTACAATAAATACTGAGATGGGGAGTACAATAAATACTGACCTGGAGAGGGTAATAAATAATGACCTGGAGAGGGAAATCAATACTGGCCTGGAGAGGGCAATAAATAATGACCTGGAGACTACAATAAATACTGACCTGGGGAGTACAATAAATACTGACCAGGAGAGTACAATAAATGCTGACCTGGAGAGTACATTAAGTATTGACCTGGAGAGTACAATAAATACTGACCTGGGGAGTAAAATAAATACTGACCCAGAGAGTACAATAAATACTGACCTGGAGAGTATAATAAACACTGACCTGGAGAGTCCAATTAGTACTGACCTGGGGAGTACAATATATACTGACCCAGAGAGTACAATAAATACTGACCTGGAGAGTACAATAAACACTGACCTGGAGAGGGTAATAAATACAGATCTGTAGAGTATAATAAACACTGACATGGAGAGCACAATAAATACTGACCTGGAGAGTATAATAAATACTGACCTGGGGAGTAAAATAAATACTGACCTGGAGAGTAAAATAAATACTGAGCTGGAGAATACAATAAATACTGACCTGGAGAGTACAATAAACACTCACCTGGAGAGGGTAATAAATACAGATCTGTAGAGTATAATAAACACTGACCTGGAGAGAACAATAAATACTGACCTGGAGAGAACAATAAAAAGTGAATTGGAGAGTACAATAAATACTGACCAGGAGAGTACAATTAATAGTGACTTGGAGAGTACAATAAATACTGACCTGGTGAGTACCATAAATACTGACCTGGAGAGTGCCATAAAAACTGAGCTGGAGAGGGTAATAAATACTGACCTGGAGAGTCCAATAAGTCGTGACTTGGAGAATACAATAAATACTGACCTGGAGAGGGCAATAAATACTGACCTGGAGAGCACAATAAATACTGAACTGGAGAGTACAATAAATAATGAATTGGAGAGGGTAATAAATACCGGCCTCGAGACGGTAATAAATACTGACCTGGAGAGTATAATAAATACTGACCTGGAGAGGGCAATAAATACTGACCTGGAGAGTACAATAAATACTGACCTGGAGAGTGCAATAAATACTGATCTGGAGAGAACAATAAATACTGACCTGGAGAGTACAATAAATACTGACCTGGAGAGTACAATAAAAACTGAATTGGAGAGTACAATAAATACTGACTTGGAGAGTACAATAAATAATGACTTGGAGAGTACAATAAATACTGACCTGGAGTGTACAATAAATATTGACCTGGGGAGTACAATAAATACTGACCTGGAGAGTAAAATAAATACTGACCTGGAGAATACAATAAATACTGACCATGAGAATGCAATAAATACTGACCTGGTGACTACAATAAATACTGACCTGGAGAGTACAATAATTACTGACCTGGAGAGGGCAACAAATACTGAACTGGAGAGTACAATAAATAGTGACTTGGAGAGTAGAATAAATACTGATCTGGAGAGTACAATAAATACTGACCTGGAGAGTACAATAAAAACTGAATTGGAGAGTACAATGAATACTGACCTGGAGAGTACAATAAATAATGAATTGGAGAGTACAATAACTACTGACCTGGAGAGTATAATAAATATTGACCAGGGGAGTACAATAAATACTGACCTGGAGAGTAAAATAAATACTGACCTGGAGAATACAATAAATACTGACCTGGAGAGTATAATAAATACTGACCTGGAGAGGGCAATAAATACTGACCTGGAGAGTACAATAAATACTGACCTGCAGAGTACAATAAATACTGATCTGGAGAGAACAATGAAGACTGAACTGGAGAGTACATTAAATACTGATCTGGAGGGGACAATAAAAACTGATTTGGAGAGTACAATAAATACTGACCTGGAGAGTACAATAAATAATGACTTGGAGAGAACAAAAAATACTGACCTGGAGAGTACAATAAATATTGACCTGGGGAGTACAATAAATACTGACCTGGAGAGTAAAATATATACTGACCTGGAGAATACAATAAATACTGACCATGAGAAGGCAATAAATACTGACCTGGAGACTAAAATAAATACTGACCTGTAGAGTACAAAATTACTGACCTGGAGATTACAATAAATACTGACCTGGAGAGTCCAATTAGTACTGACCTGGGTAGTACAATAAATACTGACCCAGAGAGTACAATAAATACTGACCTGGAGAGTACAATAAACACTGACCTGGAGAGGGTAATAAATACAGATCTGTGGAGTATAATAAACAGTGACCTGGAGAGTGCAATAAATACTGACCTGGAGAGTACAATAAATACTGACCTGGAGAGGACAATAAACACTGACCTGGAGAGGGTAATAAATACAGATCTGTAGAGTACAATAAATACTGACCTGGAGAGTGCAATATATACTACCTGGAGAGTACAATAAATACTGACCTGGAGAGTACAATAAATATTGATCTGGAGAGTGCAATAAATACTGACCGGGAGAGTACAATAAATACTGACCTGGAGAGTACATAAATAATAACATGGAGAGTACAATAAATACTGATCTGGAGAGTGCAATAAACACTGACCTGGAGAGAACAATAAATAATGACCTGGAGAGTACAATAAAAACTGAATTGGAGAGTACAATAAATACTGACCAGGAGAATACAATTAATAGTGACTTGGAGAGTACAATAAATACTGACCTGGTGAGTACCATAAATACAGACCTGCAGCGGGTAATAAATAGTGAACTGGAGAGGGTAATAAACACTGACCTGGAGAAGTAAATAAATACTGACCTGGAGAGTACAATAAATACTGACCTGGAGAGTACAATATACACTGACCTGGAGAGTACAATAAATACTGACCTGGAGAGTAAAATAAATACTGACCTGGAGAATACAATAAATACTGACATGGAGAGTACAATAAATACTGACCTGGAGAGTACAATAAACACTGACCTGGAGAGGGTAATAAATACAGATCTGTAGAGTATAATAAACAGTGACCTGGAGAGTGCAATAAATACTGACCTGGAGAGTACAATAAATACTGACTGGAGAGGACAATAAACACTGACCTGGAGAGCACAATAAATACTGACCTGGAGAGTATAATAAATACTGACCTGGGGAGTAAAATAAATACTGACCTGGAGAGTAAAATAAATACTGACCTGGAGAATACAATAAATACTGACATGGAGAGTACAATAAATACTGACCTGGAGAGTACAATAAACACTGACCTGGAGAGGGTAATAAATACAGATCTGTAGAGTATAATAAACAGTGACCTGGAGAGTGCAATAAATACTGACCTGGAGAGTACAATAAATACTGACTGGAGAGGACAATAAACACTGACCTGGAGAGCACAATAAATACTGACCTGGAGAGTATAATAAATACTGACATGGGGAGTAAAATAAATACTGACCTGGAGAGTAAAATAAATACTGATCTGGAGAATACAATAAATACTGACATGGAGAGTACAATAAATAATAACCTGGAAATGGTAATAAATACTGACCTGGAGAGTACAATAAATACTGACCTGGAGAGTACAATAAATACTGACCTGGAGAGTGCAATATATACTGACCTGGAGAGTACAATAAATACTGACCTGGAGAGTACAATAAATAATGATCTGGAGTGTGCAATAAATACTGACCGGGAGAGTACAATAAATACTGACCTGGAGAGTACATAAATAATAACATGGAGAGTACAATAAATAATGACATGGAGAGTACAATAAAAACTGAATTGGAGAGTACAATAAATACTGACCAGGAGAATACAATTAATAGTGACTTGGAGAATACAATTAATAGTGACTTGGAGAGTACAATAAATACTGACCTGGTGAGTACCATAAATACAGACCTGCAGCGGGTAATAAATACTGACCTGGAGAGGGTAATAAACACTGACCTGGAGAAGTAAATAAATACTGACCTGGAGAGTACAATAAATACTGACCTGGAGAGTACAATAAACACTGACCTGGAGAGAACAATAAATACTGACCTGGAGAGTACAATAAAAACTGAATTGGAGAGTACAATAAATACTGACCAGGAGAGTACAATTAATAGTGACTTGGAGAGTACAATAAATACTGACCTGGTGATTACCATAAATATAGACCTGCAGCGGGTAATAAATACTGACCTGGAGAGGGTAATAAATACTGACCTGGAGAAGTAAATAAATAATGACCTGGAGAGGGTAATAAATACTGAACTGGAGAGTACAATAAACATTGACCTGGAGAGTACAATAAATACTTACCTGGAGAGTACAATAAATACTGACCTTGAGAGTACAATAAATACTGACCTGGAGAGTAAAATAAATACTGACCTGGAGAGTAAAATAAAACCTGACCTGGAGAGTACAATAAATACTGACCTGGAGAGTACAATAAATAATGACATGGGGAGTACAATAACTACTGACCTGGAGAGGGTAATAAATAATGACCTGGAGAGGGAAATAAATACTGGCCTGGAGAGGGCAATAAATAATGACCTGGAGACTACAATAAATACTGACCTGGGGAGTACAATAAATACTGACCTGGAGAGTACAATAAATGCTGACCTGGAGAGTACATTAAGTACTGACCTGGAGAGTATAATAAATACTGACCTGGGGAGTAAAATAAATACTGACCTGGAAATGGTCATAAATACTGACCTGGAGAGTACAATAAATACTGACCTGGAGAGTCCAATTAGTACTGACCTGGGGAGTACAATACATACTGACCCAGAGAGTACAATAAATACTGACCTGGAGAGTACAATAAAAACTGACCTGGAGAGGGTAATAAATACAGATCTGTAGAGTATAATAAACACTGACATGGAGAGCACAATAAATACTGACCTGGAGAGCACAATAAATACTGATCTGGAGAGGGTAATAAATAATGACCTGGAGAGGGAAATAAATACTGGCCTGGAGAGGGCAATAAATAATGACCTGGAGACTACAAAAAATACTGACCTGGGGAGTACAATAAATACTGACCTGGAGAGTACAATAAATGCTGACCTGGAGAGTACATTAATTACTGACCTGGAGTGTACAATAAATACTGACCTGGAGAGTCCAATTAGTACTGACCTGGGGAGTACAATAAATACTGACCCAGAGAGTGCAATAAATGCTGACCTGGAGAGGACAATAAACACTGACCTGGAGAGGGTAATAAATACAGATCTGTAGAGTATAATAAACACTGATCTAGAGAGCACAATAAATACTGACCTGGAGAGTATAATAAATACTGACCTGGGGAGTAAAATAAATACTGACCTGGAGAGTAAAATAAATACTGACCTGGAGAATACAATAAATACTGACATGGAGAGTACAATAAATACTGACCTGGAGAGTGCAATAAATACTGACCTGGAAAGTACAATAAATACTGACTGGAGAGGACAATAAACACTGACCTGGAGAGCACAATAAATACTGACCTGGATAGTATAATAAATACTGACATGGGGAGTAAAATAAATACTGACCTGGAGAGTAAAATACATACTGACCTGGAGATTACAATAAATACTGACATGGAGAGTACAATAAATAATGACCTGGAAATGGTAATAAATACTGACCTGGAGAGTACAATAAATACTGACCTGGAGAGTGCAATATATACTGACCTGGAGAGTACAATAAATACTGACCTGGAGAGTACAATAAATAATGATCTGGAGTGTGCAATAAATACTGACCGGGAGAGTACAATAAATACTGACCTGGAGAGTACATAAATAATAACATGGAGAGTACAATAAATAATGACATGGAGAGTACAATAAAAACTGAATTGGAGAGTACAATAAATACTGACCAGGAGAATACAATTCATAGTGACTTGGAGAATACAATTAATAGTGACTTGGAGAGTACAATAAATACTGACCTGGTGAGTACCATAAATACAGACCTGCAGCGGGTAATAAATACTGACCTGGAGAGGGTAATAAACACTGACCTGGAGAAGTAAATAAATACTGACCTGGAGAGTACAATAAATACTGACCTGGAGAGTACAATAAACACTGACCTGGAGAGAACAATAAATACTGACCTGGAGAGTACAATAAAAACTGAATTGGAGAGTACAATAAATATTGACCAGGAGAGTACAATGAATAGTGACTTGGAGAGTACAATAAATACTGACCTGGTGATTACCATAAATACAGACCTGCAGCGGGTAATAAATACTGACCTGGAGAGGGTAATAAATACTGACCTGGAGAAGTAAATAAATACTGACCTGGAGAGGGTAATAAATACTGAACTGGAGAGTACAATAAACATTGACCTGGAGAGTACAATAAATACTTACCTGGAGAGTACAATAAATACTGACCTGGAGAGTACAATAAATACTGACCTGGAGAGTAAAATAAATACTGACCTGGAGAGTAAAATAAAACCTGACCTGGAGAGTACAATAAATACTGACCTGGAGAGTACAATAAATAATGACATGGGGAGTACAATAACTACTGACCTGGAGAGGGTAATAAATAATGACCTGGAGAGGGAAATAAATACTGGCCTGGAGATGGGCAATAAATAATGACCTGGAGACTACAATAAATACTGACCTGGGGAGTACAATAAATACTGACCTGGAGAGTACAATAAATGCTGACCTGGAGAGTACATTAAGTACTGACCTGGAGAGTATAATAAATACTGACCTGGGGAGTAAAATAAATACTGACCTGGAAATGGTCATAAATACTGACCTGGAGAGTACAATAAATACTGACCTGGAGAGTCCAATTAGTGCTGACCTGGGGAGTACAATACATACTGACCCAGAGAGTACAATAAATACTGACCTGGAGAGTACAATAAAAACTGACCTGGAGAGTATAATAAATACTGAGCTGGGGAGTAAAATAAATACTGACCTGGAGAGAAAAATAAACACTGACCTGGAGAGGGTAATAAATACAGATCTGTAGAGTATAATAAACACTGACCTGGAGAGAACAATAAATACTGACCTGGAGAGGACAATAAAAACTGAATTGGAGAGTACAATAAATACTGACCAGGAGAGTACAATTAATAGTGACTTGGAGAGTACAATAAATACTGACCTGGTGAGTACCATAAATACAGACCTGCAGCGGGTAATAAATACTGACCTGGAGAGGGTAATAAATACTGACCTGGAGAAGTAAATAAATACTGACCTGGAGAGGCGAATAAATACTGAACTGGAGAGTACAATAAACACTGACCTGGAGAGTACAATAAATACTTACCTGGAGAGTACAATAAATACTGACCTGGAGAGTACAATAAATACTGACCTGGAGAGTAAAATAAATACTGACCTGGAGAGTACAATAAAAACTGACCTGGAGAGTACAATAAATACTGACCTGGAGAGTACAATAAATACTGACATGGGGAGTAGAATAAATACTGACCTGGAGTGGGTAATAAATAATGACCTGGAGAGGGAAATAAATACTGGCCTGGAGAGGGCAATAAATAATGACCTGGAGACTACAATAAATACTGAACTGGGGAGTACAATAAATACTGACCTGGAGAGTACAATAAATGCTGACCTGGAGAGTACATTAAATACTGACCTGGAGAGTACAATAAATAATGACCTGGAGAGTCCAATTAGTACTGACCTGGAGAGTACAATAAATACTGACCCAGAGAGTGCAATAAATACTGACCTGGAGAGTCCAATAAACACTGAGCTGGAAATGGTCATAAATACTGACCTGCAGAGTACAATAAACACTCACCTGGAGAGGGTAATAAATACATATCTGTAGAGTATAATAAACACTGACATGGAGAGCACAATAAATACTGACATGGAGAGTATAATAAATACTGACCTGGAGAGTATAATAAATACTGACCTGGGGAGTAAAATAAATACTGACCTGTAGAGTAAAATAAATACTGAGCTGGAGAATACAATAAATACTGACATGGAGAGTACAATAAACACTGATCTGGAGAGTACAATCAATACTGACCTGGAGAGGGTAATAAATACTGACCTGGAGATTACAATAAATACTGACCTGGAGAGTGCAATAAATACAGACCTGGAGAGTACAATAAATACTGACCTGGAGAGTACAATAAATACTGACCTGAAGAGTACAATATAGATACTGACCTGGAGAGTGCAATAAATACTGACCTGGAGAGTACAATAAATACTGACCTGGAGAGTACAATAAATAATGACCTGGAGAGTACAATAAATACTGACCTGGAGAGTACAATAAATAATGACTTGGAGAGTACAATTAATACTGACCTGGAGAGTACAATAAATATTGACCTGGAGACTACAATAAATACTGACCTGGAGAGTAAAATAATTACTGACCTGGAGAGGGCATCAAATACTGAACTGGAGAGTACAATAAATAGTGATTGGAGAGTAGAATAAATACTGACCTGGAGAGTACAATAAATACTGACCTGGAGAGTACAATAAAAACTGAATTGGAGAGTACAATAAATACTGACCTGGAGAGTACAATAAATAATGAATTGTAGAGTACAATAAATACTGACCTGGAGAGTACAATAAATATTGACCTGGGGAGTACAATAAATACTGACCTGGAGGGTAAAATTAATACTGACTGGAGAATACAATAAATACTGACCATGAGAGGGCAATAAATACTGACCTGGAGACTACAATAAATACTGACATGGAGAGTACAATAAATTCTGATCTGGAGAGTACAATAAAAACTGAATTGAAGAGTACAATAAATACTGACCTGGAGAGTACAATAAATAATGACTTGGAGAGTACAATAAATACTATTCTAGAGAGTACAATAAATACTGACCTGGAGAGTACAATAAATACTGACCTGGAGAGGGTAATAAATACTGACCTGGAGAGCGTAATAAGTAATGACCTGGAGAGGACAATAAATACTGACCTGGAGAGTACAATAAATACTGACCTGGAGAGTACAATGAATCCTGACCTGGAGAGTACAATTAATACTGACTTGGAGAGTACAATAAATACTGAACTGGAGAGTACAATAAATACTGACCTGGAAAGTACAATAAATATTGACCTTGGGAGTAAAATAAATACTGACCTGGAGAGGGTATAAATACTGACCTGGAGAGCACAATAAATACTGACCTGGAGAGTACCATAAATACTGAACTGGAGTGGGTAATAAATACTGACCTGGAGAGGGTAATAAATACTGACCTGGAGAGTACAATAAATACTGACCTGGAGAGTACAATAAATGCTGACCTGGAGAGCACAATAAATACTGACCTGTAGAGTACAATAAAAACTGACCTGGATAGTACCAGAATACTGACCTTGAGAGGGGAATAAATAATTAACTGGTGAGTACAATAAATACTGACCTGGAGAGGGTAATAAATACTGACCTGTGGAGTACAATAAATGCTGACCTGGAGAGTACAATAAATACTGACCTGGAGAGTACAATGAATATTGACCAGAAGAGTACAATAAATAGTGACCTGGAGAGTACAATAAGTACTGACCTGGAGAGTACAATAAATACTGACCTGGAGAGGGCAATAAATACAGACCTGGAGAGGGTAATAAATACTGACCTGGAGAGAGTAATAAATACGGACCTGTAGAGTACAATAAATACTGACCTGGAGAGGGTAATAAATACTGACCTGGAGAGTACAACAAATACTGACCTGGAGAGTATAATAAATACGGACCTGGAGAGTACAATGAATACTGACCTGGAGAGTACAATAAATACTGACCTGGAGAGGGTAAGAAATACTGATCTGGACAGTACTATAAATACTGACCCTGAGAGTACAATGAATACTGACCTGGAGAGGGTAATAAACACTGACCTGTAGAGTACAAAAAATACTGACCTTGGAGTAAAATAAATACAAACCTGGAGAGGGCAATAAATATTAATCTGCAGAGTACAATAAATACTGACCTGGATAGTACAATAAATACTGACTTGGATTGGGCAATAAATACTGACCTGGACAGTACATTAATTACTACCCTGGAGAGTACAATAAATACTGTCCTGGAGAGTACAATAAATACTGACCTGGAGAGTATAATAAATACTGATCTGGAGAGGGTAATAAATACTGACCTGGAGAGTACAATAAATACTGACCTGGAGAGTGCAATAAATACTGACCTGGAGAGTAGAATAAATAATGACCTGGTGAATACAATAAATACTGACATGCAGAGAACAATAAATACTGATCTGGAGAGTACAATAAATACTGACCTGGTGAGTACAATAAATACTAACCTGCAGAGGGTAATAAATACTGACCTGGAGAGTACAATAAAAGCTGACCTGGAGAGTACAATAAATACTAACCTGGAGAGTACAATAAACACTGACCTGGAGAGAACAATAAATACTGACCTGGAGAATACCATAAAAATTGACCTGGAGAGGGTACTAAATACTGACCTGGAGAGTACAATAAATACTGACCTGGAGAGTCCAATAAGTACTGACCTGGAGAGTACAATAAATACTGACCTGGAGAGTACAATAAATACTGACCTGGAGAGTACAATAAATACTGACCTGGAGAGTACAATAAATACTGATCTGGAGTGGGCAATAAATACTGACCCAGAGAGTACAATAAATACTGACCTGGAGAGCACAATAAATACTGACCTGGAAGTACAATAAATACTGACCTGGAGATTACATTAAGTACTGACCTGGACATTACAATAAATACTGACCTGGAGAGGGCAATAAATAGTGACCTGGAGAGTACAATAAATACTGCCCTGGAGAGTACAATAAATACTGATCTGGAGAGAACAATAAATACTGACCTGAAGAGTACAATAAATACTGACCTGGAGAGTACAATAAAAACTGAATTGGAGAGTACAATAAATACTGACCTGGAGAGTACAATAAATAATGACTTGGAGAGTACAATAAATACTGACCTGGAGAGTACAATATATATTGACCTGGGGAGTACAATAAATACTGACCTGGAGAGTAAAATAAATACTGATCTGGAGAATACAATAAATACTGACCATGATAAGGCAATAAATACTGACCTGGTGACTACAATAAATACTGACCTGGAGAGTACAATAATTACTGACCTGGAGAGGGCAATAAATACTGAACTGGAGAGTACAATAAATAGTGACTTGGAGAGTAGAATAAATACTGATCTGGAGAGTACAATAAATACTGACCTGGAGAGTACAATAAAAACTGAATTGGAGAGTACAATAAATACTGACCTGGAGAGTACAATAAATAATGAATTGGAGAGTACAATAAATACTGACCTGGAGAGTACAATAAATATTGACCAGGGGAGTACAATAAATACTGACGTGGAGAGTAAAATAAATACTGATCTGGTGAATACAATAAATACTGACATGGAGAGTATAATAAATACTGACCTGGAGAGGGCAATAAATACTGACCTGGAGGGTTCAATAAATACTGACCTTGAGAGTACACCATATACTGATCTGGAGAGAACAATATATACTGACCTGGACAGTACAATAAATACTGACCTGGAGGGTACAATAAAAATTGAATTGGAGATTACAATAAATACTGACCTGGAGAGTACAATAAATAATGACTTGGAGAGTACAATAAATACTGACCTGGAGAGTACAATAAATATTGACCTGGGGAGTACAATAAATACTGACCTGGAGAGTAAAATAAATACTGACCTGGATAATACAAGAAATACTGACCATGAGAAGGCAATAAATACTGACCTGGAGACTACAATAAATACTGACCAAAGAGTACAATAATTACTGACCTGGAGAGTACAATAAATACTGACCTGGAGAGTACAATTAGTACTGACCTGGGGAGTACAATAAATACTGACCCAGATAGTACAATAAATACTGACCTGGAGAGTACAATAAACACTGACCTGGAGAGGGTAATAAAGACAGATCTGTAGAGTATAATAAAAACTGACCTGGAGAGTGCAATAAATACTGACCTGGAGAGTACAATAAATACTGACCTGGAGAGTACAATAAATACTGACCTGGGGAGTAAAATAAATACTGACCTGGAGAGTAAAATAAATACTGACCTGGAGAATACAATAAATACTGACATGGAGAGTACAATAAATACTGACCTGGAAATGCTAATAGATACTGACCTGGAGAGTACAATATATACTGACCTGGAGAAGTAAATCAATACTGACCTGGATGTATACAATAAATACTGACCTGGAGAGTACAATAAACACTGACCTGGAGAGAACAATAAATACTGACCTGGAGAGTACAATAAAAACTGACCTGGAGAGTACAATATATACTGACCTGGAGAAGTAAATCAATACTGACCTGGAGAGTACAATAAATACTGACCTGGAGAGTGCAATAAATACTGACCTGGAGAGTACAATAAAAACTGAATTGGAGAGTACAATAAATACTGACCTGGAGAGTACAATAAATAATGAATTGTAGAGTACAATAAATACTGACCTGGAGAGTACAATAAATATTGACCTGGGGAGTACAATAAATACTGACCTGGAGGGTAAAATTAATACTGACTGGAGAATACAATAAATACTGACCATGAGAGGGCAATAAATACTGACCTGGAGAATACAATAAATACTGACATGGAGAGTACAATAAATTCTGATCTGGAGAGTACAATAAAAACTGAATTGAAGAGTACAATAAATACTGACCTGGAGAGTACAATAAATAATGACTTGGAGAGTACAATAAATACTATTCTAGAGAGTACAATAAATACTGACTAGGAGAGTACAATAAATACTGACCTGGAGAGGGTAATAAATACTGACCTGGAGAGCGTAATAAGTAATGACCTGGAGAGGACAATAAATACTGACCTGGAGAGTACAATAAATACTGACCTGGAGAGTACAATGAATCCTGACCTGGAGAGTACAATTAATACTGACTTGGAGAGTACAATAAATACTGAACTGGAGAGTACAATAAATACTGACCTGGAAAGTACAATAAATATTGACCTTGGGAGTAAAATAAATACTGACCTGGAGAGGGTATAAATACTGACCTGGAGAGCAGAATAAATACTGACCTGGAGAGTACCATAAATACTGAACTGGAGTGGGTAATAAATACTGACCTGGAGAGGGTAATAAATACTGACCTGGAGAGTACAAGAAATACTGACCTGGAGAGCACAATAAATACTGACCTGTAGAGTACAATAAAAACTGACCTGGATAGTACCAGAATACTGACCTTGAGAGGGGAATAAATAATTAACTGGTGAGTACAATAAATACTGACCTGGAGAGGGTAATAAATACTGACCTGTGGAGTACAATAAATGCTGACCTGGAGAGTACAATAAATACTGACCTGGAGAGTACAATGAATATTGACCAGTAGAGTACAATAAATAGTGACCTGGAGAGTACAATAAGTACTGACCTGGAGAGTACAATAAATACTGACCTGAAGAGGGCAATAAATACAGACCTGGAGAGGGTAATAAATACTGACCTGGAGAGAGTAATAAATACGGACCTGTAGAGTACAATAAATACTGACCTGGAGAGGGTAATAAATACTGACCTGGAGAGTACAACAAATACTGACCTGGAGAGTATAATAAATACGGACCTGGAGAGTACAATGAAGACTGACCTGGAGAGTACAATAAATACTGACCTGGAGAGGGTAAGAAATACTGATCTGGACAGTACTATAAATACTGACCCTGAGAGTACAATGAATACTGACCTGGAGAGGGTAATAAACACTGACCTGTAGAGTACAAAAAATACTGACCTTGGAGTAAAATAAATACAAACCTGGAGAGGGCAATAAATATTAATCTGCAGAGTACAATAAATACTGACCTGGATAGTACAATAAATACTGACTTGGATTGGGCAATAAATACTGACCTGGACAGTACATTAATTACTACCCTGGAGAGTACAATAAATACTGTCCTGGAGAGTACAATAAATACTGACCTGGAGAGTACAATAAATACTGATCTGGAGAGGGTAATAAATACTGACCTGGAGAGTACAATAAATACTGACCTGGAGAGTGCAATAAATACTGACCTGGAGAGTAGAATAAATAATGACCTGCTGAATACTATAAATACTGACATGCAGAGAACAATAAATACTGATCTGGAGAGTACAATAAATACTGACCTGGTGAGTACAATAAATACTAACCTGCAGAGGGTAATACATACTGACCTGGAGAGTACAATAAAAGCTGACCTGGAGAGTACAATAAATACTAACCTGGAGAGTACAATAAACACTGGCCTGGAGAGAACAATAAATACTGACCTGGAGAATAACATAAAAATTGACCTGGAGAGGGTACTAAATACTGACCTGGAGAGTACAATAAATACTGACCTGGAGAGTCCAATAAGTACTGACCTGGAGAGTACAATAAATACTGACCTGGAGAGTACAATAAATACTGACCTGGAGAGTACAATAAATACTGACCTGGAGAGTACAATAAATACTGATCTGGAGTGGGCAATAAATACTGACCCAGAGAGTACAATAAATACTGACCTGGAGAGCACAATAAATACTGACCTGGAAGTACAATAAATACTGACCTGGAGATTACATTAAGTACTGATCTGGACATTACAATAAATACTGACCTGGAGAGGGCAATAAATAGTGACCTGGAGAGTACAATAAATACTGCCCTGGAGAGTACAATAAATACTGATCTGGAGAGAACAATAAATACTGACCTGAAGAGTACAATAAATACTGACCTGGAGAGTACAATAAAAACTGAATTGGAGAGTACAATAAATACTGACCTGGAGAGTACAATAAATAATGACTTGGAGAGTACAATAAATACTGACCTGGAGAGTACAATATATATTGACCTGGAGAGTAAAATAAATACTGATCTGGAGAATACAATAAATACTGACCATGATAAGGCAATAAATACTGACCTGGTGACTACAATAAATACTGACCTGGAGAGTACAATAATTACTGACCTGGAGAGGGCAATAAATACTGAACTGGAGAGTACAATAAATAGTGACTTGGAGAGTAGAATAAATACTGATCTGGAGAGTACAATAAATACTGACCTGGAGAGTACAATAAAAACTGAATTGGAGAGTACAATAAATACTGACCTGGAGAGTACAATAAATAATGAATTGGAGAGTACAATAAATACTGACCTGGAGAGTACAATAAATATTGACCAGGGGAGTACAATAAATACTGACGTGGAGAGTAAAATAAATACTGATCTGGTGAATACAATAAATACTGACCTGGAGAGTATAATAAATACTGACCTGGAGAGGGCAATAAATACTGACCTGGAGGGTTCAATAAATACTGACCTTGAGAGTACACTATATACTGATCTGGAGAGAACAATATATACTGACCTGGACAGTACAATAAATACTGACCTGGAGGGTACAATAAAAATTGAATTGGAGATTACAATAAATACTGACCTGGAGAGTACAATAAATAATGACTTGGAGAGTACAATAAATACTGACCTGGAGAGTACAATAAATATTGACCTGGGGAGTACAATAAATACTGACCTGGAGAGTAAAATAAATACTGACCTGGATAATACAAGAAATACTGACCATGAGAAGGCAATAAATACTGACCTGGAGACTACAATAAATACTGACCAAAGAGTACAATAATTACTGACCTGGAGAGTACAATAAATACTGACCTGGAGAGTACAATTAGTACTGACCTGGGGAGTACAATAAATACTGACCCAGATAGTACAATAAATACTGACCTGGAGAGTACAATAAACACTGACCTGGAGAGGGTAATAAAGACAGATCTGTAGAGTATAATAAAAACTGACCTGGAGAGTGCAATAAATACTGACCTGGAGAGTACAATAAATACTGACCTGGAGAGTACAATAAATACTGACCTGGGGAGTAAAATAAATACTGACCTGGAGAGTAAAATAAATACTGACCTGGAGAATACAATAAATACTGACATGGAGAGTACAATAAATACTGACCTGGAAATGCTAATAGATACTGACCTGGAGAGTACAATATATACTGACCTGGAGAAGTAAATCAATACTGACCTGGATGTATACAATAAATACTGACCTGGAGAGTACAATAAACACTGACCTGGAGAGAACAATAAATACTGACCTGGAGAGTACAATAAAAACTGACCTGGAGAGTACAATATATACTGACCTGGAGAAGTAAATCAATACTGACCTGGAGAGTACAATAAATACTGACCTGGAGAGTGCAATAAATACTGACCTGGAGAGTACAATATATACTGACCTGGAGAAGTAAATCAATACTGACCTGGAGAGTACAATAAATACTGACCTGGAGAGTACAATAAATACTGACCTGGAGAGTACAATAAATACTGACCAGGAGAGTACAATTAATAGTGACTTGGAGAACAATAAATACTGACCTGGTGAGTACCATAAATACAGAACTGCAGCGGGTAATAAATACTGACCTGGAGAGGGTAATAAATACTGACCTGGAGAAGAAAATAAATACTGACCTGGAGAGGGTAATAAATACTGACCTGGAGAGTACAATAAACACTGACCTGGAGAGTAAAATAAATACTGATCTGGAGAATACAATAAATACTGACCATGAGAAGGCAATAAATACTGACCTGGTGACTACAATAAATACTCTCATGGAGAGTACAATAATTACTGACCTGGAGAGGGCAATAAATACTGAACTGGAGAGTACAATAAATTGTGACTTGGAGAGTAGAATAAATACTGATCTGGAGAGTACAATAAATACTGACCTGGAGAGTACAATAAAAACTGAATTGGAGAGTACAATAAATACTGACCTGGAGAGTACAATAAATAATGAATTGGAGAGTACAGTAAATACTGACCTGGAGAGTACAATAAATACTGACCTGGAGAGTACAATAAATACTGACCTGGAGAGTAAAAGAAATACTGACCTGAGAATACAATAAATACTGACCTGGAGAGTATAATAAATACTCTCATGGAGAGTACAATAATTACTGACCTGGAGAGGGCAATAAATACTGAACTGGAGAGTACAATAAATATTGACCAGGAGAGTACAATAAATATTGACCTGGAGAGTAAAAGAAATATTGACCTGGAGAATACAATAAATACTGACCTGGAGAGTATAATAAATACTGACCTGGAGAGGGCAATAAATAATGACCTGGAGAGTACAATAAATACTGACCTGGAGAGTACAATAAATACTGACCTGGAGAGTACAATAAATGTTGACCTGGAGAGTACAATAAATACTGACCTGGAGAGTACAATAAATACTGACCTGGAGAGTACAATAAATATTGACCTGGGGAGTACAAGAAATACTGACCTGGAGAGTACAATAAATAATGAATTGGAGAGTACAATAAATACTGACCTGGAGAGTACAATAAATATTGACCAGTGGAGTAAAATAAATACTGATCTGGAGAATACAATAAATACTGACAATGAGAAGGCAATAAATACTGACCTGGTGACTACAATACATACTGACCTGGAGAGTACAATAATTACTGACCTGGAGACGGCAATAAATACTGAACTGGAGAGTACAATAAATAGTGACTTGGAGAGTAGAATAAATACTGACCTGGAGAGTACAATAAAAACTGAATTGGAGAGTACAATAAATACTGACCAGGAGAGTACAATTAATAGTGACTTGGAGATTACAATAAATACTGACCTCGTGAGTACCATAAATACAGACCTGCAGCGGGTAATAAATACTGACCTGGAGAGGGTAATAATTACTGACCTGGAGAAGTAAATAAATACTGATCTGGAGAATACAATAAATACTGACCTGGAGAGAGTAATAAATAATGACCTGGAGAGTACAATAAACACTGAGCTGGAGAGTACACTAAATACTGACCTGGAGAGGGTAATAAATACTGACCTGGAGAGTACAATAAATACTGACCTGGAGAGTGCAATAAATACTGACCTGGAGAGTAGAATAAATAATGACCTGGTGAATACAATAAATACTGACATGCAGAGAACAATAAATACTGATCTGTAGAGTACAATAAATACTGACCTGGAGAGTACAATAAAGACTAACCTGGAGAGGGTAATAAATACTGACCTGGAGAGTACAATAAATGCTGACCTGG
Organism: Pristiophorus japonicus; assembly: GCF_044704955.1. Taxonomy (NCBI): domain Eukaryota; kingdom Metazoa; phylum Chordata; class Chondrichthyes; family Pristiophoridae; genus Pristiophorus; species Pristiophorus japonicus. The sequence goes on from NW_027253324.1 coordinate 3,273,413, forward strand.
AGAGTACAATAAATACTAACCTGGAGAGTACAATAAACACTGAACTGGAGAGAACACTAAATACTGACCTGGAGATACCATAAAAACTGAGCTGGAGAGGGTAATAAATACTGACCTGGAGAGTACAATAAATACTGACCTGGAGAGTCCAATAAGTAGTGACCTGGAGAGCACAATAAATACTGACCCAGAGAGTACAATAAATACTGACCTGGAGAGGGTAATAAATACTGACCTGGAGAGGGTAATAAATACAGACCTGGAGAGTATAATAAACACTGACCTGGAGAGGGCAAAAAATACTGACCAGGAGAGTACAATAAATACTGACCTGGAGAGCACAATATATGCTGCCCTGGAGATTATAATAAATGCTGACCTGGGGAGTAAAATAAATATTGAAATGGAGAGGGTAATAAATAGTAACGTGAAGAGTGCAATAAATACTGAACTGGAGAGTAAAATAAATACTTACCTGGATAATACAATAAATACTGACCTGGAGAGTACAATACATATTGATCTGGAGAGTACAATCAATACTGACCTGGAGAGGGTAATAAATACTGACCTAGAGAGTACAATAAATACAGACCTGGAGAGTGCAATAAATACTGACCTGGAGAGTACAATAAATACTGACCTGGAGAGTACAATAAATACTGACCTGGAGAGTACAATAAACACAGACCTGGAGAGTACAATAAATATTGACCTGGAGAGTACAATAAATGCTGACCTGGAAAGGGTAGTAAATACTGACCTGGAGAGTACAATAAACACTGACATGGAGAGCACAATAAATACTTACCTGGAGAGTACAATAAATACTGACCTGGAGAGTACAATAAACACTGACATGGAGAGCACAATAAATACTTACCTGGAGAGTACAATAAATACTGACCTCGTGAGTACCATAAATACAGACCTGCAGCGGGTAATAAATACTGACCTGGAGAGGATAATAATTACTGACCTGGAGAAGTAAATAAATACTGACCTGGAGAGTACAATAAATACTGACCTATAGAAAGTAATATATACTGACATGGAGAGTACAATAAACACTGACCTGGAGAGTACAATAAATACAGACCTGGAGTGTACAATAAATACTGACCTGGAGAGTACAATAAATGCTGACCTGGAAAGGGTAATAAATACTGACCTAGAGAGTACAATAAACACTGACCTGGAGAGTACAATAAATACTTATCTGGAGATTACATTAAATACTGACTTGGATAGGGCAATAAATACTGACCTGGACAGTACATTAAATACTGACCTGGAGAGTACAAATAGATACTGACCTGGAGAGGACAATAAAAACTGAATTGGAGAGTACAATAAATACTGACCAGGAGAGTACAATTAATAGTGACTTGGAGATTACAATAAATACTGACCTCGTGAGTACCATAAATACAGACCTGCAGCGGGTAATAAATACTGACCTGGAGAGGGTAATAATTACTGACCTGGAGAAGTAAATAAATACTGATCTGGAGAGTACAATAAATACTGACCTGGAGAGAGTAATAAATAATGACCTGGAGAGTACAATAAACACTGAGCTGGAGAGTACACTAAATACTGACCTGGAGAGGGTAATAAATACTGACCTGGAGAGTACAATAAATACTGACCTGGAGAGTGCAATAAATACTCACCTGGAGAGTAGAATAAATAATGACCTGGTGAATACAATAAATACTGACATGCAGAGAACAATAAATACTGATCTGTAGAGTACAATAATTACTGACCTGGAGAGTACAATAAAGACTAACCTGGAGAGGGTAATAAATACTGACCTGGAGAGTACAATAAATGCTGACCTGGAGAGTACAATAAATACTAACCTGGAGAGTACAATAAACACTGAACTGGAGAGAACACTAAATACTGACCTGGAGATACCATAAAAACTGAGCTGGAGAGGGTAATAAATACTGACCTGGAGAGTACAATAAATACTGACCTGGAGAGTCCAATAAGTACTGACCTGGAGAGCACAATAAATACTGACCCAGAGAGTACAATAAATACTGACCTGGAGAGTACAATAAATACTGACCTGGAGAGGGTAATAAATACTGACCTGGAGAGGGTAATAAATACGGACCTGGAGAGTATAATAAACACTGACCTGGAGAGGGCAAAAAATACTGACCAGGAGAGTACAATAAATACTGACCTGGAGAGCACAATACATGCTGCCCTGGAGATTATAATAAATGCTGACCTGGGGAGTAAAATAAATATTGAAATGGAGAGGGTAATAAATAGTAACGTGAAGAGTGCAATAAATACTGAACTGGAGAGTAAAATAAATACTTACCTGGATAATACAATAAATACTGACCTGGAGAGTACAATACATATTGATCTGGAGAGTACAATCAATACTGACCTGGAGAGGGTAATAAATACTGACCTAGAGAGTACAATAAATACAGACCTGGAGAGTGCAATAAATACTGACCTGGAGAGTACAATAAATACTGACCTGGAGAGTACAATAAATACTGACCTGGAGAGTACAATAAACACAGACCTGGAGAGTACAATAAATATTGACCTGGAGAGTACAATAAATGCTGACCTGGAAAGGGTAGCAAATACTGACCTGGAGAGTACAATAAACACTGACATGGAGAGCACAATAAATACTTACCTGGAGAGTACAATAAATATTGACCTGGAGAGTACAATAAATACTGACCTGAAGAGGGTAGTAAATACTGACCTGGAGAGTACAATAAACACTGACCTGGAGAGCACAATAAATATTGACCTGGAGAGTACAATAAATGCTGACCTGGAAAGGGTAGCAAATACTGACCTGGAGAGTACAATAAACACTGACATGGAGAGCACAATAAATACTTACCTGGAGAGCACAATAAATACTTACCTGGAGAGTACAATAAATACTGACCTCGTGAGTACCATAAATACAGACCTGCACCGGGTAATAAATACTGACCTGGAGAGGGTAATAATTACTGACCTGGAGAAGTAAATAAATACTGACCTGGAGAGTACAATAAATACTGACCTATAGAAAGTAATATATACTGACATGGAGAGTACAATAAACACTGACCTGGAGAGTACAATAAATACAGACCTGGAGTGTACAATAAATACTGACCTGGAGAGTACAATAAATGCTGACCTGGAAAGGGTAATAAATACTGACCTAGAGAGTACAATAAACACTGACCTGGAGAGTACAATAAATACTTACCTGGAGAGTACATTAAATACTGACTTGGATAGGGCAATAAATACTGACCTGGACAGTACATTAAATACTGACCTGGAGAGTACAATAGATACTGACCTGGAGAGGACAATAAATACTGACCTGGAGAGTACAATAAATACTGAGCTGAAGAGTACAATAAATACTGACCTGGAGAGGGTAATAAATACTGACATGCAGAGAACAATAAATACTGATCTGGAGAGTACAATAAATACTAACCTGGAGAGTACAATAAATATCAACCTGGAGAGGGTAATAAATACTGACCTGGAGAGTACAATAAATACTAACCTGGAGAGTACAATAAACACTGACCTGGAGAGAACAATAACTACTGACCTGGAGATACCATAAAAACTGAGCTGGAGAGGGTAATAAATACTGACCTGGAGAGTACAATAAATATTGACCTGGAGAGTCCAATAAGTACTGACCTGGAGAGCACAATAAATACTGACCCAGAGAGCACAATAAATACTGACCTGGAGAGTACAATAACTACTGACCTGGAGAGGGTAATAAATACTGACCTAGAGAGGGTAATAAATACAGACCTGGAGAGTAAAAATAAACACTGACCTGGAGAGGGCAATAAATTCTGACCAGGAGAGTACAATAAATACTGACCTGGAGAGCACAATATATGCTGACCTGGAGATTATAATAAATGCTGACCTGGGGAGTAAAATAAATATTGAAATGGAGAGGGTAATAAATAGTGACCTGAAGAGTACAATAAATACTGAACTGGAGAGTAAAATAAATACTTACCTGGAGAATACAATAAATACTGACCTGGAGAGTACAATACATACTGACCTGGAGAGTACAATCAATACTGACCTGGAGAGAGTAATAAATACTGACCTGGAGAGTACAATAAATAGAGACCTGGAGAGTGCAATAAATACTGACCTGGAGAGTACAATAAATACTGACCTGGAGTGTACAATAAATACTGACCTGTAGAGTGCAATAAATACTGACCTGGAGAGTACAATAAATACTGACCTGGAGAGTACATAAATAATGACCTGGAGAGTAAAAGAAATACTGACCTGGAGAGTACAATAAACACTGACCTGAAGAGAACAATAAATACTGACCTGGAGAGTACAACAAAAACTGAATTGGAGAGTACAATAAATACTGACCAGGAGAGTACAATTAATAGTGACTTGGAGATTACAATAAATACTGACCTCGTGAGTACCATAAATACAGACCTGCAGCGGGTAATGAATACTGACCTGGAGAGGGTAATAATTACTGACCTGGAGAAGTAAATAAATACTGACCTGGAGAGTACAATAAATACTGACCTGGAGAGAGTAATAAATACTGACCTGGAGAGTACAATAAACACTGAGCTGGAGAGTACAATGAATACTGACCTGGAGAGGGTAATAAATACTGACCTGGAGAGTACAATAAATACTGACATGCATGGGACCAATAAATACTGATCTGGAGAGTACAATAAATACTGACCTGGAGAGTACAATAAATACTAACCTGGAGAGGGTAATAAATACTGACCTGGAGAGTACAATAAATGCTGACCTGGAGAGTACAATAAATACTAACCTGGAGAGTACAATAAACACTGACCTGGAGAGAACAATAAATACTGACCTGGAGATACCATAAAAACTGAGCTGGAGAGGGTAATAAATACTGACCTGGAGAGTACAATAAATACTGACCTGGAGATCCAATAAGTACTGACCTGGAGAGCACAATAAATACTGACCCAGAGAGTACAATAAATACTGACCAGGAGAGTTCAATAAATACTGACCTGGAGAGGGTAATAAATACTGACCTGGAGAGGGTAATAAATACAGACCTGGAGAGTATAATAAACACTGACCTGGAGAGGGCAATCAATACTGATCAGGAGAGTACAATAAATGCTGACCTGGAGAGCACAATATATGCTGCCCTGCAGATTATAATAAATGCTGACCTGGGGAGTAAAATAAATATTGAAATTTAGAGGGTAATAAATAGTGACCTGAAGAGTACAATAAATACTGAACTGGAGAGTAAAATAAATACTTACCTGGAGAATACAATAAATACTGACCTGGAGAGTACAATACATACTGACCTGGAGAGTACAATCAATACTGACCTGGAGAGAGTAATAAATACTGACTGGAGAGTACAATAAATACTGACCTGGAGAGTACAATAAATACTGACCTGGAGAGTGCAATAAATACTGACCTGGAGAGTACAATAAATACTGACCTGGAGAGTACATAAATAATGACCTGGAGAGTAAAAGAAATACTGACCTAGAGAGTACAATAAACACTGACCTGAAGAGAACACTAAATACTGACCTGGAGAGTACAATAAAAACTGAATTGGAGAGTACAATAAATACTGACCAGGAGAGTACAATTAATAGTGACTTGGAGATTACAATAAATACTGACCTCAAAAGCACCATAAATACAGACCTGCAGCGGGTAATAAATACTGACCTGGAGAGGGTAATAATTACTGAACTGGAGAAGTAAATAAATACTGACCTGGAGAGTACAATAAATACTGACCTGGAGAGAGTAATAAATACTGACCTGGAGAGTACAATAAACACTGAGCTGGGGAGTACAATAAATACTGACCTGGAGAGGGTAATAAATACTGACCTGGAGAGCACAATAAATACTGACCTGGAGAGTGCAATAAATACTGACCTGGAGAGTAGAATAAATAATGATCTGGTGAATACAATAAATACTGACATGCAGAGAACAATAAATACTGATCTGGAGAGTACAATAAATACTGAACTGGAGAGTACAATAAATACTAACCTGGAGAGTGTAATAAATACTGACCTGGAGAGTACAATAAATGCTGACCTGGAGAGTACAATAAATACTAACCTGGAGAGTACAATAAACACTGACCTGGAGAGAACAATAAATACTGACCTGGAGATACCACAAAAACTGAGCTGGAGAGGGTAATAAATACTGACCTGGAGAGTACAATAAATACTGACCTGGAGAGTCCAATAAGTACTGACCTGGAGAGCACAATAAATACTGACCCAGAGAGTACAATAAATACTGACCTGGAGAGTACAATAAATACTGACCTGGAGAGGGTAATAAATACTGACCTGGAGAGGGTAATAAATACAGACCTGGAGAGTATAATAAACACTGACCTGGAGAGGGCAATAAATACTCACCAGGAGAGTACAATAAATACTGACCTGGAGAGCACAATATATGCTGCCCTGGAGATTATAATAAATGCTGACCTGGGGAGTAAAATAAATATTGAAATTGAGAGGGTAATAAATAGTGACCTGAAGAGTGCAATAAATACTGAACTGGAGAGTAAAATAAATACTTACCTGGAGAATACAATAAATACTGACCTGGAGAGTACAATACATATTGACCTGGAGAGTACAATCAATACTGACCTGGAGAGGGTAATAAATACTGACCTAGAGAGTACAATAAATACAGACCTGGAGAGTGCAATAAATACTGACCTGGAGAGTACAATAAATACTGACCTGGAGAGTACAATAAATACTGACCTGGAGAGCGCAATAAATACTGACCTGGAGAGTACAATAAATACTGACCTGGAGAGTACATAAATAATGACCTGGAGAGTAAACGAAATACTGACCTGGAGAGGACAATAAACACTGACCTGGAGAGAACAATAAATACTGACCTGGAGAGTACAATAAAAACTGAATTGGAGAGTGCAATAAATACTGACCAGGAGAGTACAATTAATAGTGACTTGGAGATTACAATAAATACTGACCTCGTGAGTACCATAAATACAGACCTGCAGCGGGTAATAAATACTGACCTGGAGAGAGTAATAATTACTGACCTGGAGAAGTAAATAAATACTGACCTGGAGAGTACAATAAATACTGACCTGGAGAGAGTAATAAATACTGAAATGGAGCGTACAATAAACACTGACCTGGAGAGTACAATAAATACAGACCTGGAGAGTACAATAAATACTGACCTGGAGAGTACAATAAATGCTGACCTGGAAAGGGTAATAAATACTGAACTGGAGAGTACAATAAACACTGACCTGGAGAGTAGAATAATTACTTACCTGGAGAGTACAATAAATACTGACCTGGAGAGTACAATAAATACTGACCTGGAGAGTACAATAAATACTGACCTGGAGAGTACACTAAAAACTGACCTGGAGAGTACAATAAATGCTGACCTGGAGAGTACAATAAATAATGACATGGGGAGTACAATAAATACTAACCTGGAGAGGGTAATAAATACTGACCTGGAGAGGGTAATAATTACTGACCTGGAGAAGTAAATAAATACTGACCTGGAGAGTACAATAAATACTGACCTGGAGAGAGTAATAAATACTGAAATGGAGCGTACAATAAACACTGACCTGGAGAGTACAATAAATACAGACCTGGAGAGTACAATAAATACTGACCTGGAGAGTACAATAAATACTGACCTGGAGTGTACAATAAATACTGACCTGGAGAGTACAATAAAAACTGACCTGGAGAGTACAATAAATGCTGACCTGGAGATTACAATAAATACTGACATGGGGAGTACAATAAATACTGACCTGGAGAGGGTAATAAATACTGACCTGGAGTGGGAAATAAATACTGACCTGAAGAGGACAATAAATAATGACCTGGCGACTACAATAAATACTGACCTGGGGAGTACAATAAATACTGACCTGGAGAGTACAATAAACACTGACCTGGAAAGGGTAATAAATACTGACCTGGAGAGTATAATAAACACTGACCTGGAGAGTGCAATAAATACTGACCTGGAGAGTACAATACATACTGACCTGGAGAGCACAATAAATACTGACCTGAAGAGTATAATAAATACTGACCTGGGGATTAAAATAAATACAGACCTGGAGAGTAAAATAAATAGTGACCTGGAGAATACAATAAATACTGACATGGAGAGTACAATAAATACTGACCTGGAGAGTACAATCAATACTGATCTGGAGAGGGTAATAAATACTGACCTGGAGAGTACAATAAATACTGACCTGGAGAGTGCAATAAATACAGACCTGGAGAGTACAATAAATACTGACCTGGAGAGTACAATAAATACTGACCTGAAGAGCACAATATATATACTGACCTGGAGAGTGCAATAAATACTGACCTGGAGAGTACAATAAATACTGACCTGGAGAGTACAATAAATAATGACCTGGAGTGTACAATAAATACTGACCTGGAGAGTACAATAAACACTGACCTGGAGAGAACAATATATATTGACCTGGAGAGTACAATAAAAGCTGAATTGAAGAGTAAAATAAATACTGACCAGGAGAGTCCAATTAATAGTGACTTGGAGAGTACAATAAATACTGACCTGGAGAGTACCATAACTACAGACCTACAGCGGGTAATAAATACTGACCTGGAGAGGGTAATAAATACAGACCTGGAGAGGACAATAAATACTGACCTGGAGAGTACAATAAATACTGACCTGGGGAGTATAATAAATGCTGACCTGGAGAGGGTAATAAATACTGATCTGGAGAGTACAATAAACACTGACCTGGAGAGTACAATAAATAATTACCTGGAGAGTACAATAAATACTGACCTGGAGAGTACAATAATTACTGACCTGGAGAGTACAATAAACACTGACATGGGTAGTACAATAAATACTGTCCTGGAGAGGGTAATAAATGCTGACCTGTAGAGGGAAATAAATAGTGACCTTGAGAGGGCAATAAATACTGACCTGGAGAGTACAATACATACTGACCTGGAGAGGACAATAAATACTGACCATGAGAGTACAATAAATTATGAACTGGAGAGGGTAATAAACACTGACATTGAGAGGGTAATAAATACTGACCTCTAGAGCACAATAAATACTGACCTGGAGAGTACAATAAATACTGACCTGGAGAGTACAATAAATAATGACCTGGAGAGTACAATCAATACTGACCTGGAGAGGGTAATAAATACTGACTTGTAGAGTACAATAAATACTGACCTGGAGAGTGCAATAAATACAGACCTGGAGAGCACAATAAATACTGACCTGGAGAGTACAATAAATACTGACTTGAAGAGTACAATATATATACTGACCTGGAGAGTGCAATAAATAATGACCTGGAGAGTACAATAAATACTGACCTGGAGAGTACAATAAATAATGACCTGGAGGGTACAATAAACACTGACCTGGAGAGTACAATAAACACTGACCTGGAGAGAACAATATATACTGACGTGGAGAGTACAATAAAAGCTGAATTGGAGAGTGCAATAAATACTGACCAGGAGAATACAGTAAATACTTCCCTGGAGAGTGCAATAAATACTGACCTGGAGAGTACAATAAATACTGACCTGGAGAGTACAATTAATAGTGACCTGGAGAGTACAATAAATACTAACCTGGAGAGTACAATAAACACTGACCTGGAGAGAACAATATATACTGACCTGGAGAGTACAATAAAAGCTGAATTGGAGAGTACAATAAATACTGACCAGAAGAGTACAATTAATAGTGACTTGGAGAGTACAATCAATACTGACCTGGAGAGTACCATAACTACAGACCTGCAGCGGGTAATAAATACTGACCTGGAGAGGGAAATAAATACAGACCTGGAGAGGACAATAAATACTGACCTGGAGAGTACAATAAATACTGACCTGGAGAGTACAATAAATGCTGACCTGGAGAGCGTAATAAATACTGACCTGGAGAGTACAATAAACACTGACCTGGAGAGTACAATAAATACTTACCTGAAGAGTACAATAAATACTGACCTGGAGAGTACAATAAACACTGACATGGGGAGTACAATAAATACTGACCTGGAGAGGGTAATAAATGCTGACCTGTGGAGGGAAATAAATACTGACCTGGAGAGGGCAACAAATACTGACATGGAGAGTACAATAAATACTTACCTGAAGAGTTCAATAAATACTGACCTGGAGAGTACAATAAATAATGACCTGGAGAGTACAATCAATAGTGACCTGGAGAGGGTAATACATACTGACTTGGAGAGTACAATAAATACTGACCTGGAGAGTACAATAAACACTGACCTGGAGAGAACAATATATACTGACCTGGAGAGTGCAATAAAAGCTGAATTGGAGAGTACAATAAATACTGACCAGGAGAGTACAATTAATAGTGACTTGGAGGGTACAATAAATACTGACCTGGAGAGTACCATAACTACAGACCTGCAAAGGCTAATAAATACTGACCTGGAGTCAGTAATAAATACAGGCCTGGAGTGGACAATAAATACTGACCTGGAGAGTACAATAAATACTGACCTGGAGAGAGTAATAAATACTGACATGGACAGTGCAATAAAATCTGACCTGGAGAGTACAATGAATACAGACCTGGAGAGTACAATAAATACTGACCAGGAGAGTATAATAAATACTGACCTGGAGAGGGTAATAAATACTAACCTGGAGAGTACAACAAATACGTACCTGGAGAGTACAATAAATACTGACCTGGAGAGTGCAATAAATACTGACCTGGAGAGTACAATAAATACTGACCTGGAGAGTACATAAATCAGGAATGAAGAGTACAATAAATACTGACCTGGAGAGTACAATAAACACTGACCTGGAGAGAACAATAAATACTGACCTGGAGAGTACAATGGAAACTGAATTGGAGAGTACAATAAATACTGACCAGGAGAGTACAATTAATAGTGACTTTATGAGTACAATAAATACTGACCTGGTGAGTACCATGAATACAGATCTGCAGCGGGTAAAAATACTGACCTGGAGAGGGTAATAAATACTGTCCTGGAGAAGTAAATAAATATTGACCTGGAGAGAACAATAAATACTGAACTGGAGAGAGTAATAAATACTGACATGGAGAGTACAATAAAAACTGACCTGGAGAGTACAATAAATACAGACCTGGAGTGTACAATAAACACTGACCTGGAGAGTACAACAAATACTTACCTGGAGAGTACAATAAATACTGACCTGGACAGTGCAATAAATACTGACCTGGAGAGTACAATAAATACTGACCTGGAGAGTACATAAATGAGGAATGAAGAGTACAATAAATACTGACCTGGAGAGTACAATAAACACTGACCTGGTAGAACAATAAATACTGACCTGGAGAGTACAATGGAAACTGAATTGGAGAGTACAATAAATACTGACCAGGAGAGTACAATTAATAGTGACTTGGAGAGTACAATAAATACTGACCTGGTGAGTACCATGAATACAGATCTGCAGCGGGTAAAAATACTGACCTGGAGAGGGTAATAAATACTGTCCTGGAGAAGTAAATAAATATTGACCTGGAGAGAACAATAAATACTGACCTGGAGAGAGTAATAAATACTGACATGGAGAGTACAATAAAAACTGACCTGGAGAGTACAATAAATACAGACCTGGAGAGTACAATAAATACTGACCTGGAGAGTACAATAAATTCTTACCTGGAGATGGAAATAAATACTGACCTGGAAGGTACAATAAACACTGACCTGGAGAGTACAATAAATACTTACCTGGAGAGTACAGTAAATACTGACCTGGAGAGTACAATAAATACTGACCTGGAGAGTACAATAAATACTGACCTGGAGAGTACAATAAATACTGAAATGGAGAGGGTAATAAATACTGACCTGGAGAGGGAAATAAATACTGACCTGGAGAGGGCAATAAATAATGACCTGGAGACTACAATAAATACTGACCTGGGGAGGAAAATAAATACTGACCTGGAGAGTACAATAAATACTGACCTGGAGAGTACATTAAGTACTGACCTCGAGAGTACAATAAATACTGACCTGGAGAGTCCAATTAGTACTGACCTGGAGAGTACAATAAATACTGACCCAGAGAGTACAATAAATATTGACCTGGAGAGTACAATAAACACTGACCTGGAAAGGGTAATAAATACTGACCTGGAGAGTACAATAAATACTGACCTGGAGAGTACATTAAGTACTGACCTCGAGAGTACAATAAATACTGACCTGGAGAGTCCAATTAGTACTGACCTGGAGAGTACAATAAATACTGACCCAGAGAGTACAATAAATACTGACCTGGAGAGTACAATAAATTCTTACCTGGAGATGGAAATAAATACTGACCTGGAAGGTACAATAAACACTGACCTGGAGAGTACAATAAATACTTACCTGGAGAGTACAGTAAATACTGACCTGGAGAGTACAATAAATACTGACCTGGAGAGTACAATAAATACTGACCTGGAGAGTACAATAAATACTGAAATGGAGAGGGTAATAAATACTGACCTGGAGAGGGAAATAAATACTGACCTGGAGAGGGCAATAAATAATGACCTGGAGACTACAATAAATACTGACCTGGGGAGGAAAATAAATACTGACCTGGAGAGTACAATAAATACTGACCTGGAGAGTACATTAAGTACTGACCTCGAGAGTACAATAAATACTGACCTGGAGAGTCCAATTAGTACTGACCTGGAGAGTACAATAAATACTGACCCAGAGACTACAATAAATATTGACCTGGAGAGTACAATAAACACTGACCTGGAAAGGGTAATAAATACTGACCTGGAGAGTACAATAAATACTGACCTGGAGAGTCCAATTAGTACTGACTTGGAGAGTACAATAAATACTGACCCAGAGAGTACAATAAATACTGACCTGGAGAGTACAATAAATAATGACCTGGAGAGGGTAATAAATACAGATATGTATAGTATAATAAACACTGACCTGGAGAGTGCAATAAAAACAGACCTGTAGAGTTCAATACATACTGACCTGGAGAGCACAATAAATACTGACCTGGAGAGTATAATAAATACTGACCTGGCGAGTAAAATAAATACTGACCTGGAGAGTAAAATAAATACTAACCTGGAGAATACAATAAATAATGACATGGAGAGTACAATAAATACTGACCTGGAGAGTACAATCAATACTGATCTGGAGGGTAATAAATACTGACCTGGAGCGTACAATTAATACTGACCTGGAGAGTACAATAAATACTGACCTGGAGAGTACAATAAATACTGACCTGAAGAGTACATTATATATACTGACCTGGAGAGTGCAATAAATACTGACCTGGAACGTACAATAAATACTGACCTGGAGAGTACAATAAATACTGACCTGGAGAGTACAATAAACACTGACCTGGAGAGAACAATATATACTGACCTGGAGAGTACAATAAAAGTTGAATTGGAGAGTACAATAAATACTGACCAGGAGAGCACAATAAATACTGACCTGGAGAGTACAATAAACACTGACCTGGAGAGAACAATAAATCCTTACCTAGTAAGTACAATAAAAATTGAATTGGAGAGTACAATAAATACTGACCAGGAATGTACAATTAATAGTGACTTGGAGAGTACAATAAATACTGACCTGGTGAGTACCATAAATACAGACCTGCAGCGGGTAATAAATACTGACCTGGAGAGGGTAATATATACTGACCTGGAGAAGTAAATAAATACTGAACTGGAGAGTACAATAAATACTGACCTGGAGAGAGTAATAAATACTGACATGGAGAGTACAATAAATACTTACCTGGAGAGTACAATAAATACTGACCTGGAGAGTACAATAAATACGGACCTGGTGAGTACAATAAATACTGACCTGGAGAGTACAATAAAAACTGACCTGGAGAGTACAATAAATACTGAACTGGAGAGTACAATAAATACTGACCTGGAGAGTACAATAAAAACTGACATGGGGAGTACAATAAATACTCACCTGTAGAGGGTAATAAATGCTGACCTGCAGAGGGAAATAAATACTGACCTGGAGAGGGCAATAAATACTGACCTGGAGAGTACAATAAATTCTGACCTGGAGAGGACAATAAATACTGACCTGGAGAGTACAATAAATTATGAACTGGAGAGGAAAATAAACACTGACCTGGAGAGGGTAATAAATACTGACCTGGAGAGTACAATAAATACTGACCTGGAGAGTCCACTAAATACTGACCTGGAGAGTACAATAAATAATGACCTAGAGAGGGTAATACATACTGACTTGGAGAGTACAATAAATACTGACCTGGAGAGTGCAATAAATACTGACTTGAAAAGTACAATATATATACTGACCTGGAGTGTGCAATAAATACTGACTTGGAGAGTACAATAAATACTGACCTGGAGAGTACAATAAATAATGACCTGGAGAGTACAATAAATACTGACCTGGAGAGTACAATAAACACTGACCTGGAGAGAACAATATATACTGACCTGGAGAGTGCAATAAAAGCTGAATTGGAGAGTACAATAAATACTGACCTGGAGAGTACCATAACTACAGACCTGCAGCGGGTAATAAATACTGACCTGGAGTCGGTAATAAATACAGGCCTGGAGAGGACAATAAATACTGACCTGGAGAGTACAATAAATACTGACCTGGAGAGAGTAATAAATACTGACATGGACAGTACAATAAAATCTGACCTGGAGAGTACAATAAATACAGACCTGGAGAGTACAATAAATACTGACCAGGAGAGTATAATAAATACTGACCTGGAGAGGGTAATAAATACTGACCTGGAGAGTACAATAAACACTGACCTGGAGAGTACAACAAATACTTACCTGGAGAGTACAATAAATACTGACCTGGAGAGTGCAATAAATACTTACCTGGAGAGTACAATAAATACTGACCTGGAGAGTACATAAATAAGGAATGAAGAGTACAATAAATACTGACCTGGAGAGTACAATAAACACTGACCTGGAGAGAACAATAAATACTGACCTGGAGAGTACAATGGAAACTGAATTGGAGAGTACAATAAATACTCACCAGGAGAGTACAATTAATAGTCACTTGGAGAGTACAATCAATACTGACCTGGTGAGTACCATGAATACAGATCTGCAGCGGGTAAAAATACTGACCTGGAGAGGGTAATAAATACTGTCCTGGAGAAGAATATAAATATTGACCTGGAGAGAACAATAAATACTGACCTGGAGAGAGTAATAAATACTGACCTGGAGAGTGCAATAAATACTTACCTGGAGAGTACAATAAATACAGACCTGGAGAGTACAATAAACACTGACCTGGAGAGTACAACAAATACTTACCTGGAGAGTACAATAAATACTGACCTGGAGAGTGCAATAAATACTGACCTGGAGAGTACAATAAATACTGACCTGGAGAGTACAATAAATACTGACCTGGAGAGTACAATAAATACTGAAATGGAGAGGGTAATAAATACTGACCTGGAGAGGGAAATAAATACTGACCTGGAGAGGGCAATAAATAATGACCTGGAGAATACAATAAATACTGACCTGGGGAGGAAAATAAATACTGACCTGGAGAGTACAATAAATACTGACCTGGAGAGTACATTAAGTACTGACCTGGAGAGTACAATAAATACTGACCTGGAGAGTCCAATTAGTACTGACCTGGAGAGTACAATAAATACTGACCCAGAGAGTACAATAAATATTGACCTGGAGAGTACAATAAACACTGACCTGGAAAGGGTAATAAATACTGACCTGGAGAGTACAATAAATACTGACCTGGAGAGTCCAATTAGTATTGACCTGGAGAGCACAATAAATACTGACCTGGAGAGTATAATAAATACTGACCTGGAGAGTAAAATAAATACTAACCTGGAGAATACAATAAATACTGACATGGAGAGTACAATAAATACTGACCTGGAGAGTACAATCAATACTGACCTGGAGAGGTTAATAAATACTGACCTGGAGCATACAATAAATACTGACCTGGAGAGTACAATAAATACTGACCTGGAGAGTACAATAAATACTGAACTGAAGAGTAAAATAAATACTAACCTGGAGAATACAATAAATACTGACATGGAGAGTACAATAAATACTGACCTGGAGAGTACAATCAATACTGACCTGGAGAGGGTAATAAATACTGACCTGGAACGTACAATAAATACTGACCTGGAGAGTACAATAAATACTGACCTGGAGAGTACAATAAATACTGACCTGAAGAGTACATTATATATACTGACCTGGAGAGTGCAATAAATACTGACCTGGAACGTACAATAAATACTGACCTGGAGAGTACGATAAATAATGACCTGGAGAGTACAATAAATACTGCCCTGGAGAGTACAATAAACACTGACCTGGAGAGAACAATATATACTGACCTGGAGAGTACAATAAAAGTTGAATTGGAGAGTACAATAAATACTGACCAGGAGAGTACAATAAATACTGACCTGGAGAGTACAATAAACACTGACCTGGAGAGAACAATAAATCCTTACCAAGTAAGTACAATAAAAATTGAATTGGAGAGTACAATAAATACTGACCAGGAATGTACAATTAATAGTGACTTGGAGAGTACAATAAATACTGACCTGGTGAGTACCATAAATACAGACCTGCAGCGGGTAATAAATACTGACCTGGAGAGGGTAATAAATACTGACCTGGAGAAGTAAATAAATACTGAACTGGAGAGTACAATAAATACTGACCTGGAGAGAGTAATAAATACTGACATGGAGATTACAATAAATACTTACCTGGAGAGTACAATAAATACTGACCTGGAGAGTACAATAAATACGGACCTGGAGAGTACAATAAATACTGACCTGGAGAGTACAATAAAAACTGACCTGGAGAGTACAATAAATACTGACCTGGAGAGTACAATAAATACTGACCTGAAGAGAGTAATAAATACTGACATGGAGATTACAATAAATACTTACCTGGAGAGTACAATAAATACTGACCTGGAGAGTACAATAAAAACTGACATGGGGAGTACAATAAATACTGACCTGGAGAGGGTAATAAATGCTGACCTGCAGAGGGAAATAAATACTGACCTGGAGACGGCAATAAATACTGACCTGGAGAGTACAATACATACTGACCTGGAGAGGACAATAAATACTGACCTGGAGAGTACAATAAATTATGAACTGGAGAGGGAAATAAACACTGACCTGGACAGGGTAATAAATACTGACCTGGAGAGTACAATAAATACTGACCTGGAGAGTACAATCAATACTGACCTGGAGAGGGTAATAAATACTGACTTGGAGTGGACAATAAATACTGACCTGGAGAGTGCAATAAATACAGACCTGGAGAGTACAATAAATACTGACCTGGAGAGTAGAGTAAATACTGACTTGAAGAGTACAATATATAAACTGACCTGGAGAGTGCAATAAATACTGACCTGGAGAGGACAATAAATACTGACCTGGAGAGTACAATAAATACTGACCTGGAGAGTGCCATAACTACAGACCTGCAGCGGGTAATAAATACTGACCTGGAGAGGGTAATAAAAAGAGGCCTGGAGAGGACAATAAATACTGACCTGGAGAGTACAATAAATAGTGACCTGGAGAGAGTAATAAATACTGACATGGAGAGTACAATAAACTCTGACCTGGAGAGTACAATAAATACTTACCTGGAGACTATAATAAATACTGACCAGGAGAGTGCAATAAATACTGACCTGGAGAGTAGAATAAATACGGACCTGTAGAGTACAATAAAAACTGACCTGGAGAGTACAATAAATACTGACCTGGAGAGTACAATAAATACTGACATGGGGAGTACAATAAATACTGACCTGGAGAGGGTAATAAGTACTGACCTGGAGAGGGAAATAAATACTGACCTGGAGAGGGCAATAAATAATGACCTGGAGACCACAATAAATACTGACCTGGGGAGTACAATAAATACTGAGCTGGAGAATACAATAAATACTGACCTGGAGAGTACATTATGTACTGACCAGGAGAGTACAATAAATAGTGACCTGGAGAGTCCAATTAGTACTGAACTGGAGAGTACAATAAATACTGACCTGGAGAGTGCAATAAATACTGACCTGGAGAGTACAATTAGTACTGACCTGGAGAGTACAATAAATACTGGCCCAGAGAGAACAATAAATACTGACCTGGAGAGTACAATAAACACTGACATGGAGAGTACAATACATACTGACCTGGAGAGCACAATAAATACTGACCTGGAGAGCACAATAAATACTGACCTGGAGAGGAAAATAAATACTGACCTGGGGAGTAAAATAAATACTGACCTGGAGAGTAAAATAAATACTGACCTGGAGAATACAATTAATACTGACATGTAGAGTACAATAAATACTGACCTGGAGACTACAATCAATACTGACCTGGAGAGGGTAATAAATACTGACCTGGAGAGTACAATAAATACTGACCTGGAGAGTGCAATGAATACAGACCTGGAGAGTACAATAAATACTGACCTGGAGAGTACAATAAATACTGACCTGAAGAGTACAATATATATACTGACATGGAGAGTGCAATAAATACTGACCTGGAGAAGTAAGTAAATATTGACCTGGAGAGAACAATAAATACTGACCTGGAGAGAGTAATAAATACTGACATGGAGAGTACAATAAAAACTGACCTGGAGAGTACAATAAATACAGACCTGGAGAGTACAATAAATACTGACCTGGAGAGTACAATAAATGCTTACCTGGAGAGGGTAATAAATACTGACCTGGAAGGTACAATAAACACTGACCTGGAGAGTACAATAAATACTTACCTGGAGAGTACAGTAAATACTGACCTGGAGAGTACAATAAATACTGACCTGGAGAGTACAATAAATACTGACCTGGAGAGTACAATAAAAACTGACCTGGAGAGTACAATAAATACTGACCTGGAGAGTACAATAAATACTGAAATGGAGAGGGTAATAAATACTGACCTGGAGAGGGAAATAAATACTGACCTGTAGAGTGTAATAAATACTGACCTGGAGAAGTAAATAAATACTGAACTGGAGAGTACAATAAATACTGACCTGGAGAGAGTAATAAATACTGACATGGAGAGTACAATAAATACTTACCTGGAGAGTACAATAAATACTGACCTGGAGAGTACAATAAATACGGACCTGGAGAGTACAATAAATACTGACCTGGAGAGTACAATAAAAACTGACCTGGAGAGTACAATAAATACTGACCTGGAGAGTACAATAAATACTGACCTGGAGAGTACAATATAAACTGACATGGGGAGTACAATAAATACTGACCTGGAGAGGGTAATAAATGCTGACCTGCAGAGGGAAATAAATACTGACCTGGAGAGGGCAATAAATACTGACCTGGAGAGTACAATAAATACTGACCTGGAGAGGACAATAAATACTGACCTGGAGAGTGCAATAAATTATGAACTGGAGAGGGAAATAAACACTGACCTGGAGAGGGTAATAAATACTGACCTGGAGAGTACAATAAATACTGACCTGGAGAGTACAATAAATACTGTCCTGGAGAGTACAATAAACACTGACATGGGGAGTACAATAAATACTGACCTGGAGAGGGTAATAAATACTGACCAGTAGAGGGAAATAAATACTGACCTGGAGAGGGCAATAAATACTGACCTGGAGAGTACAATCAATACTGACCTGCAGAGGACAATATATACTGACCTGGAGAGTACAATAAATTATGAACTGGAGAGGGTAATAAACACAGACCTGGAGAGGGTAATAAATACTGACCTGGAGAGTACAATAAATACTGACCTGGAGAGTCCACTAAATACTCACCTGGAGAGTACAATAAATAATGACCTGGAGAGTACAATAAATACTGACCTGGAGAGTACAATAAAAACTGATCTGGAGAGTACAATAAATACTGACCTGGAGAGTACAATAAATACTGAAATGGAGAGGGTAATAAATACTGACCTGGAGAGGGAAATAAATACTGACCTGGAGAGGGCAATAAATAATGACCTGGAGACTACAATAAATACTGACCTGGGGAGGAAAATAAATACTGACCCAAGAGTACAATAAATACTGACCTGGAGAGTACATTAAGTCCTGACCTGGAGAGTACAATAAATACTGAACTGGAGAGTCCAATTAGTACTGACCTGGAGAGTACAATAAATACTGACCCAGAGAGTACAATAAATATTGACCTGGAGAGTACAATAAACACTGACCTGGAAAGGGTATTAAATACTGACCTGGAGAGTACAATAAATACTGACCTGGAGAGTCCAATCAGTACTGACTTGGAGAGTACAATAAATACTGACCCAGAGAGTACAATAAATACTGACCTGGAGAGTACAATAAATAATGACCTGGAGAGGGTAATAAATACAGATATGTATAGTATAATAAACACTGACCTGGAGAGTGCAATAAAGACAGACCTGTAGAGTTCAATACATACTGACCTGGAGAGCACAATAAATACTGACCTGGAGAGTATAATAAATACTGACCTGGCGAGTAAAATAAATACTGACCTGGAGAGTAAAATAAATACTAACCTGGAGAATACAATAAATACTGACATGGAGAGTACAATAAATACTGACCTGGAGAGTACAATAAATACTGACCTGGAGAGTACAATAAATACTGACCTGAAGAGTACATTATATATACTGACCTGGAGAGTGCAATAAATACTGACCTGGAGAAGTAAATAAATATTGACCTGGAGAGAACAATAAATACTGACCTGGAGAGAGTAATAAATACTGACATGGAGAGTACAATAAAAACTGACCTGGAGAGTACAATAAATACAGACCTGGAGAGTACAATAAATGCTTACCTGGAGAGGGTAATAAATACTGACCTGGAAGGTACAAAAAACACTGACCTGGAGAGTACAATAAATACTTACCTGGAGAGTACAGTAAATACTGACCTGGAGAGTACAATAAATACTGA
Source organism: Pristiophorus japonicus (assembly GCF_044704955.1). Classification (NCBI taxonomy): domain Eukaryota; kingdom Metazoa; phylum Chordata; class Chondrichthyes; family Pristiophoridae; genus Pristiophorus; species Pristiophorus japonicus. The sequence goes on from NW_027253324.1 coordinate 3,294,668, forward strand.
CCTGGAGAGTACAATAAATACTGACCTGGAGAGTACAATAAAAACTGACCTGGAGAGTACAATAAATACTGACCTGGAGAGTACAATAAATACTGAAATGGAGAGGGTAATAAATACTGACCTGGAGAGGGAAATAAATACTGACCTGTAGAGGGTAATAAATACTGACCTGGAGAAGTAAATAAATACTGAACTGGAGAGTACAATAAATACTGACCTGGAGAGAGTAATAAATACTGACATGGAGAGTACAATAAATACTTACCTGGAGAGTACAATAAATACTGACCTGGAGAGTACAATAAATACGGACCTGGAGAGTACAATAAATACTGACCTGGAGAGTACAATAAAAACTGACCTGGAGAGTACAATAAATACTGACCTGGAGAGTACAATAAATACTGACCTGGAGAGTACAATATAAACTGACATGGGGAGTACAATAAATACTGACCTGGAGATGGTAATAAATGCTGACCTGCAGAGGGAAATAAATACTGACCTGGAGAGGGCAATAAATACTGACCTGGAGAGTACAATAAATACTGACCTGGAGTGGACAATAAATACTGACCTGGAGAGTGCAATAAATTATGAACTGGAGAGGGAAATAAACACTGACCTGGAGAGGGTAATAAATACTGACCTGGAGAGTACAATAAATACTGACCTGGAGAGTACAATAAATACTGTCCTGGAGAGTACAATAAACACTGACATGGGGAGTACAATAAATACTGACCTGGAGAGGGTAATAAATACTGACCAGTAGAGGGAAATAAATACTGACCTGGAGAGGGCAATAAATACTGACCTGGAGAGTACAATCAATACTGACCTGCAGAGGACAATATATACTGACCTGGAGAGTACAATAAATTATGAACTGGAGAGGGTAATAAACACAGACCTGGAGAGGGTAATAAATACTGACCTGGAGAGTACAATAAATACTGACCTGGAGAGTCCACTAAATACTCACCTGGAGAGTACAATAAATAATGACCTGGAGAGTACAATAAATACTGACCTGGAGAGTACAATAAAAACTGATCTGGAGAGTACAATAAATACTGACCTGGAGAGTACAATAAATACTGAAATGGAGAGGGTAATAAATACTGACCTGGAGAGGGAAATAAATACTGACCTGGAGAGGGCAATAAATAATGACCTGGAGACTACAATAAATACTGACCTGGGGAGGAAAATAAATACTGACCCAAGAGTACAATAAATACTGACCTGGAGAGTACATTAAGTCCTGACCTGGAGAGTACAATAAATACTGAACTGGAGAGTCCAATTAGTACTGACCTGGAGAGTACAATAAATACTGACCCAGAGAGTACAATAAATATTGACCTGGAGAGTACAATAAACACTGACCTGGAAAGGGTAATAAATACTGACCTGGAGAGTACAATAAATACTGACCTGGAGAGTCCAATTAGTACTGACTTGGAGAGTACAATAAATACTGACCCAGAGAGTACAATAAATACTGACCTGGAGAGTACTATAAATAATGACCTGGAGAAGGGAATAAATACAGATATGTATAGTATAATAAACACTGACCTGGAGAGTGCAATAAAGACAGACCTGTAGAGTTCAATACATACTGACCTGGAGAGCACAATAAATACTGACCTGGAGAGTATAATAAATACTGACCTGGCGAGTAAAATAAATACTGACCTGGAGAGTAAAATAAATACTAACCTGGAGAATACAATAAATACTGACATGGAGAGTACAATAAATACTGACCTGGAGAGTACAATCAATACTGACCTGGAGAGTAAAATAAATACTGACCTGGAGCGTACAATAAATACTGACCTGGAGAGTACAATAAATACTGACCTGGAGAGTACAATAAATACTGACCTGAAGAGTACATTATATATACTGACCTGGAGAGTGCAATAAATACTGACCTGGAGAAGTAAATAAATATTGACCTGGAGAGAACAATAAATACTGACCTGGAGAGAGTAATAAATACTGACATGGAGAGTACAATAAAAACTGACCTGGAGAGTACAATAAATACAGACCTGGAGAGTACAATAAATGCTTACCTGGAGAGGGTAATAAATACTGACCTGGAAGGTACAATAAACACTGACCTGGAGAGTACAATAAATACTTACCTGGAGAGTACAGTAAATACTGACCTGGAGAGTACAATAAATACTGACCTGGAGAGTACAATAAATACTGACCTGGAGAGTACAATAAAAACTGACCTGGAGAGTACAATAAATACTGACCTGGAGAGTACAATAAATACTGAAATGGAGAGGGTAATAAATACTGACCTGGAGAGGGAAATAAATACTGACCTGTAGAGGGTAATAAATACTGACCTGGAGAAGTAAATAAATACTGAACTGGAGAGTACAATAAATACTGACCTGGAGAGAGTAATAAATACTGACATGGAGAGTACAATAAATACTTACCTGGAGAGTACAATAAATACTGACCTGGAGAGTACAATAAATACGGACCTGGAGAGTACAATAAATACTGACCTGGAGAGTACAATAAAAACTGACCTGGAGAGTACAATAAATACTGACCTGGAGAGTACAATAAATACTGACCTGGAGAGTACAATATAAACTGACTTGGGGAGTACAATAAATACTGACCTGGAGATGGTAATAAATGCTGACCTGCAGAGGGAAATAAATACTGACCTGGAGAGGGCAATAAATACTGACCTGGAGAGTACAATAAATACTGACCTGGAGTGGACAATAAATACTGACCTGGAGAGTGCAATAAATTATGAACTGGAGAGGGAAATAAACACTGACCTGGAGAGGGTAATAAATACTGACCTGGAGAGTACAATAAATACTGACCTGGAGAGTACAATAAATACTGTCCTGGAGAGTACAATAAACACTGACATGGGGAGTACAATAAATACTGACCTGGAGAGGGTAATAAATACTGACCAGTAGAGGGAAATAAATACTGACCTGGAGAGGGCAATAAATACTGACCTGGAGAGTACAATCAATACTGACCTGCAGAGGACAATATATACTGACCTGGAGAGTACAATAAATTATGAACTGGAGAGGGTAATAAACACAGACCTGGAGAGGGTAATAAATACTGACCTGGAGAGTACAATAAATACTGACCTGGAGAGTCCACTAAATACTCACCTGGAGAGTACAATAAATAATGACCTGGAGAGTACAATAAATACTGACCTGGAGAGTACAATAAAAACTGATCTGGAGAGTACAATAAATACTGACCTGGAGAGTACAATAAATACTGAAATGGAGAGGGTAATAAATACTGACCTGGAGAGGGAAATAAATACTGACCTGGAGAGGGCAATAAATAATGACCTGGAGACTACAATAAATACTGACCTGGGGAGGAAAATAAATACTGACCCAAGAGTACAATAAATACTGACCTGGAGAGTACATTAAGTCCTGACCTGGAGAGTACAATAAATACTGAACTGGAGAGTCCAATTAGTACTGACCTGGAGAGTACAATAAATACTGACCCAGAGAGTACAATAAATATTGACCTGGAGAGTACAATAAACACTGACCTGGAAAGGGTAATAAATACTGACCTGGAGAGTACAATAAATACTGACCTGGAGAGTCCAATTAGTACTGACTTGGAGAGTACAATAAATACTGACCCAGAGAGTACAATAAATACTGACCTGGAGAGTACAATAAATAATGACCTGGAGAAGGGAATAAATACAGATATGTATAGTATAATAAACACTGACCTGGAGAGTGCAATAAAGACAGACCTGTAGAGTTCAATACATACTGACCTGGAGAGCACAATAAATACTGACCTGGAGAGTATAATAAATACTGACCTGGCGAGTAAAATAAATACTGACCTGGAGAGTAAAATAAATACTAACCTGGAGAATACAATAAATACTGACATGGAGAGTACAATAAATACTGACCTGGAGAGTACAATCAATACTGACCTGGAGAGGGTAATAAATACTGACCTGGAGCGTACAATAAATACTGACCTGGAGAGTACAATAAATACTGACCTGGAGAGTACAATAAATACTGACCTGAAGAGTACATTATATATACTGACCTGGAGAGTGCAATAAATACTGACCTGGAACGTACAATAAATACTGACCTGGAGAGTACAATAAATAATGACCTGGAGAGTACAATAAATACTGACCTGGAGAGTACAATAAACACTGACCTGGAGAGAACAATATATACTGACCTGGAGAGTACAATAAAAGTTGAATTGGAGAGTACAATAAATACTGACCAGGAGAGTACAATAAATACTGACCTGGAGTGTACAATAAACACTGACCTGGAGAGAACAATAAATCCTTACCTAGTAAGTACAATAAAAATTGAATTGGAGAGTACAATAAATACTGACCAGGAATGTACAATTAATAGTGACTTGGAGAGTACAATAAATAGTGACCTGGTGAGTACCATAAATACAGACCTGCAGCGGGTAATAAATACTGACCTGGAGAGGGTAATAAATACTGACCTGGAGAAGTAAATAAATACTGAACTGGAGAGTACAATAAATACTGACCTGGAGAGAGTAATAAATACTGACATGGAGATTACAATAAATACTTACCTGGAGAGTACAATAAATACTGACCTGGAGAGTACAATAAATACGGACCTGGAGAGTACAATAAATACTGACCTGGAGAGTACAATAAAAACTGACCTGGAGAGTACAATAAATACTGACCTGGAGAGTACAATAAATACTGACCTGGAGAGTACAATAAAAACTGACATGGGGAGTACAATAAATACTGACCTGGAGAGGGTAATAAATGCTGACCTGCAGAGGGAAATAAATACTGACATGGAGAGGGCAATATATACTGACCTGGAGAGTACAATAAATACTGACCTGGAGAGGACAATAAATACTGACCTGGAGAGTACAATCAACACTGAACTGGAGAGGGTAATAAATACTGACTTAGAGAGGACAATAAATACTGACCTGGAGAGTGCAATAAATACTGACCTGGAGAGGACAATAAATACTGACCTGGTGAGTACAATAAATAGTGACCTGGAGAGTGCCATAACTACAGACCTGCAGCGGGTAATAAATACTGACCTGGAGAGGGTAATAAATACAGACCTGGAGAGGACAATAAATACTGACCTGGAGAGTACAATAAATAGTGACCTGGAGAGAGTAATAAATACTGACATGGAGAGTACAATAAACTCTGACCTGGAGAGTACAATAAATACTTACCTGGAGACTATAATAAATACTGACCAGGAGAGTGCAATAAATACTGCCCTGGAGAGTAGAATACATACGGACCTGGAGAGTACAATAAAAACTGACCTGGAGAGTACAATAAATACTGACCTGGAGAGTACAATAAATACTGACATGGGGAGTACAATAAATACTGACCTGGAGAGGGTAATAAGTACTGACCTGGAGAGGGAAATAAATACTGACCTGGAGAGGGCAATAATAATGACCTGAGACTACAATAAATACTGACCTGGGGAGTACAATAAATACTGAGCTGGAGAGTACAATAAATACTGACCTGGAGAGTACATTAAGTACTGACCAGGAGAGTACAATAAATACTGACCTGGAGAGTCCAATTAGTACTGAACTGGAGAGTACAATAAATACTGACCCAGAGAGTACAATAAATACTGACCTGGAGAGTACAATAAACACTGACCTGGAAAGGGTAATAAATACTGACCTGGAGAGTGCAATAAATACTGACCTGGAGAGTCCAATTAGTACTGACCTGGAGAGTAAAATAAATACTGGCCCCGAGAGAACAATAAATACTGACCTGGAGAGTACAATAAACACTGACCTGGAGAGTACAATACATACTGACCTGGAGAGCACAATAAATACTGACCTGGAGAGCACAATAAATACTGACCTGGAGAGGAAAATAAATACTGACCTGGGGAGTAAAATAAATACTGACCTGGAGAGTAAAATAAATACTGACCTGGAGAATACAATTAATACTGACATGGAGAGTACAATAAATACTGACCTGGAGACTACAATCAATACTGACCTGGAGAGGGTAATAAATACTGACCTGGAGAGTACAATAATACTGACCTGGAGAGTGCAATGAATACAGACCTGGAGAGTACAATAAATACTGACCTGGAGAGTACAATAAATACTGACCTGAAGAGTACAATATATATACTGACCTGGAGAGTGCAATAAATACTGACCTGGAGAGTACAATCAATACTGACCTGGAGAGTACAATAAATACTGACCTGGAGAGTACAATAAATACTGACCTGGAGATTACCATAACTACAGACCTGCAGCGGGTAATAAATAATGACCTGGAGAGGGAAATAAATACAGACCTGGAGAGGACAATAAATACTGACCTGGAGAGTACAATAAATACTGACCTGGAGAGTACAATAAATGCTGACCTGGTGAGGGTAATAAATACTGAACTGGAGAGTACAATAAACACTGACCTGGAGAGTAAAATAAATACTTACCTGGAGAGTACAATAAATACTGACCTAGAGAGTACAATAAACACTGACATGGGGAGTACAATAAATACTGACCTGGAGAGGGTAATAAATGCTGACCTGTAGAGGGAAATAAATACTGACCTGGAGAGGGCAATAAATACTGACCTGGAGAGTACAATAAATACTGACCTGGAGAGGACAATAAATACTGACCTGGAGAGTACAATAAATTATGAACTGGAGAGGGTAATAAACACTGACCTGGAGAGGGTAATAAATACTGACCTGGAGAGTACAATAAATACTGACCTGGAGAGTGCAATAAATACTGAGCTGGAGAGTACAATAAATAATGACCTGCAGAGTACAATAAATACTGACCTGGAGAGTACAATAAACACAGACCTGGAGAGAACAATATATACTGACCTGGAGAGTACAATAAAAGCTGAATTGGAGAGTACAATAAATACTGACCAGGAGAGTACAATAAATAATTACCTGGAGAGTACAATAAATACTTACCTGGAGTGTGCAATAAATACTGACCTGGAGAGTACAATAAATACTGACCTGGAGAGTACAATAAACACTGACCTGGAGAGGACAATAAATACAGACCTGGAGAGTACAATAAATACTGACCTGGAGAGTGCCATAACTACAGACCAGCAGCGGGTAATAAATACTGACCTGGAGAGGATAATAAATACAGACCTGGAGAGGACAATAAATACTGACCTGGAGAGTACAATAAATAGTGACCTGGAGAGAGTAATAAATACTGACATGGAGAGTACAATAAACTCTGACCTGGAGAGTACAATAAATACAGACCTGGAGAGTACAATAAATACTGACCTGGAGAGTACAATAAATACTGATCAGGAGAGTACAATAAATGCTGACCTGGAGAGCACAATATATGCTGCCCTGGAGATTATAATAAATGCTGACCTGGGGAGTAAAATAAATATTGAAATTTAGAGGGTAATAAATAGTGACCTGAAGAGTACAATAAATACTGAACTGGAGAGTAAAATAAATACTTACCTGGAGAATACAATAAATACTGACCTGGAGAGTACAATACATACTGACCTGGAGAGTACAATCAATACTGACCTGGAGAGAGTAATAAATACTGACTGGAGAGTACAATAAATACTGACCTGGAGAGTACAATAAATACTGACCTGGAGAGTGCAATAAATACTGACCTGGAGAGTACAATAAATACTGACCTGGAGAGTACATAAATAATGACCTGGAGAGTAAAAAAAAACTGACCTAGAGAGTACAATAAACACTGACCTGAAGAGAACACTAAATACTGACCTGGAGAGTACAATAAAAACTGAATTGGAGAGTACAATAAATACTGACCAGGAGAGTACAATTAATAGTGACTTGGAGATTACAATAAATACTGACCTGGAGAGAGTAATAAATACTGACCTGGAGAGTACAATAAACACTGAGCTGGGGAGTACAATAAATACTGACCTGGAGAGGGTAATAAATACTGACCTGGAGAGCACAATAAATACTGACCTGGAGAGTGCAATAAATACTGACCTGGAGAGTAGAATAAATAATGATCTGGTGAATACAATAAATACTGACATGCAGAGAACAATAAATACTGATCTGGAGAGTACAATAAATACTGACCTGGAGAGTACAATAAATACTAACCTGGAGAGTGTAATAAATACTGACCTGGAGAGTACAATAAATGCTGACCTGGAGAGTTCAATAAATACTAACCTGGAGAGTACAATAAACACTGACCTGGAGAGAACAATAAATACTGACCTGGAGATACCACAAAAACTGAGCTGGAGAGGGTAATAAATACTGACCTGGAGAGTACAATAAATACTGACCTGGAGAGTCCAATAAGTACTGACCTGGAGAGCACAATAAATACTGAACTGGAGAGTACAATAAATACTGACCTGGAGAGTACAATAAATACAGACCTGGAGAGGTTAATAAATACTGACCTGGAGAGGGTAATAAATACAGACCTGGAGAGTATAATAAACACTGACCTGGAGAGGGCAATAAATACTGACCAGGAGAGTACAATAAATACTGACCTGGAGAGCACAATATATGCTGCCCTGGAGATTATAATAAATGCTGACCTGGGGAGTAAAATAAATATTGAAATTGAGAGGGTAATAAATAGTGACCTGAAGAGTGCAATAAATACTGAACTGGAGAGTAAAATAAATACTTACCTGGAGAATACAATAAATACTGACCTGGAGAGTACAATACATATTGACCTGGAGAGTACAATCAATACTGACCTGGAGAGGGTAATAAATACTGACCTAGAGAGTACAATAAATACAGACCTGGAGAGTGCAATAAATACTGACCTGGAGAGTACAATAAATACTGACCTGGAAAGTACAATAAATACTGACCTGGAGAGTGCAATAAATACTGACCTGGAGAGTACAATAAATACTGACCTGGAGAGTACATAAATAATGACCTGGAGAGTAAACGAAATACTGACCTGGAGAGGACAATAAACACTGACCTGGAGAGTACAATAAATACTGACCTGGAGAGAGTAATAAATACTGAAATGGAGCGTACAATAAACACTGACCTGGAGAGTACAATAAATACAGACCTGGAGAGTACAATAAATACTGACCTGGAGAGTACAATAAATGCTGACCTGGAAAGGGTAATAAATACTGAACTGGAGAGTACAATAAACACTGACCTGGAGAGTAAAATAATTACTTACCTGGAGAGTACAATAAATACTGACCTGGAGAGTACAATAAATACTGACCTGGAGAGTACAATAAATACTGACCTGGAGAGTACACTAAAAACTGACCTGGAGAGTACAATAAATGCTGACCTGGAGAGTACAATAAATACTGATATGGGGAGTACAATAAATACTGACCTGGAGAGGGTAATAAATACTGACCTGGAGAGGGTAATAATTACTGACCTGGAGAAGTAAATAAATACTGACCTGGAGAGTACAATAAATACTGACCTGGAGAGAGTAATAAATACTGAAATGGAGCTTACAATAAACACTGACCTGGAGAGTACAATAAATACAGACCTGGAGAGTACAATAAATACTGACCTGGAGAGTACAATAAATGCTGACCTGGAAAGGGGAATAAATACTGAACTGGAGAGTACAATAAACACTGACCTGGAGAGTACAATAATTACTTACCTGGAGAGTACAATAAATACTGACCTGGAGAGTACAATAAATACTGACCTGGAGAGTACAATAAATACTGACCTGGAGAGTACAATAAAAACTTACCTGGAGAGTACAATAAATGCTGACCTGGAGATTACAATAAATACTGACATGGGGAGTACAATAAATACTGACCTGGAGAGGGTAATAAATACTGACCTGGAGTGGGAAATAAATACTGACCTGAAGAGGACAATAAATAATGACCTGGCGACTACAATAAATACTGACCTGGGGAGTACAATAAATACTGACCTGGAGAGTACAATAAACACTGACCTGGAAAGGGTAATAAATACTGACCTGGAGAGTATAATAAACACTGACCTGGAGAGTGCAATAAATACTGACCTGGAGAGTACAATACATACTGACCTGGAGAGCACAATAAATACTGACCTGAAGAGTATAATAAATACTGACCTGGGGATTAAAATAAATACAGACCTGGAGAGTAAAATAAATACTGACCTGGAGAATACAATAAATACTGACATGGAGAGTACAATAAATACTGACATGGAGAGTACAATCAATACTGATCTGGAGAGGGTAATAAATACTGACCTGGAGAGTACAATAAATACTGACCTGGAGAGTGCAATAAATACAGACCTGGAGAGTACAATAAATACTGACCTGGAGAGTACAATAAATACTGACCTGAAGAGCACAATATATATACTGACCTGGAGAGTGCAATAAATACTGACCTGGAGAGTACAATAAATACTGACCTGGAGAGTACAATAAATAATGACCTGGAGTGTACAATAAATACTGACCTGGAGAGTACAATAAACACTGACCTGGAGAGAACAATATATATTGACCTGGAGAGTACAATAAAAGCTGAATTGAAGAGTACAATAAATACTGACCAGGAGAGTCCAATTAATAGTGACTTGGAGAGTACAATAAATACTGAACTGGAGAGTACCATAACTACAGACCTACAGCGGGTAATAAATACTGACCTGGAGAGGGTAATAAATACAGACCTGGAGAGGACAATAAATACTGACCTGGAGAGTACAATAAATACTGACCTGGGGAGTATAATAAATGCTGACCTGGAGAGGGTAATAAATACTGATCTGGAGAGTACAATAAACACTGACCTGGAGAGTACAATAAATAATTACCTGGAGAGTACAATAAATACTGACCTGGAGAGTACAAAAAATCCTGACCTGGAGAGTACAATAAATATTGACCTGGAGGCTACAATAAAAACTGACCTGGAGAGTACAATAAATACTGACCTGGAGAGTACAATAAACATGGACATGGGTAGTACAATAAATACTGACCTGGAGAGGGTAATAAATGCTGACCTGTGGAGGGAAATAAATAGTGACCTTGAGAGGGCAATAAATACTGACCTGGAGAGTACAATAAATACTGACCTGGAGAGGACAATAAATACTGACCATGAGAGTACAATAAATTATGAACTGGAGGGGGTAATAAACACTGACTTGGAGAGGGTAATAAATACTGACCTCTAGAGCACAATAAATACTGACCTGGAGAGTACAATAAATACTGACCTGGAGAGTACAATAAATAATGACCTGGAGAGTACAATCAATACTGACCTGGACAGGGTAATAAATACTGACTTGTAGAGTACAATAAATACTGACCTGGAGAGTGCAATAAATACAGACCTGGAGAGCACAATAAATACTGACCTGGAGAGTACAATAAATACTGACTTGAAGAGTACAATATATATACTGACCTGGAGAGTGCAATAAATAATGACCTGGAGAGTACAATAAATACTGACCTGGAGAGTACAATAAATAATGACCTGGAGGGTACAATAAACACTGACCTGGAGAGTACAATAAACACTGACCTGGAGAGAACAATATATACTGACGTGGAGAGTACAATAAAAGCTGAATTGGAGAGTGCAATAAATACTGACCAGGAGAGTACAGTAAATACTTCCCTGGAGAGTACAATAAATACTGACCTGGAGAGTGCAATAAATACTGACCTGGAGAGTACAATAAATACTGACCTGGAGAGTACAATTAATAGTGACCTGGAGAGTACAATAAATACTGACCTGGAGAGTACAATAAACACTGACCTGGAGAGAACAATATATACTGACCTGGAGAGTACAATAAAATCTGAATTGGAGAGTACAATAAAAACTGACCAGAAGAGTACAATTAATAGTGACTTGGAGAGTACAATCAATACTGACCTGGAGAGTACAATAAATACTGACCTGGAGAGGGTAATAAATGCTGACCTGTAGAGGGAAATAAATACTGACCTGGAGAGGGCAACAAATACTGACATGGAGAGTACAATAAATACTTACCTGAAGAGTACAATAAATACTGACCTGGAGAGTACAATAAATAATGACCTGGAGAGTACAATCAATAGTGACCTGGAGAGGGTAATACATACTGACTTGGAGAGTACAATAAATACTGACCTGGAGAGTGCAATAAATACTGACTTGAAAAGTACAATATATATACTGAGCTGGAGAGTACAATAAATAATGACCTGGAGAGTACAATCAATAGTGACCTGGAGAGGGTAATACATACTGACTTGGAGAGTACAATAAATACTGACCTGGAGAGTGCAATAAACACTGACCTGGAGAGAACAATATATACTGACCTGGAGAGTGCAATAAAAGCTGAATTGGAGAGTACAATAAATACTGACCAGGAGAGTACAATTAATAGTGACTTGGAGGGTACAATAAATACTGACCTGGAGAGTACCATAACTACAGACCTGCAAAGGCTAATAAATACTGACCTGGAGTCGGTAATAAATACAGGCCTGGAGTGGACAATAAATACTGACCTGGAGAGTACAATGAATACAGACCTGGAGAGTACAATAAATACTGACCAGGAGAGTATAATAAATACTGACCTGGAGAGGGTAATAAATACTGACCTGGTGAGTACAACAAATACGTACCTGGAGAGTACAATAAATATTGACCTGGAGAGTGCAATAAATACTGACCTGGAGAGTACAATAAATACTGACCTGGAGAGTACATAAATAAGGAATGAAGAGTACAATAAATACTGACCTGGAGAGTACAATAAACACTGACCTGGAGAGAACAATAAATACTGACCTGGAAGGTACAATAAACACTGACCTGGAGAGTACAATAAATACTTACCTGGAGAGTACAGTAAATACTGACCTGGAGAGTACAATAAATACTGACCTGGAGAGTACAATAAATACTGACCTGGAGAGTACAATAAATACTGACCTGGAGAGTACAATATAAACTGACATGGGGAGTACAATAAATACTGACCTGGAGAGGGTAATAAATGCTGACCTGCAGAGGGAAATAAATACTGACCTGGAGAGGGCAATAAATACTGACCTGGAGAGTACAATAAATACTGACCTGGAGAGGGCAATAAATACTGACCTGGAGAGTGCAATAAATTATGAACTGGAGAGGGAAATAAACACTGACCTGGAGAGGGTAATAAATACTGACCTGGAGAGTACAATAAATACTGACCTGGAGAGTACAATAAATACTGTCCTGGAGAGTACAATAAACACTGACATGGGGAGCACAATAAATACTGACCTGGAGAGGGTAATAAATACTGACCAGTAGAGGGAAATAAATACTGACCTGGAGAGGGCAATAAATACTGACCTGGAGAGTACAATCAATACTGACCTGCAGAGGACAATATATACTGACCTGGAGAGTACAATAAATTATGAACTGGAGAGGGTAATAAACACAGACCTGGAGAGGGTAATAAATACTGACCTGGAGAGTACAATAAATACTGACCTGGAGAGTCCACTAAATACTGACCTGGAGAGTACAATAAATAATGACCTGGAGAGTACAATAAATACTGACCTGGAGAGTACAATAAAAACTGATCTGGAGAGTACAATAAATACTGACCTGGAGAGTACAATAAATACTGAAATGGAGAGGGTAATAAATACTGACCTGGAGAGGGAAATAAATACTGACCTGGAGAGGGCAACAAATAATGACCTGGAGACTACAATAAATACTGACCTGGGGAGGAAAATAAATACTGACCCAAGAGTACAATAAATACTGACCTGGAGAGTACATTAAGTCCTGACCTGGAGAGTACAATAAATACTGAACTGGAGAGTCCAATTAGTACTGACCTGGAGAGTACGCTAAATACTGACCCAGAGAGTACAATAAATATTGACCTGGAGAGTACAATAAACACTGACCTGGAAAGGGTAATAAATACTGAACTGGAGAGTACAATAAATACTGACCTGGAGAGTCCAATTAGCACTGACTTGGAGAGTACAATAAATACTGACCCAGAGAGTACAATAAATACTGACCTGGAGAGTACAATAAATAATGACCTGGAGAGGGTAATAAATACAGATATGTATAGTATAATAAACACTGACCTGGAGAGTGCAATAAAGACAGACCTGTAGAGTTCAATACATACTGACCTGGAGAGCACAATAAATACTGACCTGGAGAGTATAATAAATACTGACCTGGCGAGTAAAATAAATACTGACCTGGAGAGTAAAATAAATACTAACCTGGAGAATACAATAAATACTGACATGGAGAGTACAATAAATACTGACCTGGAGAGTACAATCAATACTGACCTGGAGAGGGTAATAAATACTGACCTGGAGCGTACAATAAATACTGACCTGGAGAGTACAATAAATACTGACCTGGAGAGTACAATAAATACTGACCTGAAGAGTACATTATATATACTGACCTGGAGAGTGCAATAAATACTGACCTGGAACGTACAATAAATACTGACCTGGAGAGTACAATAAATAATGACCTGGAGAGTACAATAAATACTGACCTGGAGAGTACAATAAATACTGACCAGGAGAGTACAATAAATACTGACCTGGAGAGTACAATAAACACTGACCTGGAGAGTACAATAAATCCTTACCTGGTAAGTACAATAAAAATTGAATTGGAGAGTACAATAAATACTGTCCAGGAATGTACAATTAATAGTGACTTGGAGAGTACAATAAATAGTGACCTGGTGAGTACCATAAATACAGACCTGCAGCGGGTAATAAATACTGACCTGGAGAGGGTAATAAATACTGACCTGGAGAAGTAAATAAATACTGAACTGGAGAGTACAATAAATACTGACCTGGAGAGAGTAATAATTACTGACATGGAGATTACAATAAAAACTTACCTGGAGAGTACAATAAATATTGACCTGGAGAGTACAATAAATACGGACCTGGAGAGTACAATAAATACTGACCTGGAGAGTACAATAAAAACTGACCTGGAGAGTACAATAAATACTGACCTGGAGAGTGCAATAAATACTGACCTGGAGAGTACAATAAAAACTGACATGGGGAGTACAATAAATACTGTCCTGGAGAGGGTAATAAATGCTGACCTGCAGAGGGAAATAAATACTGACATGGAGAGGGCAATATATACTGACCTGGAGAGTACAATAAATACTGACCTGGAGAGGACAATAAATACTGACCTGGAGAGTACAATCAATACTGAACTGGAGAGGGTAATAAATACTGACTTGGAGAGGACAATAAATACTGACCTGGAGAGTACAATAAATAGTGACCTGGAGAGAGTAATAAATATTGACATGGAGAGTACAATAAACTCTGACCTGGACAGTACAATAAATACTTACCTGGAGACTATAATAAATACTGACCAGGAGAGTGCAATAAATACTGACCTGGAGAGTAGAATAAATACGGACCTGGAGAGTACAATAAAAACTGACCTGGAGAGTACAATAAATACTGACCTGGAGAGTACAATAAATACTGAAATGGGGAGTACAATAAATACTGACCTGGAGAGGGTAATAAGTACTGACCTGGAGAGGGAAATAAATACTGACCTGGAGAGGGCAATAATAATGACCTGGAGACTACAATAAATACTGACCTGGGGAGTACAATAAATACTGAGCTGGAGAGTACAATAAATACTGACCTGGAGAGTACATTAAGTACTGACCAGGAGAGTACAATAAATACTGACCTGGAGAGTCCAATTAGTACTGAACTGGAGAGTACAATAAATACTGACCCAGAGAGTACAATAAATACTGACCTGGAGAGTACAATAAACACTGACCTGGAAAGGGTAATAAATACTGACCTGGAGAGTGCAATAAATACTGACCTGGAGAGTCCAATTAGTACTGACCTGGAGAGTAAAATAAATACTAGCCCCGAGAGAACAATAAATACTGACCTGGAGAGTACAATAAACACTGACCTGGAGAGTACAATACATACTGACCTGGAGAGCACAATAAATACTGACCTGGAGAGCACAATAAATACTGACCTGGAGAGGAAAATAAATACTGACCTGGGGAGTAAAATAAATACTGACCTGGAGAGTAAAATAAATACTGACCTGGAGAATACAATTAATACTGACATGGAGAGTACAATAAATACTGACCTGGAGACTACAATCAATACTGACCTGGAGAGGGTAATAAATACTGATCTGGAGAGTACAATAAATACTGACCTGGAGAGTGCAATGAATACAGACCTGGAGAGTACAATAAATACTGACCTGGAGAGTACAATCAATACTGACCTGGAGAGTACAATAAATACTGACCTGGAGAGTACAATAAATACTGACCTGGAGAGTACCATAACTACAGACCTGCAGCGGGTAATAAATAATGACCTGGAGAGAGAAATAAATACAGACCTGGAGAGGACAATAAATACTGACCTGGAGAGTACAATAAATACTGACCTGGAGAGTACAATAAATGCTGACCTGGTGAGGGTAATAAATACTGAACTGGAGAGTACAATAAACACTGACCTGGAGAGTAAAATAAATACTTACCTGGAGAGTACAATAAATACTGACCTAGAGAGTACAATAAACACTGACATGGGGAGTACAATAAATACTGACCTGGAGAGGGTAATAAATGCTGACGTGTAGAGGGAAATAAATACTGACCTGGAGAGGGCAATAAATACTGACCTGGAGAGTACAATAAATACTGACCTGGAGAGGACAATAAATACTGACCTGGAGAGTACAATAAATTATGAACTGGAGAGGGTAATAAACACTGACCTGGAGAGGGTAATAAATACTGACCTGGAGAGTACAATAAATACTGACCTGGAGAGTGCAATAAATACTGAGCTGGAGAGTACAATAAATAATGACCTGCAGAGTACAATAAATACTGACCTGGAGAGTACAATAAACACAGACCTGGAGAGAACAATATATACTGACCTGGAGAGTACAATAAAAGCTGAATTGGAGAGTACAATAAATACTGACCAGGAGAGTACAATAAATACTTACCTGGAGAGTACAATAAATACTTACCTGGAGAGTGCAATAAATACTGACCTGGAGAGTACAATAAATACTGACCTGGAGAGTACAATAAATACTGACCTGGAGAGGACAATAAATACAGACCTGGAGAGTACAATAAATACTGACCTGGAGAGTGCCATAACTACAGACCTGCAGCGGGTAATAAATACTGACCTGGAGAGGATAATAAATACAGACCTGGAGAGGACAATAAATTCTGACCTGGAGAGTACAATAAATAGTGACCTGGAGAGAGTAATAAATATTGACATGGAGAGTACAATAAACTCTGACCTGGAGAGTACAATAAATACTTACCTGGAGACTATAATAAATACTGACCAGGAGAGTGCAATAAATACTGACCTGGAGAGTAGAATAAATACGGACCTGGAGAGTACAATAAAAACTGACCTGGAGAGTGCAATAAATACTGACCTGGAGAGTACAATAAATACTGAAATGGGGAGTACAATAAATACTGACCTGGAGAGGGTAATAAGTACTGACCTGGAGAGGGAAATAAATACTGACCTGGAGAGGGCAATAATAATGACCTGGAGACTACAATAAATACTGACCTGGGGAGTACAATAAATACTGAGCTGGAGAGTACAATAAATACTGACCTGGAGAGTACATTAAGTACTGACCAGGAGAGTACAATAAATACTGACCTGGAGAGTCCAATTAGTACTGAACTGGAGAGTACAATAAATACTGACCCAGAGAGTACAATAAATACTGACCTGGAGAGTACAATAAACACTGACCTGGAAAGGGTAATAAATACTGACCTGGAGAGTGCAATAAATACTGACCTGGAGAGTCCAATTAGTACTGACCTGGAGAGCAAAATAAATACTGGCCCCGAGAGAACAATAAATACTGACCTGGAGAGTACAATAAACACTGACCTGGAGAGTACAATACATACTGACCTGGAGAGCACAATAAATACTGACCTGGAGAGCACAATAAATACTGACCTGGAGAGGAAAATAAATACTGACCTGGGGAGTAAAATAAATACTGACCTGGAGAGTAAAATAAATACTGACCTGGAGAATACAATTAATACTGACATGGAGAGTACACTAAATACTGACCTGGAGACTACAATCAATACTGACCTGGTGAGGGTAATAAATACTGACCTGGAGAGTACAATAAATACTGACCTGGAGAGTGCAATGAATACAGACCTGGAGAGTACAATAAATACTGACCTGGAGAGTACAATAAATACTGACCTGAAGAGTACAATATATATACTGACCTGGAGAGTGCAATAAATACTGACCTGGAGAGTACAATCAATACTGACATGGAGAGTACAATAAATACTGACCTGGAGAGTACAATAAATACTGACCTGGAGAGTACCATAACTACAGACCTGCAGCGGGTAATAAATAATGACCTGGAGAGGGAAATAAATACAGACCTGGAGAGGACAATAAATACTGACCTGGAGAGTACAATAAATACTGACCTGGAGAGTACAATAAATGCTGACCTGGTGAGGGTAATAAATACTGAACTGGAGAGTACAATAAACACTGACCTGGAGAGTAAAATAAATACTTACCTGGAGAGTACAATAAATACTGACCTAGAGAGTACAATAAACACTGACATGGGGAGTACAATAAATACTGACCTGGAGAGGGTAATAAATGCTGACCTGTAGAGGGAAATAAATACTGACCTGGAGAGGGCAATAAATACTGACCTGGAGAGTACAATAAATACTGACCTGGAGAGGACAATAAATACTGACCTGGAGAGTACAATAAATTATGAACTGGAGAGGGTAATAAACACTGACCTGGAGAGGGTAATAAATACTGACCTGGAGAGTACAATAAATACTGACCTGGAGAGTGCAATAAATACTGAGCTGGAGAGTACAATAAATAATGACCTGCAGAGTACAATAAATACTGACCTGGAGAGTACAATAAACACAGACCTGGAGAGAACAATATATACTGACCTGGAGAGTACAATAAAAGCTGAATTGGAGAGTACAATAAATACTGACCAGGAGAGTACAATAAATACTTACCTGGAGAGTACAATAAATACTTACCTGGAGAGTGCAATAAATACTGACCTGGAGAGTACAATAAATACTGACCTGGAGAGTACAATAAATACTGACCTGGAGAGGACAATAAATACAGACCTGGAGAGTACAATAAATACTGACCTGGAGAGTGCCTTAACTACAGACCTGCAGCGGGTAATAAATACTGACCTGGAGAGGATAATAAATACAGACCTGGAGAGGACAATAAATACTGACCTGGAGAGTACAATAAATAGTGACCTGGAGAGAGTAATAAATACTGACATGGAGAGTACAATAAACTCTGACCTGGAGAGTACAATAAATACAGACCTGGAGAGTACAATAAATACTGACCTGGAGAGTACAATAAATACTGATCAGGAGAGTACAATAAATGCTGACCTGGAGAGCACAATATATGCTGCCCTGGAGATTATAATAAATGCTGACCTGGGGAGTAAAATAAATATTGAAATTTAGAGGGTAATAAATAGTGACCTGAAGAGTACAATAAATACTGAACTGGAGAGTAAAATAAATACTTACCTGGAGAATACAATAAATACTGACCTGGAGAGTACAATACATACTGACCTGGAGAGTACAATCAATACTGACCTGGAGAGAGTAATAAATACTGACTGGAGAGTACAATAAATACTGACCTGGAGAGTACAATAAATACTGACCTGGAGAGTGCAATAAATACTGACCTGGAGAGTACAATAAATACTGACCTGGAGAGTACATAAATAATGACCTGGAGAGTAAAAAAAAACTGACCTAGAGAGTACAATAAACACTGACCTGAAGAGAACACTAAATACTGACCTGGAGAGTACAATAAAAACTGAATTGGAGAGTACAATAAATACTGACCAGGAGAGTACAATTAATAGTGACTTGGAGATTACAATAAAAACTGACCTGGAGAGAGTAATAAATACTGACCTGGAGAGTACAATAAACACTGAGCTGGGGAGTACAATAAATACTGACCTGGAGAGGGTAATAAATACTGACATGGAGAGCACAATAAATACTGACCTGGAGAGTGCAATAAATACTGACCTGGAGAGTAGAATAAATAATGATCTGGTGAATACAATAAATACTGACATGCAGAGAACAATAAATACTGATCTGGAGAGTACAATAAATACTGACCTGGAGAGTACAATAAATACTAACCTGGAGAGTGTAATAAATACTGACCTGGAGAGTACAATAAATGCTGACCTGGAGAGTACAATAAATACTAACCTGGAGAGTACAATAAACACTGACCTGGAGAGAACAATAAATACTGACCTGGAGATACCACAAAAACTGAGCTGGAGAGGGTAATAAATACTGACCTGGAGAGTACAATAAATACTGACCTGGAGAGTCCAATAAGTACTGACCTGGAGAGCACAATAAATACTGAACTGGAGAGTACAATAAATACTGACCTGGAGAGTACAATAAATACTGACCTGGAGAGGTTAATAAATACTGACCTGGAGAGGGTAATAAATACAGACCTGGAGAGTATAATAAACACTGACCTGGAGAGGGCAATAAATACTGACCAGGAGAGTACAATAAATACTGACCTGGAGAGCACAATATATGCTGCCCTGGAGATTATAATAAATGCTGACCTGGGGAGTAAAATAAATATTGAAATTGAGAGGGTAATAAATAGTGACCTGAAGAGTGCAATAAATACTGAACTGGAGAGTAAAATAAATACTTACCTGGAGAATACAATAAATACTGACCTGGAGAGTACAATACATATTGACCTGGAGAGTACAATCAATACTGACCTGGAGCGGGTAATAAATACTGACCTAGAGAGTACAATAAATACAGACCTGGAGAGTGCAATAAATACTGACCTGGAGAGTACAATAAATACTGACCTGGAGAGTACAATAAATACTGACCTGGAGAGGACAATAAACACTGACCTGGAGAGAACAATACATACTGACCTGGAGAGTACAATAAAAACTGAATTGGAGAGTGCAATAAATACTGACCAGGAGAGTACAATTAATAGTGACATGGAGATTACAATAAATACTGACCTCGTGAGTACCATAAATACAGACCTGCAGCGGGTAATAAATACTGACCTGGAGAGAGTAATAATTACTGACCTGGAGAAGTAAATAAATACTGACCTGGAGAGTACAATAAATACTGACCTGGAGAGAGTAATAAATACTGAAATGGAGCGTACAATAAACACTGACCTGGAGAGTACAATAAATACAGACCTGGAGAGTACAATAAATACTGACCTGGAGAGTACAATATATGCTGACCTGGAAAGGGTAATAAATACTGAACTGGAGAGTACAATAAACACTGACCTGGAGAGTACAATAATTACTTACCTGGAGAGTACAATAAATACTGACCTGGAGAGTACAATAAATACTGACCTGGAGAGTACAATAAATACTGACCTGGAGAGTACACTAAAAACTGACCTGGAGAGTACAATAAATGCTGACCTGGAGAGTACAATAAATACTGACATGGGGAGTACAATAAATACTGACCTGGAGAGGGTAATAAATACTGACCTGGAGAGGGTAATAATTACTGACCTGGAGAAGTAAATAAATACTGACCTGGAGAGTACAATAAATACTGACCTGGAGAGAGTAATAAATACTGAAATGGAGCGTACAATAAACACTGACCTGGAGAGTACAATAAATACAGACCTGGAGAGTACAATAAATACTGACCTGGAGAGTACAATAAATGCTGACCTGGAAAGGGTAATAAATACTGAACTGGAGAGTACAATAAACACTGACCTGGAGAGTACAATAATTACTTACCTGGAGAGTACAATAAATACTGACCTGGAGAGTACAATAAATACTGACCTGGAGAGTACAATAAATACTGACCTGGAGAGTACAATAAAAACTGACCTGGAGAGTACATTAAATGCTGACCTGGAGATTACAATAAATACTGACATGGGGAGTACAATAAATACTGACCTGGAGAGGGTAATAAATACTGACCTGGAGTGGGAAATAAATACTGACCTGAAGAGGACAATAAATAATGACCTGGCGACTACAATAAATACTGACCTGGGGAATACAATAAATACTGACCTGGAGAGTACAATAAACACTGACCTGGAAAGGGTAATAAATACTGACCTGGAGAGTATAATAAACACTGACCTGGAGAGTGCAATAAATACTGACCTGGAGAGTACAATACATACTGACCTGGAGAGCACAATAAATACTGACCTGAAGAGTATAATAAATACTGACCTGGGGATTAAAATAAATACAGACCTGGAGAGTAAAATAAATACTGACCTGGAGAATACAATAAATACTGACATGGAGAGTACAATAAATACTGACCTGGAGAGTACAATCAATACTGATCTGGAGAGGGTAATAAATACTGACCTGGAGAGTACAATAAATACTGACCTGGAGAGTGCAATAAATACAGACCTGGAGAGTACAATAAATACTGACCTGGAGAGTACAATAAATACTGACCTGAAGAGCACAATATATATACTGACCTGGAGAGTGCAATAAATACTGACCTGGAGAGTACAATAAATACTGACCTGGAGAGTACAATAAATAATGACCTGGAGTGTACAATAAATACTGACCTGGAGAGTACAATAAACACTGACCTGGAGAGAACAATATATATTGACCTGGAGAGTACAATAAAAGCTGAATTGAAGAGTACAATAAATACTGACCAGGAGAGTCCAATTAATAGTGACTTGGAGAGTACAATAAATCCTGACCTGGAGAGTACCATAACTACAGACCTACAGCGGGTAATAAATACTGACCTGGAGAGGGTAATAAATACAGACCTGGAGAGGACAATAAATACTGACCTGGAGAGTACAATAAATACTGACCTGGGGAGTATAATAAATGCTGACCTGGAGAGGGTAATAAATACTGATCTGGAGAGTACAATAAACACTGACCTGGAGAGTACAATAAATAATTACCTGGAGAGTACAATAAATACTGACCTGGAGAGTACAAAAAATCCTGACCTGGAGAGTACAATAAATATTGACCTGGAGGCTACAATAAAAACTGACCTGGAGAGTACAATAAATACTGACCTGGAGAGTACAATAAACACTGACATGGGTAGTACAATAAATACTGACCTGGAGAGGGTAATAAATGCTGACCTGTAGAGGGAAATAAATAGTGACCTTGAGAGGGCAATAAATACTGACCTGGAGAGTACAATAAATACTGACCTGGAGAGGACAATAAATACTGACCATGAGAGTACAATAAATTATGAACTGGAGAGGGTAATAAACACTGACTTGGAGAGGGTAATAAATACTGACCTCTAGAGCACAATAAATACTGACCTGGAGAGTACAATAAATACTGACCTGGAGAGTACAATAAATAATGACCTGGAGAGTACAATCAATACTGACATGGAGAGGGTAATAAATACTGACTTGTAGAGTACAATAAATACTGACCTGGAGAGTGCAATAAATACAGACCTGGAGAGCACAATAAATACTGACCTGGAGAGTACAATAAATACTGACTTGAAGAGTACAATATATATACTGACCTGGAGAGTGCAATAAATAATGACCTGGAGAGTACAATAAATACTGACCTGGAGAGTACAATAAATAATGACCTGGAGGGTACAATAAACACTGACCTGGAGAGTACAATAAACACTGACCTGGAGAGAACAATATATACTGACGTGGAGAGTACAATAAAAGCTGAATTGGAGAGTGCAATAAATACTGACCAGGAGAGTACAGTAAATACTTCCCTGAAGAGTACAATAAATACTGACCTGGAGAGTGCAATAAATACTGACCTGGAGAGTACAATAAATACTGACCTGGAGAGTACAATTAATAGTGACCTGGAGAGTACAATAAATACTGACCTGGAGAGTACAATAAACACTGACCTGGAGAGAACAATATATACTGACCTGGAGAGTACAATAAAAGCTGAATTGGAGAGTACAATAAATACTGACCAGAAGAGTACAATTAATAGTGACTTGGAGAGTACAATCAATACTGACCTGGAGAGTACCATAACTACAGACCTGCAGCGGGTAATAAATACTGACCTGGAGAGGGAAATAAATACAGACCTGGAGAGGACAATAAATACTGACCTGGAGAGTACAATAAATACTGACCTGGAGAGTACAATAAATGCTGACCTGGAGAGCGTAATAAATACTGACCTGGAGAGTACAATAAACACTGACCTGGAGAGTACAATAAATACTTACCTGAAGAGTACAATAAATACTGACCTGGAGAGTACAATAAACACTGACATGGGGAGTACAATAAATACTGACCTGGAGAGGGTAATAAATGCTGACCTGTAGAGGGAAATAAATACTGACCTGGAGAGGGCAACAAATACTGACATGGAGAGTACAATAAATACTTACCTGAAGAGTACAATAAATACTGACCTGGAGAGTACAATAAATAATGACCTGGAGAGTACAATCAATAGTGACCTGGAGAGGGTAATACATACTGACTTGGAGAGTACAATAAATACTGACCTGGAGAGTGCAATAAATACTGACTTGAAAAGTACAATATAAATACTGACCTGGAGAGTACAATAAATAATGACCTGGAGAGTACAATCAATAGTGACCTGGAGAGGGTAATACATACTGACTTGGAGAGTACAATAAATACTGACCTGGAGAGTGCAATAAACACTGACCTGGAGAGAACAATATATACTGACCTGGAGAGTGCAATAAAAGCTGAATTGGAGAGTACAATAAATACTGACCAGGAGAGTACAATTAATAGTGACTTGGAGGGTACAATAAATACTGACCTGGAGAGTACCATAACTACAGACCTGCAAAGGCTAATAAATACTGACCTTGAGTCGGTAATAAATACAGGTCTGGAGTGGACAATAAATACTGACCTGGAGAGTACAATAAATACTGACCTGGAGAGAGTAATAAATACTGACATGGACAGTGCAATAAAATCTGACCTGGAGAGTACAATGAATACAGACCTGGAGAGTACAATAAATACTGACCAGGAGAGTATAATATATACTGACCTGGAGAGTACAATAAATACTGACCTGGAGAGTACAACAAATACGTACCTGGAGAGTACAATAAATATTGACCTGGAGAGTGCAATAAATACTGACCTGGAGAGTACAATAAATACTGACCTGGAGAGTACATAAATAAGGAATGAAGAGTACAATAAATACTGACCTGGAGAGTACAATAAACACTGACCTGGAGAGAACAATAAATACTGACCTGGAGAGTACAATGGAAACTGAATTGGAGAGTACAATAAATACTGACCAGGAGAGTACAATTAATAGTGACTTGGAGAGTACAATAAATACTGACCTGGTGAGTACCATGAATACAGATCTGCAGCGGGTAAAAATACTGACCTGGAGAGGGTAATAAATACTGTCCTGGAGAAGTAAATAAATATTGACCTGGAGAGAACAATAAATACTGACCTGGAGAGAGTAATAAATACTGACATGGAGAGTACAATAAAAACGGACCTGGAGAGTACAATAAATACAGACCTGGAGTGTACAATAAACACTGACCTGGAGAGTACAACAAATACTTACCTGGAGAGTACAATATATACTGACCTGGAGAGTGCAATAAATACTGACCTGGAGAGTGCAATAAATACTGACCTGGAGAGTACATAAATAAGGAATGAAGAGTACAATAAATACTGACCTGGAGAGTACAATAAACACTGACCTGGAGAGAACAATAAATACTGACCTGGAGAGTACAATGGAAACTGAATTGGAGAGTACAATAAATACTGACCAGGAGAGTACAATTAATAGTGACTTGGAGAGTACAATAAATACTGACCTGGTGAGTACCATGAATACAGATCTGCAGCGGGTAAAAATACTGACCTGGAGAGGGTAATAAATACTGTCCTGGAGAAGTAAATAAATATTGACCTGGAGAGAACAATAAATACTGACCTGGAGAGAGTAATAAATACTGACATGGAGAGTACAATAAAAACTGACCTGGAGAGTACAATAAATACAGACCTGGAGAGTACAATAAATACTGACCTGGAGAGTACAATAAATTCTTACCTGGAGATGGAAATAAATACTGACCTGGAAGGTACAATAAACACTGACCTGGAGAGTACAATAAATACTTACCTGGAGAGTACAGTAAATACTGACCTGGAGATTACAATAAATACTGACCTGGAGAGTACAATAAATACTGACCTGGAGAGTACAATAAAAACTGACCTGGAGAGTACAATAAATACTGACCTGGAGAGTACAATAAATACTGAAATGGAGAGGGTAATAAATACTGACCTGGAGAGGGAAATAAATACTGACCTGGAGAGGGCAATAAATAATGACCTGGAGACTACAATAAATACTGACCTGGGGAGGAAAATAAATACTGACCTGGAGAGTACAATAAATACTGACCTGGAGAGTACATTAAGTACTGACCTGGAGAGTACAATAAATACTGACCTGGAGAGTCCAATTAGTACTGACCTGGAGAGTACAATAAATACTGACCCAGAGAGTACAATAAATATTGACCTGGAGAGAACAATAAACACTGACCTGGAAAGGGTAATAAATACTGACCTGGAGAGTACAATAAATACTGACCTGGAGAGTCCAATTAGTACTGACTTGGAGAGTACAATAAATACTGACCCAGAGAGTACAATAAATACTGACCTGGAGAGTACAATAAATATTGACCTGGAGAGGGTAATAAATACAGATATGTATAGTATAATAAACACTGACCTGGAGAGTGCAATAAATACAGACCTGTAGAGTTCAATACATACTGACCTGGAGAGCACAATAAATACTGACATGGAGAGTATAATAAATACTGACCTGGCGAGTAAAATAAATACTGACCTGGAGAGTAAAATAAATACTAACCTGGAGAATACAATAAATAATGACATGGAGAGTACAATAAATACTGACCTGGAGAGTACAATCAATACTGACCTGGAGAGGGTAATAAATACTGACCTGGAGCGTACAATAAATACTGACCTGGAGAGTACAATAAATACTGACCTGGAGAGTACAATAAATACTGACCTGAAGAGTACATTATATATACTGACCTGGAGAGTGCAATAAATACTGACCTGGAACGTACAATAAATACTGACCTGGAGAGTACAATAAATAATGACCTGGAGAGTACAATAAATACTGACCTGGAGAGTACAATAAAAGTTGAATTGGAGAGTACAATAAATACTGACCAGGAGAGCACAATAAATACTGACCTGGAGAGTACAATAAACACTGACCTGGAGAGAACAATAAATCCTTACCTAGTAAGTACAATAAAAATTGAATTGGAGAGTACAATAAATACTGACCAGGAATGTACAATTAATAGTGACTTGGAGAGTACAATAAACACTGACCTGGTGAGTACCATAAATACAGACCTGCAGCGGGTAATAAATACTGACCTGGAGAGGGTAATAAATACTGACCTGGAGAAGTAAATAAATACTGAACTGGAGAGTACAATAAATACTGACCTGGAGAGAGTAATAAATACTGACATGGAGAGTACAATAAATACTTACCTGGAGAGTACAATAAATACTGACCTGGAGAGTACAATAAATACGGACCTGGAGAGTACAATAAATACTGACCTGGAGAGTACAATAAAAACTGACCTGGAGAGTACAATAAATACTGACCTGGAGTGTACAATAAATACTGAACTGGAGAGTACAATAAAAACTGACATGGGGAGTACAATAAATACTGACCTGGAGAGGGTAATAAATGCTGACCTGCAGAGGGAAATAAATACTGACCTGGAGAGGGCAATAAATACTGACCTGGAGAGTACAATAAATACTGACCTGGAGAGGACAATAAATACTGACCTGGAGAGTACAATAAAATATGAACTGGAGAGGGAAATAAACACTGACCTGGAGAGCGTAATAAATACTGACCTGGAGAGTACAATAAATACTGACCTGCAGAGTACAATAAATACTGACCTGGAGAGTGTAATAAATACAGACCTGGAGAGTACAATAAACACTGACCTGGGGAGTACAATAAATACTTACCTGGAGAGTACAATAAATACTGACCTGGAGAGTACAATAAACACTGACATGGGGAGTACAATAAATACTGACCTGGAGAGGGTAATAAATGCTGACCTGTAGAGGGAAATAAATACTGACCTGGAGAGGGCAATAAATACTGACCTGGAGAGTACAATCAATAGTGACCTGCAGAGGACAATATATACTGAACTGGAGAGTACAATAAATTATGAACTGGAGAGGGTAATAAACACTGACCTGGAGAGGGTAATAAATACTGACCTGGAGAGTACAATAAATACTGACCTGGAGAGTCCACTAAATACTGACCTGGAGAGTACAATAAATAATGACCTGGAGAGTGCAATAAATACTGACTTGAAAAGTACAATATATATACTGACCTGGAGAGTGCAATAAATACTGACTTGGAGAGTACAATAAATACTGACCTGGAGAGTACAATAAATAATGACCTGGAGAGTACAATAAATACTGACCTGGAGAGTACAATAAACACTGACCTGGAGAGAATAATATATACTGACCTGGAGAGTGCAATAAAAGCTGAATTGGAGAGTACAATAAATACTGACCTGGAGAGTACCATAACTACAGACCTGCAGCGGGTAATAAATACAGCCCTGGAGAGGACAATAAATACTGACCTGGAGAGTACAATAAATACTAACCTGGAGAGAGTAATAAATACTGACATGGACAGTACAATAAAATCTGACCTGGAGAGTACAATAAATACAGACCTGGAGAGTACAATAAATACTGACCAGGAGAGTATAATAAATACTGACCTGGAGAGGGTAATAAATACTGACCTGGAGAGTACAATAAACACTGACCTGGAGAGTACAACAAATACTTACCTGGAGAGTACAATAAATACTGACCTGGAGAGTGCAATAAATACTTACCTGGAGAGTACAATAAATACTGACCTGGAGAGTACATAAATAAGGAATGAAGAGTACAATAAATACTGACCTGGAGAGTACAATAAATACTGACCTGGAGAGTACAATGGAAACTGAATTGCAGAGTACAATAAATACTCACCAGGAGAGTACAATTAATAGTCACTTGGAGAGTACAATCAATACTGACCTGGTGAGTACCATGAATACAGATCTGCAGCGGGTAAAAATACTGACCTGGAGAGGGTAATAAATACTGTCCTGGAGAAGTAAATAAATATTGACCTGGAGAGAACAATAAATACTGACCTGGAGAGCGTAATAAATACTGACATGGAGAGTACAATAAAAACTGTCCTGGAGAGTACAATAAATACAGACCTGGAGAGTACAATAAACACTGACCTGGAGAGTACAACAAATACTTACCTGGAGAGTACAATAAATACTGACCTGGAGAGTGCAATAAATACTGACCTGGAGAGTACAATAAATACTGACCTGGAGAGTACAATAAATACAGACCTGGAGAGTACAACAAATACTTAACTGGAGAGTACAGTAAATACTGACCTGGAGAGTACAATAACTACTGACCTGGAGAGTACAATAAATACTGACCTGGAGAGTACAATAAAAACTGACCTGGAGAGTACAATAAATACTGACCTGGAGAGTACAATAAATACTGAAATGGAGAGGGTAATAAATACTGACCTGGAGAGGGAAATAAATACTGACCTGGAGAGGGCAATAAATAATGACCTGGAGAATACAATAAATACTGACCTGGGGAGGAAAATAAATACTGACCTGGAGAGTACAATAAATACTGACCTGGAGAGTACATTAAGTACTGACCTGGAGAGTACAATAAATACTGACCTGGAGAGTCCAATTAGTACTGACCTGGAGAGTACAATAAATACTGACCCAGAGAGTACAATAACTATTGACCTGGAGAGTACAATAAACACTGACCTGGAAAGGGTAATAAATACTGACCTGGAGAGTACAATAAATACTGACCTGGAGAGTCCAATTAGTACTGACCTGGAGAGCACAATAAATACTGACCTGGAGAGTATAATAAATACTGACCTGGAGAGTAAAATAAATATGAACCTGGAGAATACAATAAATACTGACATGGAGAGTACAATAAATACTGACCTGGAGAGTACAATCAATACTGACCTGGAGAGGGTAATAAATACTGACCTGGAGCGTACAATAAATACTGACCTGGAGAGTACAATAAATACTGACCTGGAGAGTACAATAAATACTGAACTGAAGAGTAAAATAAATACTAACCTGGAGAATACAATAAATACTGACATGGAGAGTACAATAAATACTGACCTGGAGAGTACAATCAATACTGACCTGGAGAGGGTAATAAATACTGACCTGGTGCGTACAATAAATACTGACCTGGAGAGTACAATAAATACTGACCTGGAGAGTACAATAAATACTGACCTGAAGAGTACATTATATATACTGACCTGGAGAGTGCAATAAATACTGACCTGGAACGTACAATAAATACTGACCTGGAGAGTACAATAAATAATGACCTGGGGAGTACAATAAATACTGCCCTGGAGAGTACAATAAACACTGACCTGGAGAGAACAATATATACTGACCTGGAGAGTACAATAAAAGTTGAATTGGAGAGTACAATAAATACTGACCAGGAGAGTACAATAAATACTGACCTGGAGAGTACAATAAACACTGACCTGGAGAGAACAATAAATCCTTACCTAGTAAGTACAATAAAAATTGAATTGGAGAGTACAATAAATACTGACCAGGAATGTACAATTAATAGTGACTTGGAGAGTACAATAAATACTGACCTGGTGAGTACCATAAATACAGACCTGCAGCGGGTAATAAATACTGACCTGGAGAGGGTAATAAATACTGACCTGGAGAAGTAAATAAATACTGAACTGGAGAGTACAATAAATACTGACCTGGAGAGAGTAATAAATACTGACATGGAGATTACAATAAATACTTACCTGGAGAGTACAATAAATACTGACCTGGAGAGTACAATAAATACGGACCTGGAGAGTACAATAAATACTGACCTGGAGAGTACAATAAAAACTGACCTGGAGAGTACAATAAATACTGACCTGGAGAGTACAATAAATACTGACCTGGAGAGAGTAATAAATACTGACATGGAGATTACAATAAATACTTACCTGGAGAGTACAATAAATACTGACCTGGAGAGTACAATAAAAACTGACCTGGAGAGGGTAATAAATGCTGACCTGCAGAGGGAAATAAATACTGACCTGGAGACGGCAATAAATACTGACCTGGATAGTACAATACATACTGACCTGGAGAGGACAATAAATACTGACCTGGAGAGTACAATAAATTATGAACTGGAGAGGGAATTAAACACTGACCTGGAGAGGGTAATAAATACTGACCTGGAGAGTACAATAAATACTGACCTGGAGAGTACAATAAATACTGACCTGGAGAGTGTAATAAATACAGACCTGGAGTGTACAATAAATACTGACCTGGAGAGTACAATCAATACTGACCTGGAGAGGGTAATAAATACTGACTTGGAGAGGACAATAAATACTGACCTGGAGAGTGCAATAAATACAGACCTGGAGAGTACAATAAATACTGACCTGGAGAGTAGAGTAAATACTGACTTGAAGACTACAATATATAAACTGACCTGGAGAGTGCAATAAATACTGACCTGGAGAGGACAATAAATACTGACCTGGAGAGTACAATAAATACTGACCTGGAGAGTGCCATAACTACAGACCTGCAGCGGGTAATAAATACTGACCTGGAGAGGGTAATAAAAAGAGGCCTGGAGAGGACAATAAATACTGACCTGGAGAGTACAATAAATAGTGACCTGGATAGAGTAATAAATACTGACATGGAGAGTACAATAAACTCTGACCTGGAGAGTACAATAAATACTTACCTGGAGACTATAATAAATACTGACCAGGAGAGTGCAATAAATACTGACCTGGAGAGTAGAATAAATACGGACCTGTAGAGTACAATAAAAACTGACCTGGAGAGTACAATAAATACTGACCTGGAGAGTACAATAAATACTGACATGGGGAGTACAATAAATACTGACATGGAGAGGGTAATAAGTACTGACCTGGAGAGGGAAATAAATACTGACCTGGAGAGGGCAATAAATAATGACCTGGAGACCACAATAAATACTGACCTGGGGAGTACAATAAATACTGAGCTGGAGAGTACAATAAATACTGACCTGGAGAGTACATTAAGTACTGACCAGGAGAGTACAATAAATACTGACCTGGAGAGTCCAATTAGTACTGAACTGGAGAGTACAATAAATACTGACCCAGAGAGTACAATAAATACTGACCTGGAGAGTACAATAAACACTGACCTGGAAAGGGTAATAAATACTGACCTGGAGAGTGCAATAAATACTGACCTGGAGAGTACAATTAGTACTGACCTGGAGAGTACAATAAATACTGGCCCAGAGAGAACAATAAATACTGACCTGCAGAGTACATTAAACACTGACATGGAGAGTACAATACATACTGACCTGGAGAGCACAATAAATACTGACCTGGAGAGCACAATAAATACTGACCTGGAGAGGAAAATAAATACTGACCTGGGGAGTAAAATAAATACTGACCTGGAGAGTAAAATAAATACTGACCTGGAGAATACAATTAATACTGACATGTAGAGTACAATAAATACTGACCTGGAGACTACAATCAATACTGACCTGGAGAGGGTAATAAATACTGGCCTGGAGAGTACAATAAATACTGACCTGGAGAGTGCAATGAATACAGACCTGGAGAGTACAATAAATACTGACCTGGAGAGTACAATAAATACTGACCTGAATAGTACAATATATATACTGACCTGGAGAGTGCAATAAATACTGACCTGGAGAAGTAAATAAATATTGACCTGGAGAGAACAATAAATACTGACCTGGAGAGAGTAATAAATACTGACATGGAGAGTACAATAAAAACTGACCTGGAGAGTACAATAAAAACAGACCTGGAGAGTACAATAAATACTGACCTGGAGAGTACAATAAATGCTTACCTGGAGAGGGTAATAAATACTGACCTGGAAGGTACAATAAACACTGACCTGGAGAGTACAATAAATACTTACCTGGAGAGTACAGTAAATACTGACCTGGAGAGTACAATAAATACTGACCTGGAGAGTACAATAAAAACTGAACTGGAGAGTACAATAAATACTGACCTGGAGAGTACAATAAATACTGAAATGGAGAGGGTAATAAATACTGACCTGGAGAGGGAAATAAATACTGACCTGTAGAGGGTAATAAATACTGACCTGGAGAAGTAAATAAATACTGAACTGGAGAGTACAATAAATACTGACCTGGAGAGAGTAATAAATACTGACATGGAGAGTACAATAAATACTTACCTGGAGAGTACAATAAATACTGACCGAGAGTACAATAAATACGGACCTGGAGAGTACAATAAATACTGACCTGGAGAGTACAATAAAAACTGACCTGGAGAGTACAATAAATACTGACCTGGAGAGTACAATAAATACTGACCTGGAGAGTACAATATAAACTGACATGGGGAGTACAATAAATACTGACCTGGAGAGGGTAATAAATGCTGACCTGCAGAGGGAAATAAATACTGACCTGGAGAGGGCAATAAATACTGACCTGGAGAGTACAATAAATACTGACCTGGAGAGGGTAATAAATACAGACCTGGAGAGTAAAATAAACACTGACCTGGAGAGTACAATAAATACTTACCTGGAGAGTACAATAAATACTGTCCTGGAGAGGACAATAAACACTGACATGGGGAGTACAATAAATACTGACCTGGAGAGGGTAATAAATGCTGACCTGTAGAGGGAAATAAATACTGACCTGGAGAGGGCAATAAATACTGACCTGGAGAGTACAATCAATACTGACCTGCAGAGGACAATATATACTGACCTGGAGAGTACAATAAATTATGAACTGGAGAGGGTAATAAACACAGACCTGGAGAGGGTAATAAATACTGACCTGGAGAGTACAATAAATACTGACCTGGAGAGTCCACTAAATACTGACCTGGAGAGTACAATAAATAATGACCTGGAGAGTACAATAAATACTGACCTGGAGAGTACAGTAAAAACTGATCTGGAGAGTACAATAAATACTGACCTGGAGAGTACAATAAATACTGACCTGGAGAGGGAAATAAATACTGACCTGGAGAGGGCAATAAATAATGACCTGGAGACTACAATAAATACTGACCTGGGGAGGAAAATAAATACTGACCCAAGAGTACAATAAATACTGACCTGGAGAGTACATTAAGTCCTGACCTGGAGAGTACAATAAATACTGAACTAGAGAGTCCAATTAGTACTGACCTGGAGAGTACAATAAATACTGACCCAGAGAGTACAATATATATTGACCTGGAGAGTACAATAAACACTGACCTGGAAAGGGTAATAAATACTGACCTGGAGAGTACAATAAATACTGACCTGGAGAGTCCAATTAGTACTGACTTGGAGAGTACAATAAATACTGACCCAGAGAGTACAATAAATACTGACCTGGAGAGTACAATAAATAATGACCTGGAGAGGGTAATAAATACAGATATGTATAGTATAATAAACACTGACCTGGAGAGTGCAATAAAGACAGACCTGTAGAGTTCAATACATACTGACCTGGAGAGCACAATAAATACTGACCTGGAGAGTATAATAAATACTGACCTGGCGAGTAAAATAAATACTGACCTGGAGAGTAAAATAAATACTAACCTGGAGAATACAATAAATACTGACATGTAGAGTACAATAAATACTGACCTGGAGACTACAATCAATACTGACCTGGAGAGGGTAATAAATACTGGCCTGGAGAGTACAATAAATACTGACCTGGAGAGTGCAAATGAATACAGACCTGGAGAGTACAATAAATACTGACCTGGAGAGTACAATAAATACTGACCTGAAGAGTACAATATATATACTGACCTGGAGAGTGCAATAAATACTGACCTGGAGAAGTAAATAAATATTGACCTGGAGAGAACAATAAATACTGACCTGGAGAGAGTAATAAATACTGACATGGAGAGTACAATAAAAACTGACCTGGAGAGTACAATAAAAACAGACCTGGAGAGTACAATAAATACTGACCTGGAGAGTACAATAAATGCTTACCTGGAGAGGGTAATAAATACTGACCTGGAAGGTACAATAAACACTGACCTGGAGAGTACAATAAATACTTACCTGGAGAGTACAGTAAATACTGACCTGGAGAGTACAATAAATACTGACCTGGAGAGTACAATAAAAACTGAACTGGAGAGTACAATAAATACTGACCTGGAGAGTACAATAAATACTGAAATGGAGAGGGTAATAAATACTGACCTGGAGAGGGAAATAAATACTGACCTGTAGAGGGTAATAAATACTGACCTGGAGAAGTAAATAAATACTGAACTGGAGAGTACAATAAATACTGACCTGGAGAGAGTAATAAATACTGACATGGAGAGTACAATAAATACTTACCTGGAGAGTACAATAAATACTGACCTGGAGAGTACAATAAATACGGACCTGGAGAGTACAATAAATACTGACCTGGAGAGTACAATAAAAACTGACCTGGAGAGTACAATAAATACTGACCTGGAGAGTACAATAAATACTGACCTGGAGAGTACAATATAAACTGACATGGGGAGTACAATAAATACTGACCTGGAGAGGGTAATAAATGCTGACCTGCAGAGGGAAATAAATACTGACCTGGAGAGGGCAATAAATACTGACCTGGAGAGTACAATAAATACTGACCTGGAGAGGACAATAAATACTGACCTGGAGAGTGCAATAAATTATGAACTGGAGAGGGAAATAAACACTGACCTGGAGAGGGTAATAAATACTGACCTGGAGAGTACAATAAATACTGACCTGGAGAGTACAATAAATACTGACCTGGAGAGTGTAATAAATACAGACCTGGAGAGTAAAATAAACACTGACCTGGAGAGTACAATAAATACTTACCTGGAGAGTACAATAAATACTGTCCTGGAGAGGACAATAAACACTGACATGGGGAGTACAATAAATACTGACCTGGAGAGGGTAATAAATGCTGACCTGTAGAGGGAAATAAATACTGACCTGGAGAGGGCAATAAATACTGACCTGGAGAGTACAATCAATACTGACCTGCAGAGGACAATATATACTGACCTGGAGAGTACAATAAATTATGAACTGGAGAGGGTAATAAACACAGACCTGGAGAGGGTAATAAATACTGACCTGGAGAGTACAATAAATACTGACCTGGAGAGTCCACTAAATACTGACCTGGAGAGTACAATAAATAATGACCTGGAGAGTACAATAAATACTGACCTGGAGAGTACAGTAAAAACTGATCTGGAGAGTACAATAAATACTGACCTGGAGAGTACAATAAATACTGACCTGGAGAGGGAAATAAATACTGACCTGGAGAGGGCAATAAATAATGACCTGGAGACTACAATAAATACTGACCTGGGGAGGAAAATAAATACTGACCCAAGAGTACAATAAATACTGACCTGGAGAGTACATTAAGTCCTGACCTGGAGAGTACAATAAATACTGAACTAGAGAGTCCAATTAGTACTGACCTGGAGAGTACAATAAATACTGACCCAGAGAGTACAATATATATTGACCTGGAGAGTACAATAAACACTGACCTGGAAAGGGTAATAAATACTGACCTGGAGAGTACAATAAATACTGACCTGGAGAGTCCAATTAGTACTGACTTGGAGAGTACAATAAATACTGACCCAGAGAGTACAATAAATACTGACCTGGAGAGTACAATAAATAATGACCTGGAGAGGGTAATAAATACAGATATGTATAGTATAATAAACACTGACCTGGAGAGTGCAATAAAGACAGACCTGTAGAGTTCAATACATACTGACCTGGAGAGCACAATAAATACTGACCTGGAGAGTATAATAAATACTGACCTGGCGAGTAAAATAAATACTGACCTGGAGAGTAAAATAAATACTAACCTGGAGAATACAATAAATACTGACATGGAGAGTACAATAAATACTGACCTGGAGAGTACAATCAATACTGACCTGGAGAGGGTAATAAATACTGACCTGGAGCGTACAATAAATACTGACCTGGAGAGTACAATAAATAGTGACCTGAAGAGTACATTATATATACTGACCTGGAGAGTGCAATAAATACTGACCTGGAACGTACAATAAATACTGACCTGGAGAGTACAATAAATAATGACCTGGAGAGTACAATAAATACTGACCTGGAGAGAACAATATATACTGACCTGGAGAGTACAATAAAAGTTGAATTTGAGAGTACAATAAATACTGACCAGGAGAGTACAATAAATACTGACCTGGAGAGTACAATAAACACTGACCTGGAGAGAACAATAAATCCTTACCTAGTAAGTACAATAAAAATTGAATTGGAGAGTACAATAAATACTGACCAGGAATGTACAATTAATAGTGACTTGGAGAGTACAATAAATAGTGACCAGGTGAGTACCATAAATACAGACCTGCAGCGGGTAATAAATACTGACCTGGAGAGGGTAATAAATACTGACCTGGAGAAGTAAATAAATACTGAACTGGAGAGTACAATAAATACTGACCTGGAGAGAGTAATAAATACTGACATGGAGATTACAATAAATACTTACCTGGAGAGTACAATAAATACTGACCTGGAGAGTACAATAAATACGGACCTGGAGAGTACAATAAATACTGACCTGGAGAGTACAATAAAAACTGACCTGGAGAGTACAATAAATACTGACCTGGAGAGTACAATAAATACTGACCTGGAGAGTACAATAAAAACTGACATGGGGAGTACAATAAATACTGACCTGGAGAGGGTAATAAATGCTGACCTGCAGAGGGAAATAAATACTGACATGGAGAGGGCAATAAATACTGACCTGGAGAGTACAATAAATACTGACCTGGAGAGGCCAATAAATACTGACCTGGAGAGTACAATCAATACTGAACTGGAGAGGGTAATAAATACTGACTTGGAGAGGACAATAAATACTGACCTGGAGAGTGCAATAAATACAGACCTGGAGAGTACAATAAATACTGATCTGGAGAGTAGAGTAAATACTGACTTGAAGTGTACAATATATAAACTGACCTGGAGAGTGCAATAAATACTGACCTGGAGAGGACAATAAATACTGACCTGGTGAGTACAATAAATACTGACCTGGAGGGTGCCATAACTACAGACCTGCAGCGGGTAATAAATACTGACCTGGAGAGGGTAATAAATACAGACCTGGAGAGGACAATAAATACTGACCTGGAGAGTACAATAAATAGTGACCTGGAGAGAGTAATAAATACTGACATGGAGAGTACAATAAACTCTGACCTGGAGAGTACAATAAATACTTACCTGGAGACTATAATAAATACTGACCAGGAGAGTGCAATACATACTGACCTGGAGAGTAGAATAAATACGGACCTGGAGAGTACAATAAAAACTGACCTGGAGAGTACAATAAATACTGACCTGGAGAGTACAATAAATACTGACATGGGGAGTACAATAAATACTGACCTGGAGAGGGTAATAAGTACTGACCTGGAGAGGGAAATAAATACTGACCTGGAGAGGGCAATAATAATGACCTGGAGACTACAATAAATACTGACCTGGGGAGTACAATAAATACTGAGCTGGAGAGTGCAATAAATACTGACCTGGAGAGTACATTAAGTACTGACCAGGAGAGTACAATAAATACTGACCTGGAGAGTCCAATTAGTACTGAACTGGAGAGTACAATAAATACTGACCCAGAGAGTACAATAAATACTGACCTGGAGAGTACAATAAACACTGACCTGGAAAGGGTAATAAATACTGACCTGGAGAGTGCAATAAATACTGACCTGGAGAGGAAAATAAATACTGGCCCCGAGAGAACAATAAATACTGACCTGGAGAGTACAATAAACACTGACCTGGAGAGTACAATACATACTGACCTGGAGAGCACAATAAATACTGACCTGGAGAGCACAATAAATACTGACCTGGAGAGGAAAATAAATACTGACCTGGGGAGTAAAATAAATACTGACCTGGAGAGTAAAATAAATACTGACCTGGAGAATACAATTAATACTGACATGGAGAGTACAATAAATACTGACCTGGAGAATACCATAACTACAGACCTGCAGCGGGTAATAAATAATGACCTGGAGAGGGAAATAAATACAGACCTGGAGAGGACAATAAATACTGACCTGGAGAGTACAATAAATACTGACCTGGAGAGTACAATAAATGCTGACCTGGTGAGGGTAATAAATACTGAACTGGAGAGTACAATAAACACTGACCTGGAGAGTAAAATAAATACTTACCTGGAGAGTACAATAAATACTGACCTAGAGAGTACAATAAACACTGACATGGGGAGTACAATAAATACTGACCTGGAGAGGGTAATAAATGCTGACCTGTAGAGGGAAATAAATACTGACCTGGAGAGGGCAATAAATACTGACCTGGAGAGTACAATAAATACTGACCTGGAGAGGACAATAAATACTGACCTGGAGAGTACAATAAATTATGAACTGGAGAGGGTAATAAACACTGACCTGGAGAGGGTAATAAATACTGACCTGGAGAGTACAATAAATACTGACCTGGAGAGTACAATAAAAACAGACCTGGAGAGAACAATATATACTGACCTGGAGAGTACAATAAAAGCTGAATTGGAGAGTACAATAAATACTGACCAGGAGAGTACAATAAATACTTACCTGGAGACTACAATAAATACTTACCTGGAGAGTGCAATAAATACTGACCTGGAGAGTACAATAAATACTGACCTGGAGAGTACAATAAATACTGACCTGGAGAGGACAATAAATACAGACCTGGAGAGTACAATAAATACTGACCTGGAGAGTGCCATAACTACAGACCTGCAGCGGGTAATAAATACTGACCTGGAGAGGGTAATAAATACAGACCTGGAGAGGACAATAAATACTGACCTGGAGAGTACAATAAATAGTGACCTGGAGAGAGTAATAAATACTGACATGGAGAGTACAATAAACTCTGACCTGGAGAGTACAATAAATACAGACCTGGAGAGTACAATAAATACAGACCTGGAGAGTACAATAAATACTGACCTGGAGAG
This sequence comes from Pristiophorus japonicus, assembly GCF_044704955.1. NCBI lineage: Eukaryota > Metazoa > Chordata > Chondrichthyes > Pristiophoridae > Pristiophorus > Pristiophorus japonicus. The sequence continues at coordinate 3,335,531 of NW_027253324.1, forward strand.
TAGAATAAATACTGACCTGGAATATACAATAAAGACTGACCTGGAGAATACAATAAATACTTACCTGGAGACTACAATAAATACTGACCAGGAGAGTGCAATAAATACTGACCTGGAGAGTAGAATAAATACTGACCTGGAGAGTACAATAAAAACTGACCTGGAGAGTACAATAAATACTGCCCTGGAGAGTACAATAAATACTGACATGGGGAGTACAATAAATACTGACCTGGAGAGGGTAATATGTACTGACATGGAGAGGGAAATAAATACTGACCTGGAGAGGGCAATAAATAATGACCTGGAGACTACAATAAATACTGACCTGTGGAGTACAATAAATACTGAGCTGGAGAGTACAATAAATACTGACCTGGAGAGTACATTAAGTACTGACCAGGAGAGTACAATAAATACTGACCTGGAGAGTCCAATTAGTACTGAACTGGAGAGTACAATAAATACTGACCCAGAGAGTACAATAAATACTGACCTGGAGAGTACAATAAACACTGACCTGGAAAGGGTAATAACTACTGACCTGGAGAGTGCAATAAATACTGACCTGGAGAGTCCAATTAGTACTGACCTGGAGAGTACAATAAATACTGGCCGAGAGAGAACAATAAATACTGACCTGGAGAGTACAATAAACACTGACCTGGAGAGTACAATACATACTGACCTGGAGAGTACAATAAATACTGACCTGGAGAGTACAATAAATACTGACATGGGGAGTACAATAAATACTGACCTGGAGAGTGTAATATGTACTGACCTGGAGAGGTAAATAAATACTGACCTGGAGAGGGCAATAAATAATGACCTGGAGACTACAATAAATACTGACCTGGGGAGTACAATAAATACTGAGCTGGAGAGTACAATAAATGCTGACCTGGAGAGTACATTAAGTACTGACCAGGAGAGTACAATAAATACTGACCTGGAGGGTCCAATTAGTACTGAACTGGAGAGTACAATAAATACTGACCCAGAGAGTACAATAAATACTGACCTGGAGAGTACAATAAACACTGACCTGGAAAGGGTAATAAATACTGACCTGGAGAGTGCAATAAATACTGACCTGGAGAGTCCAATTAGTACTGACCTGGAGAGTACAATAAATACTGGCCCAGAGAGAACAATAAATACTGACCTGGAGAGTACAATAAACACTGACCTGGAGAGTGCAATACATACTGACCTGGAGAGCACAATAAATACTGACCTGGAGAGCACAATAAATACTGACCTGGAGAGTATAATACATACTGACCTGGGGAGTAAAATAAATACTGACCTGGAGAGTAAAATAAATACTGACCTGGAGAGTGCAAAGAAAGCAGACCTGGAGAGTACAATAAATACTGACCTGGAGAGTACAATAAATACTGACCTGAAGAGTACAATATATATACTGACCTGGAGAGTGCAATAAATACTGACCTGGAGAATACAATAAATACTGACCTGGAGAGTACAATAAATACTGACCTGGAGAGTACAATAAATACTGACCTGGAGAGTACCATAACTACAGACCTGCAGCGGGTAATAAATAATGACCTGGAGAGGGAAATAAATACAGACCTGGAGAGGAGAATAAATACTGACCTGGAGAGTTCAATAAATACTGACCTGGAGAGTACAATAAATGCTGACCTGGTGAGGGTAATAAATACTGAACTGGAGAGTACAATAAACACTGACCTGGAGAGTAAAATAAATACTTACCTGGAGAGTACAATAAATACTGACCTAGAGAGTACAATAAACACTGACATGGGGAGTACAATAAATACTGACCTGGAGAGGGTAATAAATACTGACCTGCAGAGGGAAATTAATACTGACCTGGAGAGGGCAATAAATACTGACCTGGAGAGTACAATAAAGACTGACCTGGAGAGGACAATAAATACTGACCTGGAGAGTACAATAAATTATGAACTGGAGAGGGTAATAAACACTGACCTGGAGAGGGTAATAAATACTGACCTGGAGAGTACAATAAATACTGACCTGGAGAGTGCAATAAATACTGACCTGGAGAGTACAATAAATAATGACCTGCAGAGTACAATAAATACTGACCTGGAGAGTACAATAAATACTTACCTTTAGAGTACAATAAATACTGACCTGGAGAGTGCAATAAATACTGACCTGGAGAGTACAATAAATACTGACCTGGAGAGTACAATAAATACTGAGCTGGAGAGTACAATAAATACTGACCTGGAGAGGGAAATAAATACAGACCTGGAGAGGACAATAAATACTGACCTGGAGAGTACAATAAATGCTGACCTGGAGAGGACAATATATACTTACCTGGAGAGTACACTAAATACTGACCTGGAGAGTACAATAAACACTGACATGGGGAGTACAATAAATACTGACCTGGAGAGGGTAATAAATGCTGACCTGTAGAGGGAAATAAATATTGATCTGGAGAGGGCAATAAATATTGACCTGGAGAGTACAATAAATACTGACCTGGAGAGGACAATAAATACTGACCTGGACAGTACAATAAATTATGAACTGGAGAGGGTAATAAACACTGACCTGGAGAGGGTAATAAATACTGACCTGGAGAGTACAATAAATACTGACCTGGAGAGTGCAATAAATACTGACTTTAAGAGTGCAATATATATACTGACCTGGAGAGTGCAATAAATACTGACCTGGAGAGTACAATAAATAATGACCTGGAGAGTACAATAAATAATGACCTGGAGAGTACAATAAATACTGACCTGGAGAGTACAATAAATAATGACCTGGAGAGTACAATAAATACTCACCTGGAGAGTACAATAAATACGGACTTGAAGAGTACAATATATATACTGACCTGGAGAGTGCAATAAATACTGACCTGGAGAGTACAATAAATACTGACCTGGAGAGTACAATAAATAATGACCTGGAGAGTACAATAAATACTGACCTGGAGAGTAGAATAAACACTGACCTGGAGAGAACAATATATACTGACCTGGAGAGTGCAATAAAAGCTGAATTGGAGAGTACAATAAATACTGACCAGGAGAGTACAATTAATAGTGACTTGGAGGGTACAATAAATACTGACCTGGAGAGTACAATAAATACAGACCTGGAGAGAGTAATAAATACTGACATGGAGAGTACAATAAACTCTGACCTGGAGAGTACAATAAATACTGACCTGGAGAGTACAATAAATACTGACCTGGAGAGTACAATAAATAGTGAGCTGGAGAGTACAATAAATACTGACCTGGAGAGGGAAATAAATACAGACCTGGAGAGGACAATAAATACTGACCTGGAGAGTACAATAAATGCTGACCTGGAGAGGACAATAAATACTGACCTGGAGATTACAATAAACACTGACCTGGAGAGTACAATAAATACTTACCTGGAGAGTACACTAAATACTGACCTGGAGAGTACAATAAACACTGACATGGGGAGTACAATAAATACTGACCTGGAGAGGGTAATAAATGCTGACCTGTAGAGGGAAATAAATACTGACCTGGAGAGGGCAATAAATATTGACCTGGAGAGTACAATAAATACTGACCTGGAGAGTCCAATTAGTACTGACCTGGAGAGTACAATAAATACTGGCCCAGAGAGAACAATAAATACTGACCTGGAGAGTACAATAAACACTGACCTGGAGAGTGCAATACATACTGACCTGGAGAGCACAATAAATACTGACCTGGAGAGCAAAATAAATACTGACCTGGAGAGTATAATACATACTGACCTGGGGAGTAAAATAAATACTGACCTGGCGAGTAAAATAAATACTGACCTGGAGAGTGCAATGAATACAGACCTGGAGAGTACAATAAATACTGACCTGGAGAGTACAATAAATACTGACCTGAAGAGTACAATATATATACTGACCTGGAGAGTGCAATAAATACTGACCTGGAGAGTACAATAAATTCTGACCTGGAGAGTACAATAAATACTGACCTGGAGAGTACAATAAATACTGACCTGGAGAGTACCATAACTACAGAACTGCAGCGGGTAATAAATAATGACCTGGAGAGGGAAATAAATACAGACCTGGAGAGGAGAATAAATACTGACCTGGAGAGTACAATAAATACTGACCTGGAGAGTACAATAAATGCTGACCTGGTGAAGGTAATAAATACTGAACTGGAGAGTACAATAAACACTGACCTGGAGAGTAAAATAAATACTTACCTGGAGAGTACAATAAATACTGACCTAGAGAGTACAATAAACACTGACATGGGGAGTACAATAAATACTGACCTGGAGAGGGTAATAAATGCTGACCTGTAGAGGGAAATAAATACTGACCTGGAGAGGGCAATAAATACTGACCTGGAGAGTACAATAAATACTGACCTGGAGAGGACAATAAATACTGACCTGGAGAGTACAATAAATTATGAACTGGAGAGGGTAATAAACACTGACCTGGAGAGGGTAATAAATACTGACCTGGAGAGTACAATAAATACTGACCTGGAGAGTGCAATAAACACTGACCTGGAGAGAACAATATATACTGACCTGGAGAGTACAATAAAAGCTGAATTGGAGAGTACAATAAATACTGACCAGAAGAGTACAATTAATATTGACTTGGAGAGTACAATAAATACTGACCTGGAGAGTGCCATAACCACAGACCTGCAGCGGCTAATAAATACTGACCTGGAGAGGGAAATAAATACAGACCTGGAGAGGACAATAAATACTGACCTGGAGAGGGTAATAAATGCTGACCTGTAGAGGGAAATAAATACTGACCTGGAGAGGGCAATAAATACTGACCTGGAGAGTACAATAAATACTGACCTGGAGAGGACAATAAATACTGACCTGGAGAGTACAATAAATTATGAACTGGAGAGGGTAATAAACACTGACCTGGAGAGGGTAATAAATACTGACCTAGAGAGTACAATAAATACTGACCTGGAGAGGGAAATAAATACAGACCTGGAGAGGACAATAAATACTGACCTGGAGAGTACAATAAATGCTGACCTGGAGAGGACAATAAATACTGACCTGGAGATTACAATAAACACTGACCTGGAGAGTACAATAAATACTTACCTGGAGAGTACACTAAATACTGACCTGGAGAGTACAATAAACACTGACATGGGGAGTACAATAAATACTGACCTGGAGAGGGTAATAAATGCTGACCTGTAGAGGGAAATAAATACTGACCTGGAGAGGGCAATAAATATTGACCTGGAGAGTACAATAAATACTGACCTGGAGAGTCCAATTAGTACTGACCTGGAGAGTACAATAAATACTGGCCCAGAGAGAACAATAAACACTGACCTGGAGAGTACAATAAATACTTACCTGGAGAGTACACTAAATACTGACCTGGCGAGTAAAATAAATACTGACCTGGAGAGTGCAATGAATACAGACCTGGAGAGTACAATAAATACTGACCTGAAGAGTACAATAAATACTGACCTGAAGAGTACAATATATATACTGACCTGGAGAGTGCAATAAATACTGACCTGGAGAGTACAATAAATACTGACCTGGAGAGTACAATAAATACTGACCTGGAGAGTACAATAAATACTGACCTGGAGAGTACCATAACTACAGACCTGCAGCGGGTAATAAATAATGACCTGGAGAGGGAAATAAATACTTACCTGGAGAGGCGAATAAATACTGACCTGGAGAGTACAATAAATACTGACCTGGAGAGTACAATAAATGCTGACCTGGTGAGGGTAATAAATACTGAACTGGAGAGTACAATAAACACTGACCTGGAGAGTAAATTAAATACTTACCTGGAGAGTACAATAAATACTGACCTAGAGAGTACAATAAACACTGACATGGGGAGTACAATAAATACTGACCTGGAGAGGGTAATAAATGCTGACCTGTAGAGGGAAATAAATACTGACCTGGAGAGGGCAATAAATACTGACCTGGAGAGTACAATAAATACTGACCTGGAGAGGACAATAAATACTGACCTGGAGAGTACATTAAATTATGAACTGGAGAGGGTAATAAACACTGACCTGGAGAGGGTAATAAATACTGACCTGGAGAGTACAATAAATACTGACCTGGAGAGTGCAATAAATACTGACCTGGAGAGTACAATAAATAATGACCTGCAGAGTACAATAAATACTGACCTGGACAGTACAATAAATGCTGACCAGGATGGGTAATAAATACTGACCTGGAGAGGAAAATAAATACTGACCTGGACAGTACAATAAGTACTGACCAGGAGAGTACAATAAATACTGATTGGAGAGTACAATAAATACTGACCAAGAGTGCACAATAAATAATGACCTGGAGAGTAAAATAAATACTAACCTGGAGAGTACAACAAATACTGACCTGTCGAGTACAATAAATACTGACCTGGAGAGAACAATAAAAAGTAACCAGGAGAGGATAGTAAATACTGACCTGGACAGTACAATAAACACTGAGCTGGAGAGTATAATAAATACGACCTGGTGAGTACAATAAACACTGAGCTGGAGAGTATAATAAATACGACCTGGAGAGTACAATAAATACTGACCTGGAGAGTACAATAAATACTGACCGGAGTGTACAATAAATAATGACCTGGAGAGTACAATAAATATTAACATGGAGAGTACAATAAATAGTGACCTGGAGAGTACAATAAATACTAACCTGGAGAGTGCAATAAATACTGACCTGGAGAGGGCAATAAATATTGACCTTGAGAGTGCGATATATACTGACTTGGAGAGTACAATAAATACTGACTTGGAGAGTACAATAAATACTGACCTGGAGAGGACAATAAATACTGACCTGAAGAGTACATTAAATACTGACCTGGAGAGTACAATAAATACTGACCTGCAGAGTACAATAAATAAAGACCAGGAGAGTATAATAAATACTGACCTAGAGAGGTCAATAAATACTGCCCTGGAGAGGGCAATAAATACTCCCTTGAGATTACAATAAATACTGACCTGGAGAGTACAATAAATACTGAACTGGAGAGTACAATAAATAGTAACCTGGAGAGGGCAATAAATACGGACCTGGAGAGGGTAATAAATACTGACCTAGAGAGTACAATAAATACTGACCTGGAGCATACAATAAATAGTGACCTGGAAAGTACAATAAATAGTGACCTGGAGTGTACAATAAATACTGACCTGGAGAGTGTAATAAATACTGACTTGGAGAGTGCAATAAATACTGACCTGGAGAGTACAATAAATACTGACCTGGAGAGCACAATAAAAACTGACCTGGAGAGTACAATAAATTCTGACCTGGAGAGTGCAATAAATAGTGAACTTGATTATGCAAATAATGCTGACCTGGAGACTGCAATAAATACTGACCTGGAGAGTACAAAAAATACTGAACTGACGAGTACAATAAATACTGACATGGAGAGAACAATAAAAAGTAACCTGGAGAGGGTAATACATACTTACCTGGAGAGGGCAATAAATACTGACCTCGAAAGTACAATAAACTCTGATCTGGAGAGTACAATAAATACTGACCTGGACAGTACAATAAATGCTGACCAGGATGGGTAATAAATACTGACCTGGAGAGGAAAATAAATACTGACCTGGACAGTACAATTAGTACTGACCAGGAGAGTACAATAAATACTGACCTGGACAGTACAATAAATACTGACCTGGAGTGCACAATAAATAATGACCTGAAGAGTACAATAAATACTAACCTGGAGAGTACAACAAATACTGACCTGTCGAGTACAATAAATACTGACCTGGAGAGAACAATAAAAAGTAACCAGGAGAGGATAGTAAATACTGACCTGGACAGTACAATAAACACTGAGCTGGAGAGTATAATAAATACGACCTGGTGAGTACAATAAACACTGAGCTGGAGAGTATAATAAATACGACCTGGAGAGTACAATAAATACTGACCTGGAGAGTACAATAAATACTGACCTGGAGTGTACAATAAATAATGACCTGGAGAGTACAATAGATATTAACATGGAGAGTACAATAAATAGTGACCTGGAGAGTACAATAAATACTAACCTGGAGAGTGCAATAAATACTGACCTGGAGAGGGCAATAAATATTGACCTTGAGAGTGCGATATATACTGACTTGGAGAGTACAATAAATACTGACTTGGAGAGTACAATAAATACTGACCTGGAGAGTACAATAAATATTGTCATGGAGAGTACAATAAATACTGACCAGGAGAGTGTAATAAATACTGACTTGGAGAGTGCAATAAATACTGTCCTGGAGAGTACAATAAATACTGACCTGGAGAGGACAATAAATACTGACCTGGAGAGTACAATAAATTCTGCCCTGGAGAGTGCAATAAATACTGAACTTGATTATGCAAATAATGCTGACCTGGAGACTGCAATAAATACTGACCTGGAGAGTACAATAAATACTGAACTGACGAGTACAATACTTACTGACATGGAGAGAACAATAAAAAGTAACCTGGAGAGGGTAATAAATACTTACCTGGAGAGGGCATTAAATACTGTCCTGGAAAGTACAATTATCTCTGACCTGGAGAGTACAATAAATACTGACCTGGACAGTACAATAAATGCTGACCTGGAGAGGGTAATAAATACTGACCTGGAGAGGACAATAAATACTGACCTGGACAGTACAATAAACACTGAGCTGGAAGTATAATAAATACGACCTGGAGAGTACAATAAATACTGACCTGGAGAGTACAATAAATACTGACCTGGAGTGTACAATAAATAATGACCTGGAGAGTACAATAAATACTATCCTGGAGAGCACAATAAAGACTGACCTGTCGAGTACAATAAATACTGACCTGGAGAGTACAATAAATACGGAACTTTATTATGCAATAAATGCTGACCTGTAGACTGCAAGAAATTATGACCTGGAGATTACAACAAATACTGAACTGACGAGTACAATAAATACTGACATGGAGAGAACAATAAAAAGAAACCTGGAGAGGACAATAAATACTGACCTGGACAGTACACAAACACTGAGCTGGAGAGAATAATAAATACTGACCTGGAGTGTACAATAAATTCTGACCGGTAGAATACAATAAATACTGACCTGGTGAGTACAATACATACTTACCTGGAGTGTACAATAAATATTGATCTGGAGAGGACAATAAATACTGACCTGGACAGTACAATAAACACTGACCTGGAGAGGACAATAAATACTGACCTGAAGAGTACAGTAAATACTGACCTGGAGAGTACAATAAATACTGACCTGCAGAGTACAATAAATAAAGACCAGGAGAGTATAATAAATACTGACCTAGAGAGGTCAATAAATACTGCCCTGGAGAGGGCAATAAATACTCCCTTGAGATTACAATAAATAATGACACGGAGAGTACAATAAATACTAATCTGTAGAGTACAATAAATACTGACCTGGATAGTACAATAAATACTGACCTGGAGAGGGCAATAAATAATGACTTGGAGAGTACAATAGATACTGACCAGGAGAGTACAATAAATACGGACCTGGAAAGTGCAATATATACTAACCTGGAGAGTACAATAAATACTGACCTGGAGAGTACAATAAAAACTGACCTGCTGAGTACAATAAATACTGACCTAGAGAGTACAATAAACACTGACCTGGAGAGGGTAATAAATACTGACCTGGAGAGTACAATAAATACTGACCTGGAGAGTACAATAAATACTGACCTGGAGAGTGCAATAAATACAGAACTGGAGAGCACAATAAATACTGACCTGGAGAGTATAATAAATACAGACCTGGAGAGGGTAATAAATACTGACCGAGAGAGTACAATAAATACTGACCTGGAGCATACAATAAATAGTGACCTGGAAAGTACAATAAATAGTGACCTGGAGTGTACAATAAATACTGACCTGGAGAGTGTAATAAATACTGACTTGGAGAGTGCAATAAATACTGACCTGGAGAGTACAATAAATACTGACCTGGAGAGCACAATAAAAACTGCCCTGGAGAATACAATAAATTCTGACCTGGAGAGTGCAATAAATAGTGAACTTGATTATGCAAATAATGCTGACCTGGAGACTGCAATAAATACTGACCTGGAGAGTACAAAAAATACTGAACTGACGAGTACAATAAATACTGACATTGAGAGAACAATAAAAAGTAACCTGGAGAGGGTAATAAATACTTACCTGGAGAGGGCAATAAATACTGACCTCGAAAGTACAATAAACTCTGACCTGGAGAGTACAATAAATACTGACCTGGACAGTACAATAAATGCTGACCAGATGGGTAATAAATACTGACCTGGAGAGGACAATAAATACTGACCTGGACAGTACACTAAGTACTGACCTGGAGAGTACAATAAATACTGATTGGAGAGTACAATAAATACTGACCTGGAGTGCACAATAAATAATGACCTGGAGAGTACAATAAATACTAACCTGGAGAGTACAACAAATACTGACCTGTCGATTACAATAAATACTGACCTGGAGAGAACAATAAAAAGTAACCGGGAGAGGATAGTAAATACTGACCTGGACAGTACAATAAACACTGAGCTGGAGAGTATAATAAATACGACCTGGTGAGTGCAAAAAACACTGAGCTGGAGAGTATAATAAATACGACCTGGAGAGTACAATAAATACTGACCTGGAGAGTACAATAAATACTGACCTGGAGTGTACAATAAATAATGACCTGGAGAGTACAATAAATATTAACATGGAGAGTACAATAAATCGTGACCTGGAGAGTACAATAAATACTAACCTGGAGAGTACAATAAATACTGACCTGGAGAGGGCAATAAATATTGACCTTGAGAGTGCGATATATACTGACTTGGAGAGTACAATAAATACTGACTTGGAGAGTACAACAAATACTGACCTGGAGAGTACAATAAATATTGTCCTGGAGAGTACAATAAATACTGACCTGGAGAGTGTAATAAATACTGACTTGGAGAGTGCAATAAATACTGTCCTGGAGAGTACAATAAATACTGACCTGGAGAGGATAATAAATACTGACCTGGAGAGTACAATAAATTCTGACCTGGAGAGTGCAATAAATACTGAACTTGATTATGCAAATAATGCTGATCTGGAGACTGCAATAAATACTGACCTGGAGAGTACAATAAACACTGAACTGACGAGTACAGTACTTACTGACATGGAGAGAACAATAAAAAGTAACCTGGAGAGGGTAATAAATACTTACCTGGAGAGGGCATTAAATACTGTCCTGGAAAGTACAATTATCTCTGACCTGGAGAGCACAATAAATACTGACCTGGACAGTACAATAAATGCTGACCTTGAGAGGGTAATAAATACTGACCTGGAGAGGACAATAAATACTGACCTGGACAGTACAATAAACACTGAGCTGGAGAGTATAATAAATACGACCTGGAGAGTACAATAAATACTGACCTGGAGAGTACAATAAATACTGACCTGGAGTGTACAATAAATAATGACCTGGAGAGTACAATAAATACTATTCTGGAGAGCACAATAAATACTAACCTGTCGAGTACAATAAATACTGACCTGGAGAGTACAATAAATACGGAACTTTATTATGCAATAAATGCTGACCTGGAGACTGCAAGAAATTATGACCTGGAGAGTACAACAAATACTGAACTGACGAGTACAATAAATACTGACATGGAGAGAACAATAAAAAGAACCCTGGAGAGGACAATAAATACTGACCTGGACAGTACACAAACACTGAGCTGGAGAGAATAATAAATACTGACCTGAAGTGTACAATAAATTCTGACCGGGAGAATATAATAAATACTGACCTGGTGAGTACAATACATACTTACCTGGAGTGTACAATAAATACTGATGTGGAGAGGACAATAAATACTGACCTGGACAGTACAATAAACACTGACCTGGAGAAGACAATAAATACAGACCTGAAAAGTACAGTAAATACTGACCTGGAGAGTACAATAAATACTGACCTGCAGAGTACAATTAATAAAGACCAGGAGAGTATAATAAATACTGACCTAGAGATGTAAATAAATACTGCCATAGAGAGGGCAATAAATACTGCCCTGGAGAGTACAATAAATACTGACCTGGAGAGTACAATAAATACTGAACTGGAGAGTACAATAAATACTAACCTGGAGAGCACAATAAAAACTGACCTGGAGAGTACAATAAATACTGACCTGGAGTGTACAATACATAATGACCTGGAGAGTACAATAAATATTAACATGGAGAGTACAATAAATAGTGACCTGGAGAGTACAATAAATACTAACCTGGAGAGTACAATAAATACTGACCTGTAGAGGGCAATAAATATTGACCTTGAGAGTGCGATAAATACTGACTTGGAGAGTACAATAAATACTGACCTGGAGAGTACAATAAATATTGTCCTGGAGAGTAAAATAAATACTGACCTGGAGAGGGTAATAAATACTGACCAGGAGAGGGTAATAAATACAGACCTGGAGAGTACAATAAATACTGACATGGAGAGGACAATAAATACTGACCAGGACTGTACAATAAACACTGAGCTGGGGAGAATAATAAATACTGACCTGGAGTGTACAATAAATTCTGACCGGGAGAGTACAATAAATACTGAACTGGTGTGTACAATAAATAATGACCCGGAGAGTACAATAAATACTAACCTGTAGAGTACAATAAATACTGACCTGGAGAGGGTAATAAATACTGACCAGGAGAGCGCAATAAATATAGACCTGGAGAGTACAATAAATACTGACATGGAGAGGACAATAAATAGTGACCTGGACTGTACAATAAACACTGAGCTGGAGAGAATAATAAATACTGACCTGGAGTGTACAATAAATTCTGACCGGGAGAGTACAATAAATACTGAACTGGTGTGCACAATAAATAATGACCCGGAGAACAATAAATACTAACCTGTAGAGTACAATAAATACTGACCTGGAGAGTACAATATATACTGACCTGGAGAGAGCAATAAATAATGACTTGGAGAGTACAATAAATACTGACCAGGAGAGTACAATAAATACGGACCTGGAAAGTGCAATATATACTAACATGGAGAGTACTATAAATACTGACCTGGAGAGTACAATAAAAACTGACCTGCTGAGTACAATAAATACTGACCTGGAGAGTACAATAAACACTGACCTGGAGAGGGTAATAAATACTGACCTGGAGAGTACAATAAATACTGACCTGGAAAGTACAATAAATACTGACCTGGAGAGTGCAATAAATACTGGACTGGAGAGCACATTAAATACTGACCTGGAGAGTATAATAAATACAGACCTGGAGAGGGTAATAAATACTGACCTAGAGAGTACAATAAATACTGACCTGGAGCATACAATAAATAGTGACCTGGAAAGCACAATAAATAGTGACCTGGAGTGTACAATAAATACTGACCTGGAGTGTACAATAAATAATGACCTGGAGAGTACAATAAATATTAACATGGAGAGTACAATAAATCGTGACCTGGAGAGTACAATAAATACTAACCTGGAGAGTACAATAAATACTGACCTGGAGAGGGCAATAAATATTGACCTTGAGAGTGCGATATATACTGACTTGGAGAGTACAAAAAATACTGACTTGGAGAGTACAACAAATACTGACCTGGAGAGTACAATAAATATTGTCCTGGAGAGTACAATAAATACTGACCTGGAGAGTGTAATAAATACTGACTTGGAGAGTGCAATAAATACTGTCCTAGAGAGTACAATAAATACTGACCTGGAGAGGATAATAAATACTGACCTGGAGAGTACAATAAATTCTGACCTGGAGAGTGCAATAAATACTGAACTTGATTATGCAAATAATGCTGATCTGGAGACTGCAATAAATACTGACCTGGAGAGTACAATAAACACTGAACTGACGAGTACAATACTTACTGACATGGAGAGAACAATAAAAAGTAACCTGGAGAGGGTAATAAATACTTACCTGGAGAGGGCATTAAATACTGTCCTGGAAAGTACAATTATCTCTGACCTGGAGAGCACAATAAATACTGATCTGGACAGTACAATAAATGCTGACCTTGAGAGGGTAATAAATACTGACCTGGAGAGGACAATAAATACTGACCTGGACAGTACAATAAACACTGAGCTGGAGAGTATAATAAATACGACCTGGAGAGTACAATAAATACTGACCTGGAGAGTACAATAAATACTGACCTGGAGAGTACAATAAATAATGACCTGGAGAGTACAATAAATACTATTTTGGAGAGCACAATAAATACTAACCTGTCGAGTACAATAAATACTGACCTGGAGAGTACAATAAATACGGAACTTTATTATGCAATAAATGCTGACCTGGAGACTGCAAGAAATTATGACCTGGAGAGTACAACAAATACTGAACTGACGAGTACAATAAATACTGACATGGAGAGAACAATAAAAAGAACCCTGGAGAGGACAATAAATACTGACCTGGACAGTACACAAACACTGAGCTGGAGAGAATAATAAATACTGACCTGAAGTGTACAATAAATTCTGACCGGGAGAATATAATAAATACTGACCTGGTGAGTACAATACATACTTACCTGGAGTGTACAATAAATACTGATGTGGAGAGGACAATAAATACTGACCTGGACAGTACAATAAACACTGACCTGGAGAAGACAATAAATACAGACCTGAAAAGTACAGTAAATACTGACCTGGAGTGTACAATAAATACTGACCTGGAGTGTACAATAAATAATGACCTGGAGAGTACAATAAATATTAACATGGAGAGTACAATAAATCGTGACCTGGAGAGTACAATAAATACTAACCTGGAGAGTACAATAAATACTGACCTGGAGAGGGCAATAAATATTGACCTTGAGAGTGCGATATATACTGACTTGGAGAGTACAAAAAATACTGACTTGGAGAGTACAACAAATACTGACATGGAGAGTACAATAAATATTGTCCTGGAGAGTACAATAAATACTGACCTGGAGAGTGTAATAAATACTGACTTGGAGAGTGCAATAAATACTGTCCTAGAGAGTACAATAAATACTGACCTGGAGAGGATAATAAATACTGACCTGGAGAGTACAATAAATTCTGACCTGGAGAGTGCAATAAATACTGAACTTGATTATGCAAATAATGCTGATCTGGAGACTGCAATAAATACTGACCTGGAGAGTACAATAAACACTGAACTGACGATTACAATACTTACTGACATGGAGAGAACAATAAAAAGTAACCTGGAGAGGGTAATAAATACTTACCTGGAGAGGGCATTAAATACTGTCCTGGAAAGTACAATTATCTCTGACCTGGAGAGCACAATAAATACTGACCTGGACAGTACAATAAATGCTGACCTTGAGAGGGTAATAAATACTGACCTGGAGAGGACAATAAATACTGACCTGGACAGTACAATAAACACTGAGCTGGAGAGTATAATAAATACGACCTGGAGAGTACAATAAATACTGACCTGGAGAGTACAATAAATACTGACCTGGAGAGTACAATAAATAATGACCTGCAGAGTACAATAAATACTATTCTGGAGAGCACAATAAATACTAACCTGTCGAGTACAATAAATACTGACCTGGAGAGTACAATAAATACGGAACTTTATTATGCAATAAATGCTGACCTGGAGACTGCAAGAAATTATGACCTGGAGAGTACAACAAATACTGAACTGACGAGTACAATAAATACTGACATGGAGAGAACAATAAAAAGAACCCTGGAGAGGACAATAAATACTGACCTGGACAGTACACAAACACTGAGCTGGAGAGAATAATAAATACTGACCTGAAGTGTACAATAAATTCTGACCGGGAGAATATAATAAATACTGACCTGGTGAGTACAATACATACTTACCTGGAGTGTACAATAAATACTGATGTGGAGAGGACAATAAATACTGACCTGGACAGTACAATAAACACTGACCTGGAGAAGACAATAAATACAGACCTGAAAAGTACAGTAAATACTGACCTGGAGAGTACAATAAATACTGACCTGCAGAGTACAATTAATAAAGACCAGGAGAATATAATAAATACTGACCTGGAGAGGTCAATAAATACTGCCCTCGAGAGGGCAATAAATACTGCCCTGGAGAGTACAATAAATACTGACCTGGAGAGTACAATAAATACTGAACTGGAGAGTACAATAAATACTAACCTGGAGAGCACAATAAAAACTGACCTGGAGAGTACAATATATACTGACCTGGAGTGTACAATACATAATGACCTGGAGAGTACAATAAATAGTGACCTGGAGAGTACAATAAATACTGACCTGGAGAGGGTAATAAATACTGACCAGGAGAGGGTAATAAATACAGACCTGGAGAGTACAATAAATACTGACATGGAGAGGACAATAAATACTGACCAGGACTGTACAATAAACACTGAGCTGGAGAGAATAATAAATACTGACCTGGAGTGTACAATAAATTCTGACCGGGAGAGTACAATAAATACTGAACTGGTGTGTACAATAAATAATGACCCGGAGAGTACAATAAATACTAACCTGTAGAGCACAATAAATACTGACCTGGAGAGGGTAATAAATACTGACCAGGAGAGCGCAATAAATATAGACCTGGAGAGTACAATAAATACTGACATGGAGAGGACAATAAATAGTGACCTGGACTGTA
The DNA here is from genome assembly GCF_044704955.1 of Pristiophorus japonicus. Taxonomy (NCBI): domain Eukaryota; kingdom Metazoa; phylum Chordata; class Chondrichthyes; family Pristiophoridae; genus Pristiophorus; species Pristiophorus japonicus. Next base: position 3,352,389 of record NW_027253324.1, read on the forward strand.
CAATAAACACTGAGCTGGAGAGAATAATAAATACTGACCTGGAGTGTACAATAAATTGTGACCGGGAGAGTACAATAAATACTGAACTGGTGTGCACAATAAATAATGACCTGGAGAACAATAAATACTAACCTGTAGAGTACAATAAATACTGACATGGAGAGTACAATATATACTGACCTGGAGTGGGCAATAAATAATGACTTGGAGAGTACAATAAATACTGACCAGGAGAGTACAATAAATACGGACCTGGAAAGTGCAATATATAATAACATGGAGAGTACTATAAATACTGACCTGGAGAGTACAATAAAAACTGACCTGCTGAGTACAATAAATACTGACCTGGAGAGTACAATAAACACTGACCTGGAGAGGGTAATAAATACTGACCTGGAGAGTACAATAAATACTGACCTGGAAAGTACAATAAATACTGACCTGGAGAGTGCAATAAATACTGGACTGGAGAGCACAATAAATACTGACCTGGAGAGTATAATAAATACAGACCTGGAGAGGGTAATAAATACTGACCTAGAGAGTACAATAAATACTGACCTGGAGCATACAATAAATAGTGACCTGGAAAGCACAATAAATAGTGACCTGGAGTGTACAATAAATACTGACCTGGAGAGTGTAATAAATACTGACTTGGAGAGTGCAATAAATACTGACCTGGAGAGTACAATAAATACTGACCTGGAGAGCACAATAAAAACTGACCTGGAGAGTACAATAAATTCTGACCTGGAGAGTGCAATAAATAGTGAACTTGATTATGCAAATAATGCTGACCTGGAGACTGCAATAAATACTGACCTGGAGAGTACAAAAAATACTGAACTGACGAGTACAATAAATACTGACATGGAGAGAACAATAAAAAGTAACCTGGAGAGGGTAATAAATACTTACCTGGAGAGGGCAATAAATACTAACCTGGACATTACAATAAATGCTGACCAGGATGGGTAATAAATACTGACCTGGAGAGGACAATAAATACTGACCTGGACAGTACAATAAGTACTGACCTGGAGAGTACAATAAATACTGACTTGGAGAGTACAATAAATACTGACCTGGTGTGCACAATAAATAATGACCTGGAGAGTACAATAAATACTGACCTGGAGAGAACAACAAAAAGTAACCAGGAGAGGACAGTAAATACTGACCTGGACAGTACAATAAACACTGAGCTGGAGAGTATAATAAATACGACCTGGTGAGTACAATTAACACTGAGCTGGAGAGTATAATAAATACGACCTGGAGAGTACAATAAATACTGACCTGGAGAGTACAATAAATACTGACCTGGAGTGTACAATACATAATGACCTGGAGAGTACAATAAATATTAACATGGAGAGTACAATAAATAGTGACCTGGAGAGTACAATAAATACTAACCTGGAGAGTACAATAAATACTGACCTGGAGAGTATAATAAATACAGACCTGGAGAGGGTAAGAAATACAGACCTGGAGAGTACAATAAATACTGACCTGGAGCATACAATAAATAGTGACCTGGAAAGCACAATAAATAGTGACCTGCTGTGTACAATAAATACTGACCTGGAGAGTGTAATAAATACTGACTTGGAGAGTGCAATAAATACTGACCTGGAGAGTACAATAAATACTGACCTGGAGAGCACAATAAAAACTGACCTGGAGAGTACAATAAATTCTGACCTGGAGAGTGCAATAAATAGTGAACTTGATTATGCAAATAATGCTGACCTGGAGACTGCAATAAATACTGACCTGGAGAGTACAAAAAATACTGAACTGACGAGTACAATAAATACTGACATGGAGAGAACAATAAAAAGTAAACTGGTGAGGGTAATAAATACTTACCTGGAGAGGGCAATAAATACTAACCTGGACATTACAATAAATGCTGACCAGGATGGGTAATAAATACTGACCTGGAGAGGACAATAAATACTGACCTGGACAGTACAATAAGTACTGACCTGGAGAGTACAATAAATACTGACTTGGAGAGTACAATAAATACTGACCTGGAGTGCACAATAAATAATGACCTGTCGAGTACAATAAATACTGACCTGGAGAGAACAACAAAAAGTAACCAGGAGAGGACAGTAAATACTGACCTGGACAGTACAATAAACACTGAGCTGGAGAGTATAATAAATACGACCTGGTGAGTACAATTAACACTGAGCTGGAGAGTATAATAAATACGACCTGGAGAGTACAATAAATACTGACCTGGAGAGTACAATAAATACTGACCTGGAGTGTACAATACATAATGACCTGGAGAGTACAATAAATATTAACATGGAGAGTACAATAAATAGTGACCTGGAGAGTACAATAAATACTAACCTGGAGAGTACAATAAATACTGACCTGGAGAGGGCAATAAATATTGACCTTGAGAGTGCGATAAATACTGACTTGGAGAGTACAATAAATACTGACCTGGAGAGTACAATAAATATTGTCCTGGAGAGTACAATAAATACTGACCTGGAGAGGGTAATAAATACTGACCAGGAGAGGGTAATAAATACAGACCTGGAGAGTACAATAAATACTGACATGGAGAGGACAATAAATACTGACCAGGACTGTACAATAAACACTGAGCTGGAGAGAATAATAAATACTGACCTGGAGTGTACAATAAATTCTGACCGGGAGAGCACAATAAATACTGACCTGGTGAGTACAATACATACTTACATGGAGTGTACAATAAATACTGAACTGGAGAGGACAATAAATACGGACCTGGACAGTACAATAAACACTGACCTGGAGAGTACAATAAATACTGACCTGAAGAGTACAGTAAATACTGACCTGGAGAGTACAATAAATACTGACCTGCAGAGTACAATAAATAAAGACCAGGAGAGTATAATAAATACTGACCTAGAGAGGGCAATAAATACTGCCCTAGAGAGGGCAATAAATACTGCCCTGGAGAGTACAATAAATACTGACCTGGAGAGTACAATAAATACTGACCTGGAGAGTACAATAAATACTAACCTGGAGAGGACAATAAAGAGTGACCTGGACTGTACAATAAACACTGAGCTGGAGAGAATAATAAATACTGACCTGGAGTGTACAATAAATTCTGACCGGGAGAGTACAATAAATACTGACCTGGTGTGTACAATAAATAATGACCCGGAGAGTACAATAAATACTAATCTGTAGAGTACAATAAATACTGACCTGGAGAGTACAATAAATACTGACCTGGAGAGGGTAATAAATAATGACTAGGAGAGTACAATAAATAGTGACCTGGAGAGTACAATAAATACTAACCTGGAGAGTACAATAAATACTGACCTAGAGAGTGCAATAAATATTGACCTTGAGAGTGCGATAAATACTGACTTGGAGAGTACAATAAATACTGACCTGGAGAGTATAATAAATACGACCTGGTGAGTTCAATAAACACTGAGCTGGAGAGTATAATAAATACGACCTGGAGAGTACAATAAATACTGACCTGGAGAGTACAATAAATACTGCCCTGGAGTGTACAATACATAATGACCTGGAGAGTACAATAAATATTAACATGGAGAGTACAATAAATAGTGACCTGGAGAGTACAATAAATACTAACCTGGAGAGTACAATAAATACTGACCTGGAGAGGGCAATAAATATTGACCTTGAGAGTGCGATAAATACTGACTTGGAGAGTACAATAAATACTGACCTGGAGAGTGCAATAAATATTGTCCTGGAGAGTACAATAAATACTGACCTGGAGAGGGTAATAAATACTGACCAGGAGAGGGTAATAAATACAGACCTGGAGAGTACAATAAATACTGACATGGAGAGGACAATAAATACTGACCAGGACTGTACAATAAACACTGAGCTGGAGAGAATAATAAATACTGACCTGGAGTGTACAATAAATTCTGACCGGGAGAGTACAATAAATACTGACCTGGTGAGTACAATACATACTTACATGGATTGTACAATAAATACTGAACTGGAGAGGACAATAAATACGGACCTGGACAGTACAATAAACACTGACCTGGAGAGTACAATAAATACTGACCTGAAGAGTACAGTAAATACTGACCTGGAGAGTACAATAAATACTGACCTGCAGAGTACAATAAATAAAGACCAGGAGAGTATAATAAATACTGACCTAGAGAGGGCAATAAATACTGCCCTAGGGAGGGCAATAAATACTGCCCTGGAAAGTACAATAAATACTGACTTGGAGAGTACAATAAATACTGACCTGGAGAGTACAATAAATACTAACCTGGAGAGGACAATAAATAGTGACCTGGACTGTACAATAAACACTGAGCTGGAGAGAATAATAAATACTGACCTGGAGTGTACAATAAATTCTGACCGGGAGAGTACAATAAATACTGACCTGGTGTGTACAATAAATAATGACCCCAAGAGTACAATAAATACTAATCTGTAGAGTACAATAAATACTGACCTGGAGAGTACAATAAATACTGACCCAAGAGGGCAATAAATAATGACTAGGAGAGTACAATAAATACTGACCAGGAGAGTACAATAAATACCGACCTGGAAAGTGCAATATATACTGACCTGGAGAGTACAATAAATATGAACCTGGAGAGTACAATAAAAACTGACCTGCTGAGTACAATAAATACTGATCTGGAGAGCACAATAAACACTGACCTGGAGAGGGTAATAAATACTGACCTGGAGAGTACAATAAATACTGACTTGAAGAGTACAATAAATACTGACCTGGAGAGTGCAATAAATACTGACCTGGAGAGCACAATAAATACTGACCTGGAGAGTACAATAAATACAGACCTGCAGAGGGTAATAAATACTGATCTAGAGAGTACAATAAATACTGACATGGAGCATACAATAAATAGTGACCTGGAAAGTACAATAAATAGTGACCTGGAGTGTACAATAAATACTGACCTGGAGAGTGTAATAAATACTGACTTGGAGAGTGCAATAAATACTGAACTGACGAGTACAATACTTACTGACATGGAGAGAACAATAAGAAGTAACCTGGAGAGTGTAATAAATACTTACCTGGAGAGGGCATTAAATACTGTCCTGGAAAGTACAATTATCTCTGACCTGGAGAGTACAATAAATACTGACCTGGACAGTACAATAAATGCTGACCTGCAGAGGGTAAGAAATACTGACCTGGAGAGGACAATAAATACTGACCTGGACAGTACAATAAACACTGAGCTGGAGAGTATAATAAATACGACCTTGACAGTACAATAAATACTGACCTGGAGATTACAATAAATACTGACCTGGAGTGTACAATAAATAATGACCTGGAGAGTACAATACATACTATCCAGGAGAGTACAATTAATACTGACCTGTCGAGTACAATAAATACTGACCTGGAGAGTACAATAAATACGGAACTTGATTATGCAATAAATACTGACCTGGAGATGGTATTAAATACTGACCTGAAGAGGGTAATAAATACAGACCTGGAGAGTCCAATAAATGCTGACATGGAGAGGATAATAAATACTGGCCTGGACTGTACAATAAACACTGAGTTGGAGAGTATAATAAATACTGACCTGGAGAGTACAATAAATACTGACCTGGAGTGTACAATAAATACTGACCAAGAGATGGCAATAAATACTGACCTGGAAAGTATAATAAATACTGACCAGGAGATTACAATATGTACTGAACTGGAGAGCACAATAAATACTGAATTGGAGAGAACAATAAATACTGACCTGGAGAGGGTAATAAATACTGACCTGGAGTGTACAATATATGCTGATCTGGAGAGTGCAGTAAACACTGACCTGGAGCATACAATAAATAGTGACCTGGACAGTACAATAAATAGTGACCTGGAGAGTACAATAAATACTGACCTGGGGAGGTTAATAAATACTGACCTGGAGAGTGCAATAAATACTGACCTGGAGAGTACAATAAATACTGACCTGGAGAGCACAATAAATACTGACCTGGAGAGTACAATAAATACTGACCTGGAGAGGGTAATAAATACTGTCCTGGAGAGTACAATAAATACAGACCTGGAGAGTGCAATAAATACTGAACTGGAGAGTGCGATAAATGCTGACCCGGAGACTGCAATAAATAGTGACCTGGAGAGTACAATAAATACTGACCTGACGAGTACCATAAATACTGACATGGCGAGAACAATAAAAAGTGACCTGGAGAGGGTAATAAATAATTACCTAGAGAGGGCAATGAATACGGACCTGGAGAGTACAAGAAATACTGACCTGGAGAGGAAAATAAATACTGTCTTGGAGAGGGTAATAAATACAGACATGGAGAGTACAATAAATACTGACCAGGAGAGGACAATAAATACTGACCTGGATAGTACAATAAACACTGAGCTGGAGAGTATAATAAATACTGACTTGGAGAGTACAATAAATACTGACCTGGAGTGTACAATAAATAATGATTTGGAGAGTATAATAAATACTAACCTGGAGAGTACAATAAATACTGACCTGTCGAGTACAATAAATACTGACCTGGAGTGTACAATAAATACTGACCTGGAGAGGGCAATAAATACTGACCTGGAGAGTACAATAAATACTGACCTGGAGTGTACAATAAATAATGACCTGGAGAGGGCAATAAATACTGACCTGGAGTGTACAATAAATAATGACCTGGAGAGTATAATATATACTAACCTGGAGATTACAATAAATACTGACCTGGAGAGTACAATAAATACTGACCTGGAGTGTACAATAAATACTGACCTGGAGAGGGCAATAAATACTGACCTGGAGAGTACAATAAATACTGACCTGGAGTGTACAATAAATAATGACCTGGAGAGGGCAATAAATACTGACATGGAGAGTACAATAAATACTAACCTGGAGAGAACAATAAATACTGAGCTGGTGAGTACAATAAATACTCTCCTGGAGAGTACATTAAATACTGACCTGGAGAATATAATAAATACTGACCTGGAAAGGGCAATAAATACTGTCCTGGACAGAGCAATAAAGACTGACGTGGAGAGTACAGTAAATACTGACCTGGAGAGTACAATAAATACTGACCTGGTGATTTCAATAAATAGTGAACTGGGCAGTACAATAAATACTGACCTGGAGAGGGTAATAAATACTGGCCTGGACAGTACAATAAATATTGACCTGGAGATTACAATAAATACTGACCTGGAGAGTACAATAAATACTGACCTGTCGAGTACAATAAATACTGACCTGGAGAGGGCAATAAATACTGACCTGTCGAGTACAATAAATAGTGACATGGAGAGTACAATAAATACTAACCTAGAGAGGGCAATAAATACTGACATGGAGAGGGCAATAAATATTGACCTTGAGAGTGCGATATCTACTGACCTGGAGAGTACAATAAATACTGACCTGGAGAGTACAATAAATACTGACCTGGAGATTATAATAAATACTGACCTGGAAAGGGCAATAAATACTGTCCTGGAGAGAGCAATAAAGAATGACCTGGAGAGTACAGTAAATACTGACCTGGAGAGTACAATAAATACTGACCTGGAGAGGGTAATAAATACTGGCCTGGACAGTACAATAAATACTGACCTGGAGAGTACAATAAATACAGACCTGGAGATTACAATAAATACTGACCTGGAGAATACAATAAATAGTGACATGGAGAGTACAATAAATACTAACCTAGAGAGGGCAATAAATACTGACATGGAGAGGGCAATAAATATTGACCTTGAGAGTGCGATATCTACTGACCTGGAGAGTACAATAAATACTGACCTGGAGAGTACAATAAATACTGACCTGGAGAGGGTAATAAATACTGGATTGGACAGTACAATAAATACTGACCTGGAGAGTACAATAAATACAGACCTGGAGATTACAATAAATACTGACTTGGAGAATACAATAAATAGTGACATGGAGAGTACAATAAATACTAACCTAGAGAGGGCAATAAATACTGACACGGAGAGGGCAATAAATATTGACCTTGAGAGTGCGATATCTACTGACCTGGAGAGTACAATAAATACTGACCTGGAGAGTACAATAAATACTGACCTGGAGAGGGTAATAAATACTGGATTGGACAGTACAATAAATACTGACCTGGAGAGTACAATAAATACAGACCTGGAGATTACAATAAATACTGACTTGGAGAATACAATAAATAGTGACATGGAGAGTACAATAAATACTAACCTAGAGAGGGCAATAAATACTGACACGGAGAGGGCAATAAATATTGACCTTGAGAGTGCGATATCTACTGACCTGTAGAGTACAATAAATACTGACCTGGAGAGTACAATAAATACTGACCTGGAGAGTACAATAAATACTGACCTGGAGATGGTAATAAATACTGACCTGGAGAGTGTAATAAATACAGACCTGGAGTGTACAATATATACTGATCTGGAGAGTACATTAAACACTGACCTGGAGCATACAATAAATAATGACCTGGAGAGTACAATAAATAGTGACCTGGAGAGTACAATAAATACTGACCTGGGGAGGGTAATAAATACTGGCCTGGACAGTACAATAAATACTGACCTGGAGAGTGCAATAAATACTGACCTGGAGAGTACAATAAATACTGACCTGGAGATGGAAATAAATACTGGCCTGGACAGTACAATAAATACTGACCTGGAGAGTACAATAAATACTGACCTGGAGAGCACAATAAATACTGACCTGGAGATTACAATAAATACTGAATTGGAGAGGGTAATAAATACTGTCCTGGAGATTACAATAAATACTGACCTGGAGTGTTCAATAAATACTGAACTGGAGAGTGCTATAAATGCTGACCCGGAGACTGCAATAAATACTGACCTGGAGAGTACAATAAATACTGACCTGACGAGTACAATAAATACTGACCTGGAGAGGGAAATAAATACTGACCTGGAGAGGGTTATAAATACAGACATGGAGAGTACAATAAATACTGACCAGGAGAGGACAATAAATACTGAACTGGATAGTACAATAAATACTGAGCTGGAGAGTATAATAAATACTGACCTGGAGAGTACAATAAATACTGACCTGGAGAGTACAATAAATACTGACCTGGAGTGTACAATAAATAATGACCTGGAGAGTATAATAAATACTAACCTGGAGAGTACAATAAATATTGACCTGTCGAGTACATTAAATACTGACCTGGATAGGGCAATAAATACTGACCTGGAAAGTACAATAAATACAGACCTGGAGAGTACAATAGATACTGACCTGGAGAGTACAATAAAGACTGACCGGGAGACTACAATAAATACTGACCTGGAGTGTACAATAAATACTGACTTGCAGAGTACAATAAATACTGACCTGGAGAGCACAATAAATGCTGACCTGGAGAGTATAATAAACACTGACCTGTCGAGTACAATAAATACGGACCTGGAGAGTACAATAAATACTGACCTGGAGAGTACAATAAAGACGGACCTGGAGAGTGCAATAAATACTGACCTGTCGAGTACAATTAATACTGACCTTGAGAGGGCAATAAATACTGCCCTCGAGAGTACAATAAATACTGACCTGGAGAGAACAATAAATAGTGAGCTGGTGAGTACAATAAATACTGACCTGGAGAGTACATTAAATACTGACCTGGAGATTATAATAAATACTGACCTGGAAAGGGCAATAAATACTGTCCTGGAGAGAGCAATAAAGAATGACCTGGAGAGTACAGTAAATACTGACCTGGAGAGTACAATAAATACTGACCTGGAGAGGGTAATAAATACTGGCCTGGACAGTACAATAAATACTGACCTGGAGAGTACAATAAATACAGACCTGGAGATTACAATAAATACTGACCTGGAGAATACAATAAATAGTGACATGGAGAGTACAATAAATACTAACCTAGAGAGGGCAATAAATACTGACATGGAGAGGGCAATAAATATTGACCTTGAGAGTGCGATATCTACTGACCTGGAGAGTACAATAAATACTGACCTGGAGAGTACAATAAATACTGACCTGGAGAGGGTAATAAATACTGGATTGGACAGTACAATAAATACTGACCTGGAGAGTACAATAAATACAGACCTGGAGATTACAATAAATACTGACTTGGAGAATACAATAAATAGTGACATGGAGAGTACAATAAATACTAACCTAGAGAGGGCAATAAATACTGACACGGAGAGGGCAATAAATATTGACCTTGAGAGTGCGATATCTACTGACCTGGAGAGTACAATAAATACTGACCTGGAGAGTACAATAAATACTGACCTGGAGAGTACAATAAATACTGACCTGGAGATGGTAATAAATACTGACCTGGAAAGTGTAATAAATACAGACCTGGAGTGTACAATATATACTGATCTGGAGAGTACATTAAACACTGACCTGGAGCATACAATAAATAAAGACCTGGAGAGTACAATAAATAGTGACCTGGAGAGTACAATAAATACTGACCTGGGGAGGGTAATAAATACTGGCCTGGACAGTACAATAAATACTGACCTGGAGAGTGCAATAAATACTGACCTGGAGAGTACAATAAATACTGACCTGGAGATGGTAATAAATACTGGCCTGGACAGTACAATAAATACTGACCTGGAGAGTACAATAAATACTGACCTGGAGAGCACAATAAATACTGACCTGGAGATTACAATAAATACTGAATTGGAGAGGGTAATAAATACTGTCCTGGAGATTACAATAAATACTGACCTGGAGAGTTCAATAAATACTGAACTGGAGAGTGCTATAAATGCTGACCCCGAGACTGCAATAAATACTGACCTGGAGAGTACAATAAATACTGACCTGACGAGTACAATAAATACTGACCTGGAGAGGGAAATAAATACTGACCTGGAGAGGGTTATAAATACAGACATGGAGAGTACAATAAATACTGACCAGGAGAGGACAATAAATACTGAACTGGATAGTACAATAAATACTGAGCTGGAGAGTATAATAAATACTGACCTGGAGAGTACAATAAATACTGACCTGGAGAGTACAATAAATACTGACCTGGAGTGTACAATAAATAATGACCTGGAGAGTATAATAAATACTAACCTGGAGAGTACAATAAATATTGACCTGTCGAGTACATTAAATACTGACCTGGATAGGGCAATAAATACTGACCTGGAAAGTACAATAAATACAGACCTGGAGAGTACAATAGATACTGACCTGGAGAGTACAATAAAGACTGACCGGGAGACTACAATAAATACTGACCTGGAGTGTACAATAAATACTGACTTGCAGAGTACAATAAATACTGACCTGGAGAGCACAATAAATGCTGACCTGGAGAGTATAATAAACACTGACCTGTCGAGTACAATAAATACGGACCTGGAGAGTACAATAAATACTGACCTGGAGAGTACAATAAAGACGGACCTGGAGAGTGCAATAAATACTGACCTGGAGAGCACAATAAACACTGATCTGGAGTGTACAATAAATACTGACCTGGAGAGGACAATAAATACTGACCTGCACAGTACAATAAACACTGACCTGTAGAGTACAATAAATACTGACCTGTCGAGGACAATAAATACTGACCTGGAGAGTACAATAAATACTGACCTGGAGTGTAGAATAAATACTGACCTGGGGAGTACAATTAATACTGACCTGGAGAGTACAATAAATACTGACATGGAGAGGGCAGTAAATACTGACCTGGAGAGTACAATAAATACTGACCTGGAGCGTACCATAAAAACGAACTGGAGAGGGTAATAAATACTGACCTGGAGAGTGCAATCAACACTGACCTGGAGAGTGCAAAAATAATGACCTGGAGAGCACAATAAATATTGACCTGGAGAGTACAATAAATACTCACCTGAAGAGGGCAATAAATACTGACGTGGTGTGTACAATCAATACAGATCTGAAGAGTACAATAAATACTGACCTGGAGAGAACAATAAATTGTGACCTGGAGTGCACAATAAATACTGACCTGCAGAGTACAATAAATTTTGATCTGGAGACTACAATAAATACTGACCTGAAGAGTACAATACATACTGACCTGGAGAGTACAATAAATACTGACCTGGAGTGTAAAATAAACACTGAGGTGGAGAGTATAATAAATACTGACCTGGAGAGTACAATAAATACTGACCTGGAGAGTACAATAAATACTGACCTGGAGTGTACAATAAATAATGACCTTGAGACTACAATAAATACTAACCTGGAGAGTACAATAAATACTGACCTGCAAAGTACAATAAATACTGACCTGGAGAGGGCAATAAATACTGACCTGGAGAGTTCAATAAATACTGACCTGGAGAGTACAATAAATACTGACCTAGAGAGCACATTAAATAATGACCTGGAAAGTACAATAAATACTGACATGGAGAGGGTAATACATACTGATCTGGAGAGTACAAAAAATACTGACCTGGAGTGTATAATAAATAGTGACCTCGAGAGTACAATAAATACTGACCTGGAGAGGGTAATAAATACTGACCTGGAGAGTACAATACATACTGATTTGGATAGTACAATAAATACTGCCCTGGAGAGAGCAATAAATGCTGACCTGGAGACTGCAATAAATACTGACCTGCAGAGAACAATAAATAGTGACCTGGACAGGATAATAAATACTTAACTAGAGAGGGCAATAAATACTGACCTGGAAAGTACAATAAACTGTGAACTGGAGAGTACAATAAATACTGACCTGGAGATTACAACAACTACTTTCCTGGAGAATACAATAAATACTGACCTGGAGAGTACAATAAAAACGGACCTGGAGAGGGTAATAAATACTGACCTGGAGAGCACAATAAATGCTGACCTGGAGAGTATAATAAACACTGACCTGTCGAGTGCAATAAATACGGACCTGGAGAGTACAATAAATACTGACCTGGAGAGTACAATAAAGACGGACCTGGAGAGTGCAATAAATACTGACCTGGAGAGCACAATTAACACTGATCTGGAGTGTACAATAAATACTGACCTGGAGAGGACAATAAATACTGACCTGGACAGTACAATAAACACTGACCTGTAGAGTACAATAAATACTGAGCTGTCGAGGACAATAAATACTGACCTGGAGAGTACAATAAATACTGACCTGGAGTGTAGAATAAATACTGACCTGGGGAGTACAATAAATACTGAGCTGGAGAGTACAATAAATACTGACATGGAGAGGGCAGTAAATACTGACCTGGAGAGTACAATAAATACTGACCTGGAGAGTACAATAAATACAATAAATACTGACCTGGAGAGTACCATAAAAACGACCTGGAGAGGGTAATAAATACTGACCTGGAGAGTGCAATAAACACTGACCTGGAGAGTACAAAAATAATGACCTGGAGAGCACAATAAATATTGACCTGGAGAGTACAATAAATACTCACCTGAAGAGGGCAATAAATACTGACCTGGTGTGTACAATCAATACTGATCTGAAGAGTACAATAAATACTGACCTGGAGAGAACAATAAATTGTGACCTGGAGTGCACAATAAATACTGACCTGCAGAGTACAATAAATTTTGATCTGGAGACTACAATAAATACTGACCTGAAGAGTACAATACATACTGACCTGGAGAGTACAATAAATACTGACCTGGAGTGTAAAATAAATACTGACCTGGAGAGTACAATAAATACTGACCTGGAGAGGACAATAAATACAGACCTGGACAGTACAATAAATACTGACATGGAGAGGCTAATAAATACTGATCTGGAGAGGGTAATAAATACAGACCATGAGAGTATAATAAATACTGACCTGGAGAGTACAATAAATACTGACCTGGAGAGTACAATAAATACTGACCTGGAGTGTACAATAAATAATGACCTTGAGACTACAATAAATACTAACCTGGAGAGTACAATAAATACTGACCTGTAGAGTACAATAAATACTGACCTGGAGAGGGCAATAAATACTGACCTGGAGAGTTCAATAAATACTGACCTGGAGAGTACAATAAATACTGACCTAGAGAGCACAATAAATAATGACCTGGAAAGTACAATGAATACTGACCTGGAGACGGTAATACATACTGATCTGGAGATTACAAAAAATACTGACCTGGAGTGTATAATAAATAGTGACTCGAGAGTACATTAAATACTGACATGGAGAGGCTAATAAATACTGATCTGGAGAGGGTAATAAATACAGACCATGAGAGTACAATTAATACAGACCTGGAGAGGACAATAAATACTGACGTGGACAGTACAATAAACACTGAGCTGGAGAGTATAATAAATACTGACCTGGAGAGTACAATAAATACTGACCTGGAGAGTACAATAAATACTGACCTGGAGTGTACAATAAATAATGACCTTGAGACTACAATAAATACTAACCTGGAGAGTACAATAAATACTGACCTGCAGAGAACAATAAATAGTGACCTGGACAGGATAATAAATACTTAACTAGAGAGGGCAATAAATACTGACCTGGAAAGTATAATAAACTGTGACCTGGAGAGTACAATAAATACTGACCTGGAGATTACAACAACTACTTTCCTGGAGAATACAATAAATACTGACCTGGAGAGTACAATAAAAACGGACCTGGAGAGGGTAATAAATACTGACCTGGAGAGCACAATAAATGCTGACCTGGAGAGTATAATAAAGACGGACCTGGAGAGTGCAATAAATACTGACCTGGAGAGCACAATAAACACTGATCTGGAGTGTACAATAAATACTGACCTGGAGAGGACAATAAATACTGACCTGGACAGTACAATAAACACTGACCTGTAGAGTACAATAAATACTGACCTGGGGAGTACAATAAATACTGACCTGGAGAGTACAATAAATACTGACATGGAGAGGGCAGTAAATACTGACCTGGAGAGTACAATAAATACTGACCTGGAGAGTACAATAAATACAATAAATACTGACCTGGAGAGTACCATAAAAACGACCTGGAGAGGGTAATAAATACTGACCTGGAGAGTGCAATGAACACTGACCTGGAGAGTACAAAAATAATGACCTGAAGAGCACAATAAATATTGACGTGGAGAGTACAATAAATACTCACCTGAAGAGGGCAATAAATACTGACCTGGTGTGTACAATCAATACTGATCTGAAGAGTACAATAAATACTGACCTGGAGAGAACAATAAATTGTGACCTGGAGTGCACAATAAATACTGACCTGCAGAGTACAATAAATTTTGATCTGGAGACTACAATAAATACTGACCTGAAGAGTACAATACATACTGACCTGGAGAGTACAATAAATATTGACCTGGAGTGTAAAATAAATACTGACCTGGAGAGTACAATAAATACTGACCTGGAGAGGACAATAAATACAGACCTGGACAGTACAATAAATACTGACATGGAGAGGCTAATAAATACTGATCTGGAGAGGGTAATAAATACAGACCATGAGAGTACAATTAATACTGACCTGGAGAGGACAATAAATACTGACCTGGACAGTACAATAAACACTGAGCTGGAGAGTATAATAAATACTGACCTGGAGAGTACAATAAATACTGACCTGGAGAGTACAATAAATACTGACCTGGAGTGTACAATAAATAATGACCTTGAGACTACAATAAATACTAACCTGGAGAGTACAATAAATACTGATCTGTAGAGTACATAAAATACTGACCTGGAGAGGGCAATAAATACTGACCTGGAGAGTTCAATAAATACTGACCTGGAGAGTACAATAAATACTGACCTAGAGAGCACAATAAATAATGACCTGGAAAGTACAATAAATACTGACCTGGAGAGGGTAATACATACTGATCTGGAGAGTACAAAAAATACTGACCTGGAGTGTATAATAAATAGTGACCCCGAGAGTACAATAAATACTGACCTGAAGAGGGTAATAAATACAGACCTGGAGAGTACAATACATACTGATTTGGATAGTACAATAAATACTGCCCTGGAGAGAGCAATAAATGCTGACCTGGAGTCTGCAATAAATACTGACCTGCAGAGAACAATAAATAGTGACCTGGACAGGATAATAAATACTTAACTAGAGAGGGCAATAAATACTGACCTGGAAAGTACAATAAACTGTGACCTGGAGAGTACAATAAATACTGACCTGGAGATTACAACAACTACTTTCCTGGAGAATACAATAAATACTGACCTGGAGAGTACAAAAAAAACGGACCTGGAGAGGGTAATAAATACTGACCTGGAGAGGGTAATAAATACAGACCTGGAGAGTACAATAAATACTGACCTGGAGAGCACAATAAATACTGACCTGGAGAATACAATAAATACTGACCTGGAGAGGGTAATAAATACTGACCTGAAGAGTACAATAAATACTGACCTGGAGCGTACAATAAATAGTGATCTGGAGAGTACAATAAATAGTGATTTGGAGAGTACAATAAATACTGACCTGGAGAGGGTAATAAATACTGACCTGGAGAGTGCAATAAATACTGACTTGGAGAGTACAATAAATACTGACCTGGAGAGCACAATAAATACTAACCTGGAGAGTATAATAAATACTGTCCTGGCGAGTACAATAAATACTGACCTGGAGAGGGCAATAAACACTGAGCTGGAGAGTACAATCAATACGGACCTGGAGAGTGCAATAAATACTGACCTGGAGAGTACAAGAAATACTTACAGGGGAGAATACAATAAATACTGAACTGGAGAGTACAACAAATACTGACCTGGAGAGTACAATAAACACTGATCTGGAGTGTACAATAAATACTGTCCTGGAGAGGACAATAAATACTGACCTGGACAGTACAATAAACACTGTCCTGTAGAGTACAATAAATACTGACCTGTCGAGTACAATAAATACTGACCTGGAGAGTACAATAATTACTGACCTGGAGTGTACAATAAATACTGACCAGGGGAGTACAATAAATACTAACCTGGAGAGTATAATAAATACTGACATGGAGACGGCAGTAAATACTGACCTGGAAAATACAATAAATACGGACCTGGAGAGTACATTAAATACTGACCTGGAGAGTACAATAAATACTGACCTGGAGAGTACAATAAATACAATAAATACTGACCTGGAGAGTACCATAAAAACGACCTGGAGAGGGTAATAAATAGTGACCTGGAGAGTGCAATAAACACTGACCTGGAGAGTACAAAAATAATGACCTGGAGAGCTCAATAAATATTGACCTGGAGAGTACAATAAATACTGAACTGGAGAGTGCTATAAATGCTGACCCGGAGACTGCAATAAATACTGACCAGGAGAGGACAAAAAATACTGAACTGGAAAGTACAATAAATACTGAGCTGGAGAGTATAATAAATACTGACCTGGAGAGTACAATAAATACTGACCTGGAGAGTACAATAAATACTGACCTGGAGTGTACATTAAATAATGACCTGGAGAGTATAATAAATACTAACCTGGAGAGTACAATAAATATTGACCTATCGAGTACAATAAATACTGAATTGGATAGGGCAATAAATACTGACCTGGAGAGTACAATAAATACGGACCTGGAGTGTACAATAAAAACTGACCTGGAGATTACAATAAATACTGACCGGAAGACGACAATAAATACTGATCAGGAGAGTACAATAAATACTGACTTGGAGAGTACAATAAATACTGACCTGGAGAGCACAATAAATGCTGACCTGGAGAGTATAATAAACACTGACCTGTCGAGTACAATAAATACGGACCTGGAGATTACAATAAATACTGACATGGAGAGTACAATAAAGACGGACCAGGAGAGTGCAATAAATACTGACATGGAGAGTACAATAAACACTGATCTGGAGTGTACAATAAATACTGACCTGGAGAGGACAATAAATACTGACCTGGACAGTACAATAAACACTGACCTGGAGAGGACAATAAATACTGACCTGTCGAGGACAATAAATATGACCTGGAGAGTACAATAAATACTGACCTGGAGTGTAGAATAAATACTGACCTGGGGAGTACAATAAATACTGACCTGGAGAGTACAATAAATACTGACATGGAGAGGGCAGTAAATACTGACCTGGAGAGTACAATAAATACTGACCTGGAGAGTACAATAAATACAATAAATACTGACCTGGAGAGTACCATAAAAACGACCTGGAGAGGGTAATAAATACTGACCTGGAGAGTGCAATAAACACTGACCTGGAGAGTACAAAAATAATGACCTGGAGAGCAAAATAAATATTGACCTGGAGAGTACAATAAATACTCACCTGAAGAGGGCAATAAATACTGACCTGGTGTGTACAATCAATACTGATCTGAAGAGTACAATAAATACTGACCTGGAGAGAACAATAAATTGTGACTTGGAGTGCACAATAAATACTGACCTGCAGAGTACAATAAATTTTGATCTGGAGACTACAATAAATACTGACCTGAAGAGTACAATACATACTGACCTGGAGAGTACAATAAATACTGACCTGGAGTGTAAAATAAATACTGACCTGGAGAGCACAATAAATAGTGACCTGGAAAGGACAATAAATACAGACCAGGACAGTACAATAAATACTGACATGGAGAGGCTAATAAATACTGATCTGGAGAGGGTAATAAATACAAACCATGAGAGTACAATTAATACTGACCTGGAGAGAACAATAAATACTGACCTGGACAGTACAATAAACACTGAGCTGGAGAGTATAATAAATACTGACCTGGAGAGTACAATAAATACTGACCTGGAGAGTACAATAAATACTGACCTGGAGTGTACAATAAAAAATGACCTTGAGACTACAATAAATACTAACCTGGAGAGTACAATAAATACTGACCTGTAGAGTACAATAAATACTGACCTGGAGAGGGCAATAAATACTGACCTGGAGAGTTCAATAAATACTGAACAAGAGAGTACAATAAATACTGTCCTAGAGAGTACAATAAATAATGACCTGGAAAGTACAATAAATACTGACCTGGAGAGGGTAATACATACTGATCTGGAGAGTACAAAAAATACTGACCTGGAGTGTATAATAAATAGTGACCTCTAGAGTACAATAAATACTGACCTGGAGAGGGTAATAAATACTGACCTGGAGAGTACAATACATACTGATTTGGATAGTACAATAAATACTGCCCTGGAGAGAGCAATAAATGCTGACCTGGAGACTGCAATAAATACTGACCTGCAGAGAACAATAAATAGTGACCGGGCAGGATAATAAATACTTAACTAGAGAGGGCAATAAATACTGACCTGGAAAGTACAATAAACTGTGAACTGGAGAGTACAATAAATACTGACCTGGAGATTACAACAACTACTTTCCTGGAGAATACAATAAATACTGACCTGGAGAGTACAATAAAAACGGACCTGGAGAGGGTAATAAATACTGACCTGGAGAGTGTAATAAATACAGACCTGGAGAGTACAATAAATACTGACAAGGAGAGCACAATAAATACTGACCTGGAGAGTACAATAAATACTGACCTAAAGAGGCTAATAAATACTGACCTGGAGAGCACAATAAATACTGACCTGGAGCGTACAATAAATAGTGATCTGGAGAGTACAATAAATAGTGATTTGGAGAGTACAATAAATACTGACCTGGAGTTTACAATAAATAATGACCTTGAGACTACAATAAATACTAACCTGGAGAGTACAATAAATACTGACATGTAGAGTACAATAAATACTGACCTGGAGAGGGCAATAAATACTGACCTGGAGAGTTCAATAAATACTGACCTGGTGAGTACAATAAATACTGACCTAGAGAGCACAATAAATAATGACCTGGAAAGTACAATAAATACTGACCTGGAGAGGGTAATACATACTGATCTGGAGAGTACAACAAATACTGACCTGGAGTGTATAATAAATAGTGACCTCGAGAGTACAATAAATACTGACCTGGAGAGGGTAATAAATACTGACCTGTAGAGTACAATACATACTGATTTGGATAGTACAATAAATACTGCCCTGGAGAGAGCAATAAATGCTGACCTGGAGACTGCAATAAAAACTGACCTGCAGAGAACAATAAATAGTGACCTGGACAGGATAATAAATACTTAACTAGAGAGGGCAATAAATACAGACCTGGAAAGTACAATAAACTGTGACCTGGAGAGTACAATAAATACTGACCTGGAGATTACAACAACTACTTTCCTGGAGAATACAATAAATACTGACCTGGAGAGTACAATAAAAACGGACCTGGAGAGGGTAATAAATACTGACCTGGAGAGGGTAATAAATACAGACCTGGAGAATACAATAAATACTGACCTGGAGAGCACAATAAATACTGACCTGGAGAGTACAATAAATACTGACCTGGAGAGGGTAATAAATACTGACCTGGAGAGTACAATAATACTGACCTGGAGCGTACAATAAATAGTGATCTGGAGAGTGCAATAAATACTGACTTGGAGAGTACAAAAAATACTGACCTGGAGAGCACAATAAATACTGACCTGGAGAGTATAATAAATAATGTCCTGTCGAGTACAATAAATACTGACCTGGAGTGTAGAATAAATACTGACCTGGGGAGTACAATAAATACTGAGCTGGAGAGTACAATAAATACTGACATGGAGAGGGCAGTAAATACTGACCTGGAGAGTACAATAAATACTGACCTGGAGAGTACAATATATACAATAAATACTGACCTGGAGAGTACCATAAAAACGACCTGGAGAGGGTAATAAATACTGACCTGGAGAGTGCAATAAACACTGACCTGGAGAGTAAAAAATTATGACCTGGAGAGCACAATAAATATTGACCAGGAGAGTACAATAAATACTCACCTGAAGAGGGCAATAAATACTGACCTGGTGTGTACAATCAATACTGATCTGAAGAGTACAATAAATACTGACCTGGAGAGAACAATAAATTGTGACCTGGAGTGCACAATAAATACTGACCTGCAGAGTACAATAAATTTTGATCTGGAGACTACAATAAATACTGACCTGAAGAGTACAATACATACTGACCTGGAGAGTACAATAAATACTGACCTGGAGTGTAAAATAAATACTGACCTGGAGAGTACAATAAATACTGACCTGGAGAGGACAATAAATACAGACCTGAACAGTACAATAAATACTGACATGGAGAGGCTAATAAATACTGATCTGGAGAGGGTAATAAATACAGACCATGAGAGTATAATAAATACTGACCTGGAGAGTACAATAAATACTGACCTGGAGAGTACAATAAATACTGACCTGGAGTGTACAATAAATAATGACCTTGAGACTACAATAAATACTAACCTGGAGAGTAAAATAAATACTGACCTGTAGAGTACAATAAATACTGACCTGGAGAGGGCAATAAATACTGACCTGGAGAGTTCAATAAATACTGACCTGGAGAGTACAATAAATACTGACCTAGAGAGCACAATAAATAATGACCTGGAAAGTACAATGAATACTGACCTGGAGAGGGTAATACATACTGATCTGGAGATTACAAAAAATACTGACCTGGAGTGTATAATAAATAGTGAGCTCGAGAGTACATTAAATGCTGACATGGAGAGGCTAATAAATACTGATCTGGAGAGGGTAATAAATACAGACCATGAGAGTACAATTAATACAGACCTGGAGAGGACAATAAATACTGACCTGGACAGTACAATAAACACTGAGCTGGAGAGTATAATAAATACTGACCTGGAGAGTACAATAAATACTGACCTGGAGAGTACAATAAATACTGACCTGGAGTGTACAATAAATAATGACCTTGAGACTACAATAAATACTAACCTGGAGAGTACAATAAATACTGACCTGCAGAGAACAATAAATAGTGACCTGGACAGGGTAATAAATACTTAACTAGAGAGGGCAATAAATACTGACCTGGAAAGTATAATAAACTGTGACCTGGAGAGTACAATAAATACTGACCTGGAGATTACAACAACTACTTTCCTGGAGAATACAATAAATACTGACCTGGAGAGTACAATAAAAACGGACCTGGAGAGGGTAATAAATACTGACCTGGAGAGCACAATAAATGCTGACCTGGAGAGTATAATAAAGACGGACCTGGAGAGTGCAATAAATACTGACCTGGAGAGCACAATAAACACTGATCTGGAGTGTACAATAAATACTGACCTGGAGAGGACAATAAATACTGACCTGGACAGTACAATAAACACTGACCTGTAGAGTACAATAAATACTGACCTGGGGAGTACAATAAATACTGACCTGGAGAGTACAATAAATACTGACATGGAGAGGGCAGTAAATACTGACCTGGAGAGTAGAATAAATACTGACCTGGAGAGTACAATAAATACAATAAATACTGACCTGGAGAGTACCATAAAAACGACCTGGAGAGGGTAATAAATACTGACCTGGAGAGTGCAATGAACACTGACCTGGAGAGTACAAAAATAATGACCTGGAGAGCACAATAAATATTGACGTGGAGAGTACAATAAATACTCACCTGAAGAGGGCAATAAATACTGACCTGGTGTGTACAATCAATACTGATCTGAAGAGTACAATAAATACTGACCTGGAGAGAACAATAAATTGTGACCTGGAGTGCACAATAAATACTGACCTGCAGAGTACAATAAATTTTGATCTGGAGACTACAATAAATACTGACCTGAAGAGTACAATACATACTGACCTGGAGAGTACAATAAATACTGACCTGGAGTGTAAAATAAATACTGACCTGGAGAGTACAATAAATACTGACCTGGAGAGGACAATAAATACAGACCTGGACAGTACAATAAATACTGACATGGAGAGGCTAATAAATACTGATCTGGAGAGGGTAATAAATACAGACCATGAGAGTACAATTAATACTGACCTGGAGAGGACAATAAATACTGACCTGGACAGTACAATAAACACTGAGCTGGAGAGTATAATAAATACTGACCTGGAGAGTACAATAAATACTGACCTGGAGAGTACAATAAATACTGACCTGGAGTGTACAATAAATAATGACCTTGAGACTACAATAAATACTAACCTGGAGAGTACAATAAATACTGATCTGTAGAGTACATAAAATACTGACCTGGAAAGGGCAATAAATACTGACCTGGAGAGTTCAATAAATACTGACCTGGAGAGTACAATAAATACTGACCTAGAGAGCACAATAAATAATGACCTGGAAAGTACAATAAATACTGACCTGGAGAGGGTAATACATACTGATCTGGAGAGTACAAAAAATACTGACCTGGAGTGTATAATAAATAGTGACCCCGAGAGTACAATAAATACTGACCTGAAGAGGGTAATAAATACTGACCTGGAGAGTACAATACATACTGATTTGGAAAGTACAATAAATACTGCCCTGGAGAGAGCAATAAATTCTGACCTGGAGTCTGCAATAAATACTGACCTGCAGAGAACAATAAATAGTGACCTGGACAGGATAATAAATACTTAACTAGAGAGGGCAATAAATACTGACCTGGAAAGTACAATAAACTGTGACCTGGAGAGGGTAATAAATACTGACCTGGAGAGGGTAATAAATACAGACCTGGAGAGTACAATAAATACTGACCTGGAGAGCACAATAAATACTGACCTGGAGAGTACAATAAATACTGACCTGGAGAGGGTAATAAATACTGACCTGAAGAGTACAATAAATACTGACCTGGAGCGTACAATAAATAGTGATCTGGAGAGTACAATAAATATTGATTTGGAGAGTACAATAAATACTGACCTGGAGAGGGTAATAAATACTGACCTGGAGAGTGCAATAAATACTGACTTTGAGAGTACAATAAATACTGACCTGGAGAGCACAATAAATACTAACCTGGAGAGTATAATAAATACTGTCCTGTCGAGTACAATAAATACTGACCTGGAGAGGGCAATAAATACTGAGCTGGAGAGTACAATCAATACGGACCTGGAGAGTGCAATAAATACTGACCTGGAGTGTACAAGAAATACTTACAGGGGAGAATACAATAAATACTGAACTGGAGAGTACAACAAATACTGACCTGGAGAGTACAATAAACACTGATCTGGAGTGTACAATAAATACTGTCCTGGAGAGGACAATAAATACTGACCTGGACAGTACAATAAACACTGTCCTGTAGAGTACAATAAATACTGACCTGTCGAGTACAATAAATACTGACCTGGAGAGTACAATAATTACTGACCTGGAGTGTACAATAAATACTGACCAGGGGAGTACAATAAATACTGACCTGGAGAGTATAATAAATACTGACATGGAGACGGCAGTAAATACTGACCTGGAGAGTACAATAAATACTGACCTGGAGAGTACAATAAATACAATAAATACTGACCTGGAGAGTACCATAAAAACGACCTGGAGAGGGTAATAAATAGTGACCTGGAGAGTGCAATAAACACTGACCTGGAGAGTACAAAAATAATGACCTGGAGAGCTCAATAAATATTGACCTGGAGAGTACAATAAATACTGAACTGGAGAGTGCTATAAATGCTGATCCGGAGACTGCAATAAATACTGACCAGGAGAGGACAAAAAATACTGAACTGGATAGTACAATAAATACTGAGCTGGAGAGTATAATAAATACTGACCTGGAGAGTACAATAAATACTGACCTGGAGAGTACAATAAATACTGACCTGGAGTGTACAATAAATAATGACCTGGAGAGTATAATAAATACTAACCTGGAGAGTACAATAAATATTGACCTATCGAGTACAATAAATACTGAATTGGATAGGGCAATAAATACTGACCTGGAGAGTACAATAAATACGGACCTGGAGTGTACAATAAAAACTGACCTGGAGATTACAATAAATACTGACCGGGAGACGACAATAAATACTGACCAGGAGAGTACAATAAATACTGACTTGGAGAGTACAATAAATACTGACCTGGAGAGCACAATAAATGCTGACCTGGAGAGTATAATAAACACTGACCTGTCGAGTACAATAAATACGGACCTGGAGATTACAATAAATACTGACATGGAGAGTACAATAAAGACGGACCAGGAGAGTGCAATAAATACTGACATGGAGAGCACAATAAACACTGATCTGGAGTGTACAATAAATACTGACCTGGAGAGGACAATAAATACTGACCTGGACAGTACAATAAACACTGACCTGGAGAGGACAATAAATACTGACCTGTCGAGGACAATAAATATGACCTGGAGAGTACAATAAATACTGACCTGGAGTGTAGAATAAATACTGACCTGGGGAGTACAATAAATACTGACCTGGAGAGTACAATAAATACTGACATGGAGAGGGCAGTAAATACTGACCTGGAGAGTACAATAAATACTGACCTGGAGAGTACAATAAATACAATAAATACTGACCTGGAGAGTACCATAAAAACGACCTGGAGAGGGTAATAAATACTGACCTGGAGAGTGCAATAAACACTGACCTGGAGAGTACAAAAATAATGACCTGGAGAGCAAAATAAATATTGACCTGGAGAGTACAATAAATACTCACCTGAAGAGGGCAATAAATACTGACCTGGTGTGTACAATCAATACTGATCTGAAGAGTACAATAAATACTGACCTGGAGAGAACAATAAATTGTGACTTGGAGTGCACAATAAATACTGACCTGCAGAGTACAATAAATTTTGATCTGGAGACTACAATAAATACTGACCTGAAGAGTACAATACATACTGACCTGGAGAGTACAATAAATACTGACCTGGAGTGTAAAATAAATACTGACCTGGAGAGCACAATGAATAGTGACCTGGAAAGGACAATAAATACAGACCAGGACAGTACAATAAATACTGACATGGAGAGGCTAATAAATACTGATCTGGAGAGGGTAATAAATACAAACCATGAGAGTAAAATTAATACTGACCTGGAGAGGACAATAAATACTGACCTGGACAGTACAATAAACACTGAGCTGGAGAGTATAATAAATACTGACCTGGAGATTACAATAAATACTGACCTGGAGAGTACAATAAATACTGACCTGGAGTGTACAATAAATAATGACCTTGAGACTACAATAAATACTAACCTGGAGAGTACAATAAATACTGACCTGTAGAGTACAATAAATACTGACCTGGAGAGGGCAATAAATACTGACCTGCAGAGTTCAATAAATACTGAACAAGAGAGTACAATAAATACTGTCCTAGAGAGCACAATAAATAATGACCTGGAAAGTACAATAAATACTGACCTGGAGAGGGTAATACATACTGATCTGGAGAGTACAAAAAATACTGACCTGGAGTGTATAATAAATAGTGACCTCGAGAGTACAATAAATACTGACCTGGAGAGGGTAATAAATACTGACCTGGAGAGTACAATACATACTGATTTGGATAGTACAATAAATACTGCCCTGGAGAGAGCAATAAATGCTGACCTGGAGACTGCAATAAATACTGACCTGCAGAGAACAATAAATAGTGACCGGGACAGGATAATAAATACTTAACTAGAGAGGGCAATAAATACTGACCTGGAAAGTACAATAAACTGTGAACTGGAGAGTACAATAAATACTGACCTGGATATTACAACAACTACTTTCCTGGAGAATACAATAAATACTGACCTGGAGAGTACAATAAAAACGGACCTGGAGAGGGTAATAAATACTGACCTGGAGAGTGTAATAAATACAGACCTGGAGAGTACAATAAATACTGACAAGGAGAGCACAATAAATACTGACCTGGAGAGTACAATAAATACTGACCTAAAGAGGGTAATAAATACTGACCTGGAGAGCACAATAAATACTGACCTGGAGCGTACAATAAATAGTGATCTGGAGAGTACAATAAATAGTGATTTGGAGAGTACAATAAATACTGACGTGGAGTTTACAATAAATAATGACCTTGAGACTACAATAAATACTAACCTGGAGAGTACAATAAATACTGACATGTAGAGTACAATAAATACTGACCTGGAGAGGGCAATAAATACTGACCTGGAGAGTTCAATAAATACTGACCTGGTGAGTACAATAAATACTGACCTAGAGAGCACAATAAATAATGACCTGGAAAGTACAATAAATACTGACCTGGAGAGGGTAATACATACTGATCTGGAGAGTACAACAAATACTGACCTGGAGTGTATAATAAATAGTGACCTCGAGAGTACAATAAATACTGACCTGGAGAGGGTAATAAATACTGACCTGTAGAGTACAATACATACTGATTTGGATAGTACAATAAATACTGCCCTGGAGAGAGCAATAAATGCTGACCTGGAGACTGCAATACAAACTGACCTGCAGAGAACAATAAATAGTGACCTGGACAGGATAATAAATACTTAACTAGAGAGGGCAATAAATACAGACCTGGAAAGTACAATAAACTGTGACCTGGAGAGTACAATAAATACTGACTGGAGATTACAACAACTACTTTCCTGGAGAATACAATAAATACTGACCTGGAGAGTACAATAAAAACGGACCTGGAGAGGGTAATAAATACTGACCTGGAGAGGGTAATAAATACAGACCTGGAGAATACAATAAATACTGACCTGGAGAGCACAATAAATACTGACCTGGAGAGTACAATAAATACTGACCTGGAGAGGGTAATAAATACTGACCTGGAGAGTACAATAATACTGACCTGGAGCGTACAATAAATAGTGATCTGGAGAGTGCAATAAATACTGACTTGGAGAGTACAAAAAATACTGACCTGGAGAGCACAATAAATACTGACCTGGAGAGTATAATAAATAATGTCCTGTCGAGTACAATAAATACTGACCTGGAGAGGGCAATAAATACTGAGCTGGAGAGTACAATCAATACGGACCTGGAGAGTGCAATAAATACTGACCTTGAGAGTACAAGAAATACTTACAGGGGAGAATACAATAAATACTGAACTGGAGATTACAACAAATACTGACCTGGAGAGTACAATAAGCACTGATCTGGAGTGTACAATAAATACTGTCCTGGAGAGGACAATAAATACTGACCTGGACAGTACAATAAATACTGACCTGGAGAGTACAATAATTACTGACCTGGAGTGTACAATAAATACTGACCTGGGGAGTACAATAAATACTGACCTGGAGAGTACAATAAATACTGACATGGAGACGGCAGTAAATACTGACCTGGAGACTACAATAAATACGGACCTGGAGATTACATTAAATACTGACCTGGAGAGTACAATAAATACTGACCTGGAGAGTACAATAAATACAATAAATACTGACCTGGAGAGTACCATAAAAACGATCTGGAGAGGGTAATAAATACTGACCTGGAGAGGGCAATAAACACTGACCTGGAGAGTACAAAAATAATGACCTGGAGAGCACAATAAATATTGACCTGGAGAGTACAATAAATACTCAACTGGAGAGGGCAACAAATACTGACCTGGTGTGTACAATCAATACTGATCTGAAGAGTACAATAAATATTGACCTGGAGAGAACAATAAATTGTGACCTGGAGTGCACAATAAATACTGACCTGCATAGTACAATAAATTTTGTTCTTGAGACTACAATAAATACTGACCTGGAGAGTTCAATAAATAATGACCTGGAGTGTACAATAAATACTGACCTAGAGAGCACAATAAATAATGACCTGGAAAGTACAACAAATACTGACCTGGAGAGGGTAATACATACTGATCTGGAGAGTACAAAAAATACTGACCTGGAGTGTATAATAAATAGTGACCTCGAGAGTACAATAAATACTGACCTGGAGAGGGTAATAAATACTGACCTAGAGATTGCAATACATACTGAATTGGATAGTAAAATAAATACTGCCCTGGAGAGCTCAATAAATGCTGACCTGGAGACTGCAATAAATACTGACCTTGAGAGTGCAATAAATAATGACCTGGAGAGGGTAATAAATACTGACCTGCAGAGAACAATAAATAGAGACCTGGACAGGATAATAAATACTTAACTAGAGTGGGCAATAAATACTGACCTGGAAAGTATAATAAAGTGTGACCTGGAGAGTACAATAAATACTAACCTGGAGATTACAACAACTACTTTCCTGGAGAATACAATAAATAATGACCTGGAGAGTACAATAAAAACGGACCTGGAGAGGGTAATAAATACTGACCTGGAGAGGGTAATAAATATTGACCTGGAGAGTACAATAAATACTGACCTGGAGAGCACAATAAATACTGACCTGGAGAGTACAATAAATACTGACCTGGAGAGCACAATAAATACTGACCTGGAGAGTACAATAAAAACTGACCTGGAGAGGGTAATAAATACTGACCTGGAGAGTACAATAAATACTGACTTGGAGAGGGTAATAAATACTGACCTGGAGAGTACAATAATACTGACCTGGAGCGTACAATAAATAGTGATCTGGAGAGTATAATAAATAGTGATTTGGAGAGTACAATAAATACTGACCTGGAGAGGGTAATAAATACTGACCTGGAGAGTGCAATAAATACTGACCGGGAGACTACAATAAATACTGACCTGGAGTGTACAATAAATACTGACCTGGAGAGTACAATAAATACTGACCTGGAGAGTACAATAAAGACGGACCTGGAGAGTGCAATAAATACTGACCTGTCGAGTACAATTAATACTGACCTTGAGAGGGCAATAAATACTGCCCTCGAGAGTACAATAAATACTGACCTGGAGAGAACAATAAATAGTGAGCTGGTGAGTACAATAAATACTGACCTGGAGAGTACATTAAATACTGACCTGGAGATTATAATAAATACTGACCTGGAAAGGGCAATAAATACTGTCCTGGAGAGAGCAATAAAGAATGACCTGGAGAGTACAGTAAATACTGACCTGGAGAGTACAATAAATACTGACCTGGAGAGGGTAATAAATACTGGCCTGGACAGTACAATAAATACTGACCTGGAGAGTACAATAAATACAGACCTGGAGATTACAATAAATACTGACCTGGAGAATACAATAAATAGTGACATGGAGAGTACAATTAATACTAACCTAGAGAGGGCAATAAATACTGACATGGAGAGGGCAATAAATATTGACCTTGAGAGTGCGATATCTACTGACCTGGAGAGTACAATAAATACTGACCTGGAGAGTACAATAAATACTGACCTGGAGAGGGTAATAAATACTGGATTGGACAGTACAATAAATACTGACCTGGAGAGTACAATAAATACAGACCTGGAGATTACAATAAATACTGACTTGGAGAATACAATAAATAGTGACATGGAGAGTACAATAAATACTAACCTAGAGAGGGCAATAAATACTGACACGGAGAGGGCAATAAATATTGACCTTGAGAGTGCGATATCTACTGACCTGGAGAGTACAATAAATACTGACCTGGAGAGTACAATAAATACTGACCTGGAGAGTACAATAAATACTGACCTGGAGATGGTAATAAATACTGACCTGGAGAGTGTAATAAATACAGACCTGGAGTGTACAATATATACTGATCTGGAGAGTACATTAAACACTGACCTGGAGCATACAATAAATAATGACCTGGAGAGTACAATAAATAGTGACCTGGAGAGTACAATAAATACTGACCTGGGGAGGGTAATAAATACTGGCCTGGACAGTACAATAAATACTGACCTGGAGAGTGCAATAAATACTGACCTGGAGAGTACAATAAATACTGACCTGGAGATGGTAATAAATACTGGCCTGGACAGTACAATAAATACTGACCTGGAGAGTACAATAAATACTGACCTGGAGAGCACAATAAATACTGACCTGGAGATTACAATAAATACTGAATTGGAGAGGGTAATAAATACTGTCCTGGAGATTACAATAAATACTGACCTGGAGAGTTCAATAAATACTGAACTGGAGAGTGCTATAAATGCTGACCCGGAGACTGCAATAAATACTGACCTGGAGAGTACAATAAATACTGACCTGACGAGTACAATAAATACTGACCTGGAGAGGGAAATAAATACTGACCTGGAGAGGGTTATAAATACAGACATGGAGAGTACAATAAATACTGACCAGGAGAGGACAATAAATACTGAACTGGATAGTACAATAAATACTGAGCTGGAGAGTATAATAAATACTGACCTGGAGAGTACAATAAATACTGACCTGGAGAGTACAATAAATACTGACCTGGAGTGTACAATAAATAATGACCTGGAGAGTATAATAAATACTAACCTGGAGAGTACAATAAATATTGACCTGTCGAGTACATTAAATACTGACCTGGATAGGGCAATAAATACTGACCTGGAAAGTACAATAAATACAGACCTGGAGAGTACAATAGATACTGACCTGGAGAGTACAATAAAGACTGACCGGGAGACTACAATAAATACTGACCTGGAGTGTACAATAAATACTGACTTGCAGAGTACAATAAATACTGACCTGGAGAGCACAATAAATGCTGACCTGGAGAGTATAATAAACACTGACCTGTCGAGTACAATAAATACGGACCTGGAGAGTACAATAAATACTGACCTGGAGAGTACAATAAAGACGGACCTGGAGAGTGCAATAAATACTGACCTGGAGAGCACAATAAACACTGATCTGGAGTGTACAATAAATACTGACCTGGAGAGGACAATAAATACTGACCTGCACAGTACAATAAACACTGACCTGTAGAGTACAATAAATACTGACCTGTCGAGGACAATAAATACTGACCTGGAGAGTACAATAAATACTGACCTGGAGTGTAGAATAAATACTGACCTGGGGAGTACAATTAATACTGACCTGGAGAGTACAATAAATACTGACATGGAGAGGGCAGTAAATACTGACCTGGAGAGTACAATAAATACTGACCTGGAGCGTACCATAAAAACGAACTGGAGAGGGTAATAAATACTGACCTGGAGAGTGCAATCAACACTGACCTGGAGAGTGCAAAAATAATGACCTGGAGAGCACAATAAATATTGACCTGGAGAGTACAATAAATACTCACCTGAAGAGGGCAATAAATACTGACCTGGTGTGTACAATCAATACAGATCTGAAGAGTACAATAAATACTGACCTGGAGAGAACAATAAATTGTGACCTGGAGTGCACAATAAATACTGACCTGCAGAGTACAATAAATTTTGATCTGGAGACTACAATAAATACTGACCTGAAGAGTACAATACATACTGACCTGGAGAGTACAATAAATACTGACCTGGAGTGTAAAATAAACACTGAGGTGGAGAGTATAATAAATACTGACCTGGAGAGTACAATAAATACTGACCTGGAGAGTACAATAAATACTGACCTGGAGTGTACAATAAATAATGACCTTGAGACTACAATAAATACTAACCTGGAGAGTACAATAAATACTGACCTGCAGAGTACAATAAATACTGACCTGGAGAGGGCAATAAATACTGACCTGGAGAGTTCAATAAATACTGACCTGGAGAGTACAATAAATACTGACCTAGAGAGCACATTAAATAATGACCTGGAAAGTACAATAAATACTGACATGGAGAGGGTAATACATACTGATCTGGAGAGTACAAAAAATACTGACCTGGAGTGTATAATAAATAGTGACCTCGAGAGTACAATAAATACTGACCTGGAGAGGGTAATAAATACTGACCTGGAGAGTACAATACATACTGATTTGGATAGTACAATAAATACTGCCCTGGAGAGAGCAATAAATGCTGACCTGGAGACTGCAATAAATACTGACCTGCAGAGAACAATAAATAGTGACCTGGACAGGATAATAAATACTTAACTAGAGAGGGCAATAAATACTGACCTGGAAAGTACAATAAACTGTGAACTGGAGAGTACAATAAATACTGACCTGGAGATTACAACAACTACTTTCCTGGAGAATACAATAAATACTGACCTGGAGAGTACAATAAAAACGGACCTGGAGAGGGTAATAAATACTGACCTGGAGAGCACAATAAATGCTGACCTGGAGAGTATAATAAACACTGACCTGTCGAGTGCAATAAATACGGACCTGGAGAGTACAATAAATACTGACCTGGAGAGTACAATAAAGACGGACCTGGAGAGTGCAATAAATACTGACCTGGAGAGCACAATTAACACTGATCTGGAGTGTACAATAAATACTGACCTGGAGAGGACAATAAATACTGACCTGGACAGTACAATAAACACTGACCTGTAGAGTACAATAAATACTGAGCTGTCGAGGACAATAAATACTGACCTGGAGAGTACAATAAATACTGACCTGGAGTGTAGAATAAATACTGACCTGGGGAGTACAATAAATACTGAGCTGGAGAGTACAATAAATACTGACATGGAGAGGGCAGTAAATACTGACCTGGAGAGTACAATAAATACTGACCTGGAGAGTACAATAAATACAATAAATACTGACCTGGAGAGTACCATAAAAACGACCTGGAGAGGGTAATAAATACTGACCTGGAGAGTGCAATAAACACTGACCTGGAGAGTACAAAAATAATGACCTGGAGAGCACAATAAATATTGACCTGGAGAGTACAATAAATACTCACCTGAAGAGGGCAATAAATACTGACCTGGTGTGTACAATCAATACTGATCTGAAGAGTACAATAAATACTGACCTGGAGAGAACAATAAATTGTGACCTGGAGTGCACAATAAATACTGACCTGCAGAGTACAATAAATTTTGATCTGGAGACTACAATAAATACTGACCTGAAGAGTACAATACATACTGACCTGGAGAGTACAATAAATACTGACCTGGAGTGTAAAATAAATACTGACCTGGAGAGTACAATAAATACTGACCTGGAGAGGACAATAAATACAGACCTGGACAGTACAATAAATACTGACATGGAGAGGCTAATAAATACTGATCTGGAGAGGGTAATAAATACAGACCATGAGAGTATAATAAATACTGACCTGGAGAGTACAATAAATACTGACCTGGAGAGTACAATAAATACTGACCTGGAGTGTACAATAAATAATGACCTTGAGACTACAATAAATACTAACCTGGAGAGTACAATAAATACTGACCTGTAGAGTACAATAAATACTGACCTGGAGAGGGCAATAAATACTGACCTGGAGAGTTCAATAAATACTGACCTGGAGAGTACAATAAATACTGACCTAGAGAGCACAATAAATAATGACCTGGAAAGTACAATGAATACTGACCTGGAGACGGTAATACATACTGATCTGGAGATTACAAAAAATACTGACCTGGAGTGTATAATAAATAGTGACTCGAGAGTACATTAAATACTGACATGGAGAGGCTAATAAATACTGATTTGGAGAGGGTAATAAATACAGACCATGAGAGTACAATTAATACAGACCTGGAGAGGACAATAAATACTGACGTGGACAGTACAATAAACACTGAGCTGGAGAGTATAATAAATACTGACCTGGAGAGTACAATAAATACTGACCTGGAGAGTACAATAAATACTGACCTGGAGTGTACAATAAATAATGACCTTGAGACTACAATAAATACTAACCTGGAGAGTACAATAAATACTGACCTGCAGAGAACAATAAATAGTGACCTGGACAGGATAATAAATACTTAACTAGAGAGGGCAATAAATACTGACCTGGAAAGTATAATAAACTGTGACCTGGAGAGTACAATAAATACTGACCTGGAGATTACAACAACTACTTTCCTGGAGAATACAATAAATACTGACCTGGAGAGTACAATAAAAACGGACCTGGAGAGGGTAATAAATACTGACCTGGAGAGCACAATAAATGCTGACCTGGAGAGTATAATAAAGACGGACCTGGAGAGTGCAATAAATACTGACCTGGAGAGCACAATAAACACTGATCTGGAGTGTACAATAAATACTGACCTGGAGAGGACAATAAATACTGACCTGGACAGTACAATAAACACTGACCTGTAGAGTACAATAAATACTGACCTGGGGAGTACAATAAATACTGACCTGGAGAGTACAATAAATACTGACATGGAGAGGGCAGTAAATACTGACCTGGAGAGTACAATAAATACTGACCTGGAGAGTACAATAAATACAATAAATACTGACCTGGAGAGTACCATAAAAACGACCTGGAGAGGGTAATAAATACTGACCTGGAGAGTGCAATGAACACTGACCTGGAGAGTACAAAAATAATGACCTGAAGAGCACAATAAATATTGACGTGGAGAGTACAATAAATACTCACCTGAAGAGGGCAATAAATACTGACCTGGTGTGTACAATCAATACTGATCTGAAGAGTACAATAAATACTGACCTGGAGAGAACAATAAATTGTGACCTGGAGTGCACAATAAATACTGACCTGCAGAGTACAATAAATTTTGATCTGGAGACTACAATAAATACTGACCTGAAGAGTACAATACATACTGACCTGGAGAGTACAATAAATATTGACCTGGAGTGTAAAATAAATACTGACCTGGAGAGTACAATAAATACTGACCTGGAGAGGACAATAAATACAGACCTGGACAGTACAATAAATACTGACATGGAGAGGCTAATAAATACTGATCTGGAGAGGGTAATAAATACAGACCATGAGAGTACAATTAATACTGACCTGGAGAGGACAATAAATACTGACCTGGACAGTACAATAAACACTGAGCTGGAGAGTATAATAAATACTGACCTGGAGAGTACAATAAATACTGACCTGGAGAGTACAATAAATACTGACCTGGAGTGTACAATAAATAATGACCTTGAGACTACAATAAATACTAACCTGGAGAGTACAATAAATACTGATCTGTAGAGTACATAAAATACTGACCTGGAGAGGGCAATAAATACTGACCTGGAGAGTTCAATAAATACTGACCTGGAGAGTACAATAAATACTGACCTAGAGAGCACAATAAATAATGACCTGGAAAGTACAATAAATACTGACCTGGAGAGGGTAATACATACTGATCTGGAGAGTACAAAAAATACTGACCTGGAGTGTATAATAAATAGTGACCCCGAGAGTACAATAAATACTGACCTGAAGAGGGTAATAAATACAGACCTGGAGAGTACAATACATACTGATTTGGATAGTACAATAAATACTGCCCTGGAGAGAGCAATAAATGCTGACCTGGAGTCTGCAATAAATACTGACCTGCAGAGAACAATAAATAGTGACCTGGACAGGATAATAAATACTTAACTAGAGAGGGCAATAAATACTGACCTGGAAAGTACAATAAACTGTGACCTGGAGAGTACAATAAATACTGACCTGGAGATTACAACAACTACTTTCCTGGAGAATACAATAAATACTGACCTGGAGAGTACAAAAAAAACGGACCTGGAGAGGGTAATAAATACTGACCTGGAGAGGGTAATAAATACAGACCTGGAGAGTACAATAAATACTGACCTGGAGAGCACAATAAATACTGACCTGGAGAGTACAATAAATACTGACCTGGAGAGGGTAATAAATACTGACCTGAAGAGTACAATAAATACTGACCTGGAGCGTACAATAAATAGTGATCTGGAGAGTACAATAAATAGTGATTTGGAGAGTACAATAAATACTGACCTGGAGAGGGTAATAAATACTGACCTGGAGAGTGCAATAAATACTGACTTGGAGAGTACAATAAATACTGACCTGGAGAGCACAATAAATACTAACCTGGAGAGTATAATAAATACTGTCCTGGCGAGTACAATAAATACTGACCTGGAGAGGGCAATAAACACTGAGCTGGAGAGTACAATCAATACGGACCTGGAGAGTGCAATAAATACTGACCTGGAGAGTACAAGAAATACTTACAGGGGAGAATACAATAAATACTGAACTGGAGAGTACAACAAATACTGACCTGGAGAGTACAATAAACACTGATCTGGAGTGTACAATAAATACTGTCCTGGAGAGGACAATAAATACTGACCTGGACAGTACAATAAACACTGTCCTGTAGAGTACAATAAATACTGACCTGTCGAGTACAATAAATACTGACCTGGAGAGTACAATAATTACTGACCTGGAGTGTACAATAAATACTGACCAGGGGAGTACAATAAATACTAACCTGGAGAGTATAATAAATACTGACATGGAGACGGCAGTAAATACTGACCTGGAAAATACAATAAATACGGACCTGGAGAGTACATTAAATACTGACCTGGAGAGTACAATAAATACTGACCTGGAGAGTACAATAAATACAATAAATACTGACCTGGAGAGTACCATAAAAACGACCTGGAGAGGGTAATAAATAGTGACCTGGAGAGTGCAATAAACACTGACCTGGAGAGTACAAAAATAATGACCTGGAGAGCTCAATAAATATTGACCTGGAGAGTACAATAAATACTGAACTGGAGAGTGCTATAAATGCTGACCCGGAGACTGCAATAAATACTGACCAGGAGAGGACAAAAAATACTGAACTGGAAAGTACAATAAATACTGAGCTGGAGAGTATAATAAATACTGACCTGGAGAGTACAATAAATACTGACCTGGAGAGTACAATAAATACTGACCTGGAGTGTACAATAAATAATGACCTGGAGAGTATAATAAATACTAACCTGGAGAGTACAATAAATATTGACCTATCGAGTACAATAAATACTGAATTGGATAGGGCAATAAATACTGACCTGGAGAGTACAATAAATACGGACCTGGAGTGTACAATAAAAACTGACCTGGAGATTACAATAAATACTGACCGGAAGACGACAATAAATACTGATCAGGAGAGTACAATAAATACTGACTTGGAGAGTACAATAAATACTGACCTGGAGAGCACAATAAATGCTGACCTGGAGAGTATAATAAACACTGACCTGTCGAGTACAATAAATACGGACCTGGAGATTACAATAAATACTGACATGGAGAGTACAATAAAGACGGACCAGGAGAGTGCAATAAATACTGACATGGAGAGTACAATAAACACTGATCTGGAGTGTACAATAAATACTGACCTGGAGAGGACAATAAATACTGACCTGGACAGTACAATAAACACTGACCTGGAGAGGACAATAAATACTGACCTGTCGAGGACAATAAATATGACCTGGAGAGTACAATAAATACTGACCTGGAGTGTAGAATAAATACTGACCTGGGGAGTACAATAAATACTGACCTGGAGAGTACAATAAATACTGACATGGAGAGGGCAGTAAATACTGACCTGGAGAGTACAATAAATACTGACCTGGAGAGTACAATAAATACAATAAATACTGACCTGGAGAGTACCATAAAAACGACCTGGAGAGGGTAATAAATACTGACCTGGAGAGTGCAATAAACACTGACCTGGAGAGTACAAAAATAATGACCTGGAGAGCAAAATAAATATTGACCTGGAGAGTACAATAAATACTCACCTGAAGAGGGCAATAAATACTGACCTGGTGTGTACAATCAATACTGATCTGAAGAGTACAATAAATACTGACCTGGAGAGAACAATAAATTGTGACTTGGAGTGCACAATAAATACTGACCTGCAGAGTACAATAAATTTTGATCTGGAGACTACAATAAATACTGACCTGAAGAGTACAATACATACTGACCTGGAGAGTACAATAAATACTGACCTGGAGTGTAAAATAAATACTGACCTGGAGAGCACAATAAATAGTGACCTGGAAAGGACAATAAATACAGACCAGGACAGTACAATAAATACTGACATGGAGAGGCTAATAAATACTGATCTGGAGAGGGTAATAAATACAAACCATGAGAGTACAATTAATACTGACCTGGAGAGAACAATAAATACTGACCTGG
The DNA here is from genome assembly GCF_044704955.1 of Pristiophorus japonicus. Classification (NCBI taxonomy): domain Eukaryota; kingdom Metazoa; phylum Chordata; class Chondrichthyes; family Pristiophoridae; genus Pristiophorus; species Pristiophorus japonicus. Next base: position 3,391,595 of record NW_027253324.1, read on the forward strand.
ACAGTACAATAAACACTGAGCTGGAGAGTATAATAAATACTGACCTGGAGAGTACAATAAATACTGACCTGGAGAGTACAATAAATACTGACCTGGAGTGTACAATAAAAAATGACCTTGAGACTACAATAAATACTAACCTGGAGAGTACAATAAATACTGACCTGTAGAGTACAATAAATACTGACCTGGAGAGGGCAATAAATACTGACCTGGAGAGTTCAATAAATACTGAACAAGAGAGTACAATAAATACTGTCCTAGAGAGTACAATAAATAATGACCTGGAAAGTACAATAAATACTGACCTGGAGAGGGTAATACATACTGATCTGGAGAGTACAAAAAATACTGACCTGGAGTGTATAATAAATAGTGACCTCTAGAGTACAATAAATACTGACCTGGAGAGGGTAATAAATACTGACCTGGAGAGTACAATACATACTGATTTGGATAGTACAATAAATACTGCCCTGGAGAGAGCAATAAATGCTGACCTGGAGACTGCAATAAATACTGACCTGCAGAGAACAATAAATAGTGACCGGGCAGGATAATAAATACTTAACTAGAGAGGGCAATAAATACTGACCTGGAAAGTACAATAAACTGTGAACTGGAGAGTACAATAAATACTGACCTGGAGATTACAACAACTACTTTCCTGGAGAATACAATAAATACTGACCTGGAGAGTACAATAAAAACGGACCTGGAGAGGGTAATAAATACTGACCTGGAGAGTGTAATAAATACAGACCTGGAGAGTACAATAAATACTGACAAGGAGAGCACAATAAATACTGACCTGGAGAGTACAATAAATACTGACCTAAAGAGGCTAATAAATACTGACCTGGAGAGCACAATAAATACTGACCTGGAGCGTACAATAAATAGTGATCTGGAGAGTACAATAAATAGTGATTTGGAGAGTACAATAAATACTGACCTGGAGTTTACAATAAATAATGACCTTGAGACTACAATAAATACTAACCTGGAGAGTACAATAAATACTGACATGTAGAGTACAATAAATACTGACCTGGAGAGGGCAATAAATACTGACCTGGAGAGTTCAATAAATACTGACCTGGTGAGAACAATAAATACTGACCTAGAGAGCACAATAAATAATGACCTGGAAAGTACAATAAATACTGACCTGGAGAGGGTAATACATACTGATCTGGAGAGTACAACAAATACTGACCTGGAGTGTATAATAAATAGTGACCTCGAGAGTACAATAAATACTGACCTGGAGAGGGTAATAAATACTGACCTGTAGAGTACAATACATACTGATTTGGATAGTACAATAAATACTGCCCTGGAGAGAGCAATAAATGCTGACCTGGAGACTGCAATAAAAACTGACCTGCAGAGAACAATAAATAGTGACCTGGACAGGATAATAAATACTTAACTAGAGAGGGCAATAAATACAGACCTGGAAAGTACAATAAACTGTGACCTGGAGAGTACAATAAATACTGACCTGGAGATTACAACAACTACTTTCCTGGAGAATACAATAAATACTGACCTGGAGAGTACAATAAAAACGGACCTGGAGAGGGTAATAAATACTGACCTGGAGAGGGTAATAAATACAGACCTGGAGAATACAATAAATACTGACCTGGAGAGCACAATAAATACTGACCTGGAGAGTACAATAAATACTGACCTGGAGAGGGTAATAAATACTGACCTGGAGAGTACAATAATACTGACCTGGAGCGTACAATAAATAGTGATCTGGAGAGTGCAATAAATACTGACTTGGAGAGTACAAAAAATACTGACCTGGAGAGCACAATAAATACTGACCTGGAGAGTATAATAAATAATGTCCTGTCGAGTACAATAAATACTGACCTGGAGTGTAGAATAAATACTGACCTGGGGAGTACAATAAATACTGAGCTGGAGAGTACAATAAATACTGACATGGAGAGGGCAGTAAATACTGACCTGGAGAGTACAATAAATACTGACCTGGAGAGTACAATATATACAATAAATACTGACCTGGAGAGTACCATAAAAACGACCTGGAGAGGGTAATAAATACTGACCTGGAGAGTGCAATAAACACTGACCTGGAGAGTAAAAAATTATGACCTGGAGAGCACAATAAATATTGACCAGGAGAGTACAATAAATACTCACCTGAAGAGGGCAATAAATACTGACCTGGTGTGTACAATCAATACTGATCTGAAGAGTACAATAAATACTGACCTGGAGAGAACAATAAATTGTGACCTGGAGTGCACAATAAATACTGACCTGCAGAGTACAATAAATTTTGATCTGGAGACTACAATAAATACTGACCTGAAGAGTACAATACATACTGACCTGGAGAGTACAATAAATACTGACCTGGAGTGTAAAATAAATACTGACCTGGAGAGTACAATAAATACTGACCTGGAGAGGACAATAAATACAGACCTGAACAGTACAATAAATACTGACATGGAGAGGCTAATAAATACTGATCTGGAGAGGGTAATAAATACAGACCATGAGAGTATAATAAATACTGACCTGGAGAGTACAATAAATACTGACCTGGAGAGTACAATAAATACTGACCTGGAGTGTACAATAAATAATGACCTTGAGACTACAATAAATACTAACCTGGAGAGTAAAATAAATACTGACCTGTAGAGTACAATAAATACTGACCTGGAGAGTGCAATAAATACTGACTTGGAGAGTACAAAAAATACTGACCTGGAGAGCACAATAAATACTGACCTGGAGAGTATAATAAATAATGTCCTGTCGAGTACAATAAATACTGACCTGGAGTGTAGAATAAATACTGACCTGGGGAGTACAATAAATACTGAGCTGGAGAGTACAATAAATACTGACATGGAGAGGGCAGTAAATACTGACCTGGAGAGTACAATAAATACTGACCTGGAGAGTACAATATATACAATAAATACTGACCTGGAGAGTACCATAAAAACGACCTGGAGAGGGTAATAAATACTGACCTGGAGAGTGCAATAAACACTGACCTGGAGAGTAAAAAATTATGACCTGGAGAGCACAATAAATATTGACCAGGAGAGTACAATAAATACTCACCTGAAGAGGGCAATAAATACTGACCTGGTGTGTACAATCAATACTGATCTGAAGAGTACAATAAATACTGACCTGGAGAGAACAATAAATTGTGACCTGGAGTGCACAATAAATACTGACCTGCAGAGTACAATAAATTTTGATCTGGAGACTACAATAAATACTGACCTGAAGAGTACAATACATACTGACCTGGAGAGTACAATAAATACTGACCTGGAGTGTAAAATAAATACTGACCTGGAGAGTACAATAAATACTGACCTGGAGAGGACAATAAATACAGACCTGAACAGTACAATAAATACTGACATGGAGAGGCTAATAAATACTGATCTGGAGAGGGTAATAAATACAGACCATGAGAGTATAATAAATACTGACCTGGAGAGTACAATAAATACTGACCTGGAGAGTACAATAAATACTGACCTGGAGTGTACAATAAATAATGACCTTGAGACTACAATAAATACTAACCTGGAGAGTAAAATAAATACTGACCTGTAGAGTACAATAAATACTGACCTGGAGAGGGCAATAAATACTGACCTGGAGAGTTCAATAAATACTGACCTGGAGAGTACAATAAATACTGACCTAGAGAGCACAATAAATAATGACCTGGAAAGTACAATGAATACTGACCTGGAGAGGGTAATACATACTGATCTGGAGATTACAAAAAATACTGACCTGGAGTGTATAATAAATAGTGAGCTCGAGAGTACATTAAATGCTGACATGGAGAGGCTAATAAATACTGATCTGGAGAGGGTAATAAATACAGACCATGAGAGTACAATTAATACAGACCTGGAGAGGACAATAAATACTGACCTGGACAGTACAATAAACACTGAGCTGGAGAGTATAATAAATACTGACCTGGAGAGTACAATAAATACTGACCTGGAGAGTACAATAAATACTGACCTGGAGTGTACAATAAATAATGACCTTGAGACTACAATAAATACTAACCTGGAGAGTACAATAAATACTGACCTGCAGAGAACAATAAATAGTGACCTGGACAGGGTAATAAATACTTAACTAGAGAGGGCAATAAATACTGACCTGGAAAGTATAATAAACTGTGACCTGGAGAGTACAATAAATACTGACCTGGAGATTACAACAACTACTTTCCTGGAGAATACAATAAATACTGACCTGGAGAGTACAATAAAAACGGACCTGGAGAGGGTAATAAATACTGACCTGGAGAGCACAATAAATGCTGACCTGGAGAGTATAATAAAGACGGACCTGGAGAGTGCAATAAATACTGACCTGGAGAGCACAATAAACACTGATCTGGAGTGTACAATAAATACTGACATGGAGAGGACAATAAATACTGACCTGGACAGTACAATAAACACTGACCTGTAGAGTACAATAAATACTGACCTGGGGAGTACAATAAATACTGACCTGGAGAGTACAATAAATACTGACATGGAGAGGGCAGTAAATACTGACCTGGAGAGTACAATAAATACTGACCTGGAGAGTACAATAAATACAATAAATACTGACCTGGAGAGTACCATAAAAATTACCTGGAGAGGGTAATAAATACTGACCTGGAGAGTGCAATGAACACTGACCTGGAGAGTACAAAAATAATGACCTGGAGAGCACAATAAATATTGACGTGGAGAGTACAATAAATACTCACCTGAAGAGGGCAATAAATACTGACCTGGTGTGTACAATCAATACTGATCTGAAGAGTACAATAAATACTGACCTGGAGAGAACAATAAATTGTGACCTGGAGTGCACAATAAATACTGACCTGCAGAGTACAATAAATTTTGATCTGGAGACTACAATAAATACTGACCTGAAGAGTACAATACATACTGACCTGGAGAGTACAATAAATACTGACCTGGAGTGTAAAATAAATACTGACCTGGAGAGTACAATAAATACTGACCTGGAGAGGACAATAAATACAGACCTGGACAGTACAATAAATACTGACATGGAGAGGCTAATAAATACTGATCTGGAGAGGGTAATAAATACAGACCATGAGAGTACAATTAATACTGACCTGGAGAGGACAATAAATACTGACCTGGACAGTACAATAAACACTGAGCTGGAGAGTATAATAAATACTGACCTGGAGAGTACAATAAATACTGACCTGGAGAGTACAATAAATACTGACCTGGAGTGTACAATAAATAATGACCTTGAGACTACAATAAATACTAACCTGGAGAGTACAATAAATACTGATCTGTAGAGTACATAAAATACTGACCTGGAAAGGGCAATAAATACTGACCTGGAGAGTTCAATAAATACTGACCTGGAGAGTACAATAAATACTGACCTAGAGAGCACAATAAATAATGACCTGGAAAGTACAATAAATACTGACCTGGAGAGGGTAATACATACTGATCTGGAGAGTACAAAAAATACTGACCTGGAGTGTATAATAAATAGTGACCCCGAGAGTACAATAAATACTGACCTGAAGAGGGTAATAAATACTGACCTGGAGAGTACAATACATACTGATTTGGATAGTACAATAAATACTGCCCTGGAGAGAGCAATAAATTCTGACCTGGAGTCTGCAATAAATACTGACCTGCAGAGAACAATAAATAGTGACCTGGACAGGATAATAAATACTTAACTAGAGAGGGCAATAAATACTGACCTGGAAAGTACAATAAACTGTGACCTGGAGAGGGTAATAAATACTGACCTGGAGAGGGTAATAAATACAGACCTGGAGAGTACAATAAATACTGACCTGGAGAGCACAATAAATACTGACCTGGAGAGTACAATAAATACTGACCTGGAGAGGGTAATAAATACTGACCTGAAGAGTACAATAAATACTGACCTGGAGCGTACAATAAATAGTGATCTGGAGAGTACAATAAATATTGATTTGGAGAGTACAATAAATACTGACCTGGAGAGGGTAATAAATACTGACCTGGAGAGTGCAATAAATACTGACTTTGAGAGTACAATAAATACTGACCTGGAGAGCACAATAAATACTAACCTGGAGAGTATAATAAATACTGTCCTGTCGAGTACAATAAATACTGACCTGGAGAGGGCAATAAATACTGAGCTGGAGAGTACAATCAATACGGACCTGGAGAGTGCAATAAATACTGACCTGGAGTGTACAAGAAATACTTACAGGGGAGAATACAATAAATACTGAACTGGAGAGTACAACAAATACTGACCTGGAGAGTACAATAAACACTGATCTGGAGTGTACAATAAATACTGTCCTGGAGAGGACAATAAATACTGACCTGGACAGTACAATAAACACTGTCCTGTAGAGTACAATAAATACTGACCTGTCGAGTACAATAAATACTGACCTGGAGAGTACAATAATTACTGACCTGGAGTGTACAATAAATACTGACCAGGGGAGTACAATAAATACTGACCTGGAGAGTATAATAAATACTGACATGGAGACGGCAGTAAATACTGACCTGGAGAGTACAATAAATACTGACCTGGAGAGTACAATAAATACAATAAATACTGACCTGGAGAGTACCATAAAAACGACCTGGAGAGGGTAATAAATAGTGACCTGGAGAGTGCAATAAACACTGACCTGGAGAGTACAAAAATAATGACCTGGAGAGCTCAATAAATATTGACCTGGAGAGTACAATAAATACTGAACTGGAGAGTGCTATAAATGCTGATCCGGAGACTGCAATAAATACTGACCAGGAGAGGACAAAAAATACTGAACTGGATAGTACAATAAATACTGAGCTGGAGAGTATAATAAATACTGACCTGGAGAGTACAATAAATACTGACCTGGAGAGTACAATAAATACTGACCTGGAGTGTACAATAAATAATGACCTGGAGAGTATAATAAATACTAACCTGGAGAGTACAATAAATATTGACCTATCGAGTACAATAAATACTGAATTGGATAGGGCAATAAATACTGACCTGGAGAGTACAATAAATACGGACCTGGAGTGTACAATAAAAACTGACCTGGAGATTACAATAAATACTGACCGGGAGACGACAATAAATACTGACCAGGAGAGTACAATAAATACTGACTTGGAGAGTACAATAAATACTGACCTGGAGAGCACAATAAATGCTGACCTGGAGAGTATAATAAACACTGACCTGTCGAGTACAATAAATACGGACCTGGAGATTACAATAAATACTGACATGGAGAGTACAATAAAGACGGACCAGGAGAGTGCAATAAATACTGACATGGAGAGCACAATAAACACTGATCTGGAGTGTACAATAAATACTGACCTGGAGAGGACAATAAATACTGACCTGGACAGTACAATAAACACTGACCTGGAGAGGACAATAAATACTGACCTGTCGAGGACAATAAATATGACCTGGAGAGTACAATAAATACTGACCTGGAGTGTAGAATAAATACTGACCTGGGGAGTACAATAAATACTGACCTGGAGAGTACAATAAATACTGACATGGAGAGGGCAGTAAATACTGACCTGGAGAGTACAATAAATACTGACCTGGAGAGTACAATAAATACAATAAATACTGACCTGGAGAGTACCATAAAAACGACCTGGAGAGGGTAATAAATACTGACCTGGAGAGTGCAATAAACACTGACCTGGAGAGTACAAAAATAATGACCTGGAGAGCAAAATAAATATTGACCTGGAGAGTACAATAAATACTCACCTGAAGAGGGCAATAAATACTGACCTGGTGTGTACAATCAATACTGATCTGAAGAGTACAATAAATACTGACCTGGAGAGAACAATAAATTGTGACTTGGAGTGCACAATAAATACTGACCTGCAGAGTACAATAAATTTTGATCTGGAGACTACAATAAATACTGACCTGAAGAGTACAATACATACTGACCTGGAGAGTACAATAAATACTGACCTGGAGTGTAAAATAAATACTGACCTGGAGAGCACAATGAATAGTGACCTGGAAAGGACAATAAATACAGACCAGGACAGTACAATAAATACTGACATGGAGAGGCTAATAAATACTGATCTGGAGAGGGTAATAAATACAAACCATGAGAGTAAAATTAATACTGACCTGGAGAGGACAATAAATACTGACCTGGACAGTACAATAAACACTGAGCTGGAGAGTATAATAAATACTGACCTGGAGATTACAATAAATACTGACCTGGAGAGTACAATAAATACTGACCTGGAGTGTACAATAAATAATGACCTTGAGACTACAATAAATACTAACCTGGAGAGTACAATAAATACTGACCTGTAGAGTACAATAAATACTGACCTGGAGAGGGCAATAAATACTGACCTGCAGAGTTCAATAAATACTGAACAAGAGAGTACAATAAATACTGTCCTAGAGAGCACAATAAATAATGACCTGGAAAGTACAATAAATACTGACCTGGAGAGGGTAATACATACTGATCTGGAGAGTACAAAAAATACTGACCTGGAGTGTATAATAAATAGTGACCTCGAGAGTACAATAAATACTGACCTGGAGAGGGTAATAAATACTGACCTGGAGAGTACAATACATACTGATTTGGATAGTACAATAAATACTGCCCTGGAGAGAGCAATAAATGCTGACCTGGAGACTGCAATAAATACTGACCTGCAGAGAACAATAAATAGTGACCGGGACAGGATAATAAATACTTAACTAGAGAGGGCAATAAATACTGACCTGGAAAGTACAATAAACTGTGAACTGGAGAGTACAATAAATACTGACCTGGATATTACAACAACTACTTTCCTGGAGAATACAATAAATACTGACCTGGAGAGTACAATAAAAACGGACCTGGAGAGGGTAATAAATACTGACCTGGAGAGTGTAATAAATACAGACCTGGAGAGTACAATAAATACTGACAAGGAGAGCACAATAAATACTGACCTGGAGAGTACAATAAATACTGACCTAAAGAGGGTAATAAATACTGACCTGGAGAGCACAATAAATACTGACCTGGAGCGTACAATAAATAGTGATCTGGAGAGTACAATAAATAGTGATTTGGAGAGTACAATAAATACTGACGTGGAGTTTACAATAAATAATGACCTTGAGACTACAATAAATACTAACCTGGAGAGTACAATAAATACTGACATGTAGAGTACAATAAATACTGACCTGGAGAGGGCAATAAATACTGACCTGGAGAGTTCAATAAATACTGACCTGGTGAGTACAATAAATACTGACCTAGAGAGCACAATAAATAATGACCTGGAAAGTACAATAAATACTGACCTGGAGAGGGTAATACATACTGATCTGGAGAGTACAACAAATACTGACCTGGAGTGTATAATAAATAGTGACCTCGAGAGTACAATAAATACTGACCTGGAGAGGGTAATAAATACTGACCTGTAGAGTACAATACATACTGATTTGGATAGTACAATAAATACTGCCCTGGAGAGAGCAATAAATGCTGACCTGGAGACTGCAATACAAACTGACCTGCAGAGAACAATAAATAGTGACCTGGACAGGATAATAAATACTTAACTAGAGAGGGCAATAAATACAGACCTGGAAAGTACAATAAACTGTGACCTGGAGAGTACAATAAATACTGACTGGAGATTACAACAACTACTTTCCTGGAGAATACAATAAATACTGACCTGGAGAGTACAATAAAAACGGACCTGGAGAGGGTAATAAATACTGACCTGGAGAGGGTAATAAATACAGACCTGGAGAATACAATAAATACTGACCTGGAGAGCACAATAAATACTGACCTGGAGAGTACAATAAATACTGACCTGGAGAGGGTAATAAATACTGACCTGGAGAGTACAATAATACTGACCTGGAGCGTACAATAAATAGTGATCTGGAGAGTGCAATAAATACTGACTTGGAGAGTACAAAAAATACTGACCTGGAGAGCACAATAAATACTGACCTGGAGAGTATAATAAATAATGTCCTGTCGAGTACAATAAATACTGACCTGGAGAGGGCAATAAATACTGAGCTGGAGAGTACAATCAATACGGACCTGGAGAGTGCAATAAATACTGACCTTGAGAGTACAAGAAATACTTACAGGGGAGAATACAATAAATACTGAACTGGAGATTACAACAAATACTGACCTGGAGAGTACAATAAACACTGATCTGGAGTGTACAATAAATACTGTCCTGGAGAGGACAATAAATACTGACCTGGACAGTACAATAAATACTGACCTGGAGAGTACAATAATTACTGACCTGGAGTGTACAATAAATACTGACCTGGGGAGTACAATAAATACTGACCTGGAGAGTACAATAAATACTGACATGGAGACGGCAGTAAATACTGACCTGGAGAGTACAATAAATACGGACCTGGAGATTACATTAAATACTGACCTGGAGAGTACAATAAATACTGACCTGGAGAGTACAATAAATACAATAAATACTGACCTGGAGAGTACCATAAAAACGATCTGGAGAGGGTAATAAATACTGACCTGGAGAGGGCAATAAACACTGACCTGGAGAGTACAAAAATAATGACCTGGAGAGCACAATAAATATTGACCTGGAGAGTACAATAAATACTCAACTGGAGAGGGCAACAAATACTGACCTGGTGTGTACAATCAATACTGATCTGAAGAGTACAATAAATATTGACCTGGAGAGAACAATAAATTGTGACCTGGAGTGCACAATAAATACTGACCTGCATAGTACAATAAATTTTGTTCTTGAGACTACAATAAATACTGACCTGGAGAGTTCAATAAATAATGACCTGGAGTGTACAATAAATACTGACCTAGAGAGCACAATAAATAATGACCTGGAAAGTACAACAAATACTGACCTGGAGAGGGTAATACATACTGATCTGGAGAGTACAAAAAATACTGACCTGGAGTGTATAATAAATAGTGACCTCGAGAGTACAATAAATACTGACCTGGAGAGGGTAATAAATACTGACCTAGAGATTGCAATACATACTGAATTGGATAGTAAAATAAATACTGCCCTGGAGAGCTCAATAAATGCTGACCTGGAGACTGCAATAAATACTGACCTTGAGAGTGCAATAAATAATGACCTGGAGAGGGTAATAAATACTGACCTGCAGAGAACAATAAATAGAGACCTGGACAGGATAATAAATACTTAACTAGAGTGGGCAATAAATACTGACCTGGAAAGTATAATAAAGTGTGACCTGGAGAGTACAATAAATACTAACCTGGAGATTACAACAACTACTTTCCTGGAGAATACAATAAATAATGACCTGGAGAGTACAATAAAAACGGACCTGGAGAGGGTAATAAATACTGACCTGGAGAGGGTAATAAATATTGACCTGGAGAGTACAATAAATACTGACCTGGAGAGCACAATAAATACTGACCTGGAGAGTACAATAAATACTGACCTGGAGAGCACAATAAATACTGACCTGGAGAGTACAATAAAAACTGACCTGGAGAGGGTAATAAATACTGACCTGGAGAGTACAATAAATACTGACTTGGAGAGGGTAATAAATACTGACCTGGAGAGTACAATAATACTGACCTGGAGCGTACAATAAATAGTGATCTGGAGAGTATAATAAATAGTGATTTGGAGAGTACAATAAATACTGACCTGGAGAGGGTAATAAATACTGACCTGGAGAGTGCAATAAATACTGACTTGGAGAGTACAATAAATACTGACCTGGAGAGCACTATAAATACTGACCTGGAGAGTATAATAAATACTGACCTGTCGAGTACAATAAATACTGACCTGGAGAGTACAATAAATACTGACCTGGAGAGTACAATAAATACAATAAATACTGACCTGGAGAGTACCATAAAAACGACCTGGAGAGGGTAATAAATAATGACCTGGAGAGTGCAATAAACACTGACCTGGAGAGTACAAAAATAATGACCTGGAGAGCTCAATAAATATTGATCTGGAGAGTACAATAAATACTCACCTGGAGAGGGCAACAAATACTGACCTAGTGTGTACAATCAATACTGATCTGAAGAGTACAATAAATACTGACCTGGAGAGAACAATAAATTGTGAACTGGAGTGCACAATAAATACTGACCTGCATAGTACAATAAATTTTGTTCTTGAGACTACAATAAATACTGACCTGGAGAGTTCAATAAATACTGACCTGGAGAGTACAATAAATACTGACCTGGAGAGGGTAATAAATACTGACCTAGAGATTGCAATACATACTGATTTGGATAGTAAAATAAATACTGCCCTGGAGGGAGCAATAAATGCTGACCTGGAGACTGCAATAAATACTGACCTTGAGAGTGCAATAAATAATGACCTGGAGAGGGTAATAAATACTGACCTGCAGAGAACAATAAATAGAGACCTGGACAGGATAATAAATACTTAACTAGAGTGGGCAATAAATACTGACCTGGAAAGTATAATAAAGTGTGACCTGGAGAGTACAATAAATACTAACCTGGAGATTACAACAACTACTTTCCTGGAGAATACAATAAATAATGACCTGGAGAGTACAATAAAAACGGACCTGGAGAGGGTAATAAATACTGACCTGGAGAGGGTAATAAATATTGACCTGGAGAGTACAATAAATACTGACCTGGAGAGCACAATAAATACTGACCTGGAGAGTACAATAAATACTGACCTGGAGAGCACAATAAATACTGACCTGGAGAGTACAATAAAAACTGACCTGGAGAGGGTAATAAATAGTGACCCCGAGAGTACAATAAATACTGACCTGAAGAGGGTAATAAATACTGACCTGGAGAGTACAATACATACTGATTTGGATAGTACAATAAATACTGCCCTGGAGAGAGCAATAAATTCTGACCTGGAGTCTGCAATAAATACTGACCTGCAGAGAACAATAAATAGTGACCTGGACAGGATAATAAATACTTAACTAGAGAGGGCAATAAATACTGACCTGGAAAGTACAATAAACTGTGACCTGGAGAGGGTAATAAATACTGACCTGGAGAGGGTAATAAATACAGACCTGGAGAGTACAATAAATACTGACCTGGAGAGCACAATAAATACTGACCTGGAGAGTACAATAAATACTGACCTGGAGAGGGTAATAAATACTGACCTGAAGAGTACAATAAATACTGACCTGGAGCGTACAATAAATAGTGATCTGGAGAGTACAATAAATATTGATTTGGAGAGTACAATAAATACTGACCTGGAGAGGGTAATAAATACTGACCTGGAGAGTGCAATAAATACTGACTTTGAGAGTACAATAAATACTGACCTGGAGAGCACAATAAATACTAACCTGGAGAGTATAATAAATACTGTCCTGTCGAGTACAATAAATACTGACCTGGAGAGGGCAATAAATACTGAGCTGGAGAGTACAATCAATACGGACCTGGAGAGTGCAATAAATACTGACCTGGAGAGTACAAGAAATACTTACAGGGGAGAATACAATAAATACTGAACTGGAGAGTACAACAAATACTGACCTGGAGAGTACAATAAACACTGATCTGGAGTGTACAATAAATACTGTCCTGGAGAGGACAATAAATACTGACCTGGACAGTACAATAAACACTGTCCTGTAGAGTACAATAAATACTGACCTGTCGAGTACAATAAATACTGACCTGGAGAGTACAATAATTACTGACCTGGAGTGTACAATAAATACTGACCAGGGGAGTACAATAAATACTGACCTGGAGAGTATAATAAATACTGACATGGAGACGGCAGTAAATACTGACCTGGAGAGTACAATAAATACTGACCTGGAGAGTACAATAAATACAATAAATACTGACCTGGAGAGTACCATAAAAACGACCTGGAGAGGGTAATAAATAGTGACCTGGAGAGTGCAATAAACACTGACCTGGAGAGTACAAAAATAATGACCTGGAGAGCTCAATAAATATTGACCTGGAGAGTACAATAAATACTGAACTGGAGAGTGCTATAAATGCTGACCCGGAGACTGCAATAAATACTGACCAGGAGAGGACAAAAAATACTGAACTGGATAGTACAATAAATACTGAGCTGGAGAGTATAATAAATACTGACCTGGAGAGTACAATAAATACTGACCTGGAGAGTACAATAAATACTGACCTGGAGTGTACAATAAATAATGACCTGGAGAGTATAATAAATACTAACCTGGAGAGTACAATAAATATTGACCTATCGAGTACAATAAATACTGAATTGGATAGGGCAATAAATACTGACCTGGAGAGTACAATAAATACGGACCTGGAGTGTACAATAAAAACTGACCTGGAGATTACAATAAATACTGACCGGGAGACGACAATAAATACTGACCAGGAGAGTACAATAAATACTGACTTGGAGAGTACAATAAATACTGACCTGGAGAGCACAATAAATGCTGACCTGGAGAGTATAATAAACACTGACCTGTCGAGTACAATAAATACGGACCTGGAGATTACAATAAATACTGACATGGAGAGTACAATAAAGACGGACCAGGAGAGTGCAATAAATACTGACATGGAGAGCACAATAAACACTGATCTGGAGTGTACAATAAATACTGACCTGGAGAGGACAATAAATACTGACCTGGACAGTACAATAAACACTAACCTGGAGAGGACAATAAATACTGACCTGTCGAGGACAATAAATATGACCTGGAGAGTACAATAAATACTGACCTGGAGTGTAGAATAAATACTGACCTGGGGAGTACAATAAATACTGACCTGGAGAGTACAATAAATACTGACATGGAGAGGGCAGTAAATACTGACCTGGAGAGTACAATAAATACTGACCTGGAGAGTACAATAAATACAATAAATACTGACCGGGAGAGTACCATAAAAACGACCTGGAGAGGGTAATAAATACTGACCTGGAGAGTGCAATAAACACTGACCTGGAGAGTACAAAAATAATGACCTGGAGAGCAAAATAAATATTGACCTGGAGAGTACAATAAATACTCACCTGAAGAGGGCAATAAATACTGACCTGGTGTGTACAATCAATACTGATCTGAAGAGTACAATAAATACTGACCTGGAGAGAACAATAAATTGTGACTTGGAGTGCACAATAAATACTGACCTGCAGAGTACAATAAATTTTGATCTGGAGACTACAATAAATACTGACCTGAAGAGTACAATACATACTGACCTGGAGAGTACAATAAATACTGACCTGGAGTGTAAAATAAATACTGACCTGGAGAGCACAATGAATAGTGACCTGGAAAGGACAATAAATACAGACCAGGACAGTACAATAAATACTGACATGGAGAGGCTAATAAATACTGATCTGGAGAGGGTAATAAATACAAACCATGAGAGTAAAATTAATACTGACCTGGAGAGGACAATAAATACTGACCTGGACAGTACAATAAACACTGAGCTGGAGAGTATAATAAATACTGACCTGGAGATTACAATAAATACTGACCTGGAGAGTACAATAAATACTGACCTGGAGTGTACAATAAATAATGACCTTGAGACTACAATAAATACTAACCTGGAGAGTACAATAAATACTGACCTGTAGAGTACAATAAGTACTGACCTGGAGAGGGCAATAAATACTGACCTGCAGAGTTCAATAAATACTGAACAAGAGAGTACAATAAATACTGTCCTAGAGAGCACAATAAATAATGACCTGGAAAGTACAATAAATACTGACCTGTAGAGGGTAATACATACTGATCTGGAGAGTACAAAAAATACTGACCTGGAGTGTATAATAAATAGTGACCTCGAGAGTACAATAAATACTGACCTGGAGAGGGTAATAAATACTGACCTGGAGAGTACAATACATACTGATTTGGATAGTACAATAAATACTGCCCTGGAGAGAGCAATAAATGCTATCCTGGAGACTGCAATAAATACTGACCTGCAGAGAACAATAAATAGTGACCGGGACAGGATAATAAATACTTAACTAGAGAGGGCAATAAATACTGACCTGGAAAGTACAATAAACTGTGAACTGGAGAGTACAATAAATACTGACCTGGAGATTACAACAACTACTTTCCTGGAGAATACAATAAATACTGACCTGGAGAGTACAATAAAAACGGACCTGGAGAGGGTAATAAATACTGACCTGGAGAGTGTAATAAATACAGACCTGGAGAGTACAATAAATACTGACAAGGAGAGCACAATAAATACTGACCTGGAGAGTACAATAAATACTGACCTAAAGAGGGTAATAAATACTGACCTGGAGAGCACAATAAATACTGACCTGGAGCGTACAATAAATAGTGATCTGGAGAGTACAATAAATAGTGATTTGGAGAGTACAATAAATACTGACGTGGAGTTTACAATAAATAATGACCTTGAGACTACAATAAATACTAACCTGGAGAGTACAATAAATACTGACATGTAGAGTACAATAAATACTGACCTGGAGAGGGCAATAAATACTGACCTGGAGAGTTCAATAAATACTGACCTGGTGAGTACAATAAATACTGACCTAGAGAGCACAATAAATAATGACCTGGAAAGTACAATAAATACTGACCTGGAGAGGGTAATACATACTGATCTGGAGAGTACAACAAATACTGACCTGGAGTGTATAATAAATAGTGACCTCGAGAGTACAATAAATACTGACCTGGAGAGGGTAATAAATACTGACCTGTAGAGTACAATACATACTGATTTGGATAGTACAATAAATACTGCCCTGGAGAGAGCAATAAATGCTGACCTGGAGACTGCAATAAAAACTGACCTGCAGAGAACAATAAATAGTGACCTGGACAGGATAATAAATACTTAACTAGAGAGGGCAATAAATACAGACCTGGAAAGTACAATAAACTGTGACCTGGAGAGTACAATAAATACTGACTGGAGATTACAACAACTACTTTCCTGGAGAATACAATAAATACTGACCTGGAGAGTACAATAAAAACGGACCTGGAGAGGGTAATAAATACTGACCTGGAGAGGGTAATAAATACAGACCTGGAGAATACAATAAATACTGACCTGGAGAGCACAATAAATACTGACCTGGAGAGTACAATAAATACTGACCTGGAGAGGGTAATAAATACTGACCTGGAGAGTACAATAATACTGACCTGGAGCGTACAATAAATAGTGATCTGGAGAGTGCAATAAATACTGACTTGGAGAGTACAAAAAATACTGACCTGGAGAGCACAATAAATACTGACCTGGAGAGTATAATAAATAATGTCCTGTCGAGTACAATAAATACTGACCTGGAGAGGGCAATAAATACTGAGCTGGAGAGTACAATCAATACGGACCTGGAGAGTGCAATAAATACTGACCTTGAGAGTACAAGAAATACTTACAGGGGAGAATACAATAAATACTGAACTGGAGATTACAACAAATACTGACCTGGAGAGTACAATAAACACTGATCTGGAGTGTACAATAAATACTGTCCTGGAGAGGACAATAAATACTGACCTGGACAGTACAATAAATACTGACCTGGAGAGTACAATAATTACTGACCTGGAGTGTACAATAAATACTGACCTGGGGAGTACAATAAATACTGACCTGGAGAGTACAATAAATACTGACATGGAGACGGCAGTAAATACTGACCTGGAGAGTACAATAAATACGGACCTGGAGATTACATTAAATACTGACCTGGAGAGTACAATAAATACTGACCTGGAGAGTACAATAAATACAATAAATACTGACCTGGAGAGTACCATAAAAACGATCTGGAGAGGGTAATAAATACTGACCTGGAGAGGGCAATAAACACTGACCTGGAGAGTACAAAAATAATGACCTGGAGAGCACAATAAATATTGACCTGGAGAGTACAATAAATACTCAACTGGAGAGGGCAACAAATACTGACCTGGTGTGTACAATCAATACTGATCTGAAGAGTACAATAAGTATTGACCTGGAGAGAACAATAAATTGTGACCTGGAGTGCACAATAAATACTGACCTGCATAGTACAATAAATTTTGTTCTTGAGACTACAATAAATACTGACCTGGAGAGTTCAATAAATAATGACCTGGAGTGTACAATAAATACTGACCTAGAGAGCACAATAAATAATGACCTGGAAAGTACAACAAATACTGACCTGGAGAGGGTAATACATACTGATCTGGAGAGTACAAAAAATACTGACCTGGAGTGTATAATAAATAGTGACCTCGAGAGTACAATAAATACTGACCTGGAGAGGGTAATAAATACTGACCTAGAGATTGCAATACATACTGAATTGGATAGTAAAATAAATACTGCCCTGGAGAGCTCAATAAATGCTGACCTGGAGACTGCAATAAATACTGACCTTGAGAGTGCAATAAATAATGACCTGGAGAGGGTAATAAATACTGACCTGCAGAGAACAATAAATAGAGACCTGGACAGGATAATAAATACTTAACTAGAGTGGGCAATAAATACTGACCTGGAAAGTATAATAAAGTGTGACCTGGAGAGTACAATAAATACTAACCTGGAGATTACAACAACTACTTTCCTGGAGAATACAATAAATAATGACCTGGAGAGTACAATAAAAACGGACCTGGAGAGGGTAATAAATACTGACCTGGAGAGGGTAATAAATATTGACCTGGAGAGTACAATAAATACTGACCTGGAGAGCACAATAAATACTGACCTGGAGAGTACAATAAATACTGACCTGGAGAGCACAATAAATACTGACCTGGAGAGTACAATAAAAACTGACCTGGAGAGGGTAATAAATACTGACCTGGAGAGTACAATAAATACTGACTTGGAGAGGGTAATAAATACTGACCTGGAGAGTACAATAATACTGACCTGGAGCGTACAATAAATAGTGATCTGGAGAGTATAATAAATAGTGATTTGGAGAGTACAATAAATACTGACCTGGAGAGGGTAATAAATACTGACCTGGAGAGTGCAATAAATACTGACTTGGAGAGTACAATAAATACTGACCTGGAGAGCACTATAAATACTGACCTGGAGAGTATAATAAATACTGACCTGTCGAGTACAATAAATAATGACCTGGAGAGTACAATAAATACTGACCTGGAGAGTACAATAAATACAATAAATACTGACCTGGAGAGTACCATAAAAACGACCTGGAGAGGGTAATAAATAATGACCTGGAGAGTGCAATAAACACTGACCTGGAGAGTACAAAAATAATGACCTGGAGAGCTCAATAAATATTGATCTGGAGAGTACAATAAATACTCACCTGGAGAGGGCAACAAATACTGACCTAGTGTGTACAATCAATACTGATCTGAAGAGTACAATAAATACTGACCTGGAGAGAACAATAAATTGTGACCTGGAGTGCACAATAAATACTGACCTGCATAGTACAATAAATTTTGTTCTTGAGACTACAATAAATACTGACCTGGAGAGTTCAATAAATACTGACCTGGAGAGTACAATAAATACTGACCTGGAGAGGGTAATAAATACTGACCTAGAGATTGCAATACATACTGATTTGGATAGTAAAATAAATACTGCCCTGGAGAGAGCAATAAATGCTGACCTGGAGACTGCAATAAATACTGACCTTGAGAGTGCAATAAATAATGACCTGGAGAGGGTAATAAATACTGACCTGCAGAGAACAATAAATAGAGACCTGGACAGGATAATAAATACTTAACTAGAGTGGGCAATAAATACTGACCTGGAAAGTATAATAAAGTGTGACCTGGAGAGTACAATAAATACTAACCTGGAGATTACAACAACTACTTTCCTGGAGAATACAATAAATAATGACCTGGAGAGTACAATAAAAACGGACCTGGAGAGGGTAATAAATACTGACCTGGAGAGGGTAATAAATATTGACCTGGAGAGTACAATAAATACTGACCTGGAGAGCACAATAAATACTGACCTGGAGAGTACAATAAATACTGACCTGGAGAGCACAATAAATACTGACCTGGAGAGTACAATAAAAACTGACCTGGAGAGGGTAATAAATACTGACCTGGAGAGTACAATAAATACTGACCTGGAGAGGGTAATAAATATTGACCTGGAGAGTACAATAAATACTGATCTGGAGAGTACAATAAATACTGACCTGGAGAGTACAATGAATACTGACCTGGAGAGCACAATAAATACTGACCTGGAGAGTACAATAAATACTGACTTGGAGAGGGTAATAAATACTGACCTGGAGAGTACAATAATACTGACCTGGAGCGTACAATAAATAGTGATCTGGAGAGTATAATAAATAGTGATTTGGAGAGTACAATAAATACTGACCTGGAGAGGGTAATAAATACTGACCTGGAGAGTGCAATAAATACTGACTTGGAGAGTACAATAAATACTGACCTGGAGAGCACTATAAATACTGACCTGGAGAGTATAATAAATACTGACCTGTCGAGTACAATAAATACTGACCTGGAGAGTACAATAAATACTGACCTGGAGAGTACAATAAATACAATAAATACTGACCTGGAGAGTACCATAAAAACGACCTGGAGAGGGTAATAAATAATGACCTGGAGAGTGCAATAAACACTGACCTGGAGAGTACAAAAATAATGACCTGGAGAGCTCAATAAATATTGACCTGGAGAGTACAATAAATACTCACCTGGAGAGGGCAACAAATACTGACCTAGTGTGTACAATCAATACTGATCTGAAGAGTACAATAAATACTGACCTGGAGAGAACAATAAATTGTGACCTGGAGTGCACAATAAATACTGACCTGCATAGTACAATAAATTTTGTTCTTGAGACTACAATAAATACTGACCTGGAGAGTTCAATAAATACTGACCTGGAGAGTACAATAAATACTGACCTAGAGAGCACAATAAGTAATGACCTGGAAAGTACAATAAATACTGACCTGGAGAGGGTAATACATACTGATCTGGAGAGTACAAAAAATACTGACCTGGAGTGTATAATAAATAGTGACCTCGAGAGTACAATAAATACTGACCTGGAGAGGGTAATAAATAATGACCTGGAGAGTACAATACATACTGCCCTGGAGAGAGCAATACATGCTGACCTGGAGAGAGCAATAACTGCTGACCTGGAGACTGCAAAAAATACTGACCTTGAGAGTACAATAAATAATGACCTGGAGAGGGTAATAAATACTGACCGGCAGAGAACAATAAATAGTGACCTGGACAGGATAATAAATACTTAACTAGAGTGGGCAATAAATACTGACCTGGAAAGTACAGTAAACTGTGACCTGGAGAGTACAATAAATACTGACCTGAAGATTACAACAACTACTTTCCTGGAGAATACAATAAATACTGACCTGGAGAGTACAATAAAAACGGACCTGGAGAGTGTAATAAATACTGACCTGGAGAGGGTAATAAATACAGACCTAGAGAGTACAATAAATACTGACATGGAGAGGACAATAAATACTGACCTGGACTGTACAATGAACACTGAGCTGGAGAGTATAATAAATACTGACCTGGAGAGTACAATAAATACTGACCTAGAGAGTACAATAAATACTGATCTCGAGTGTACAATAAATATTGACCTGGAGAGTACAATAAATACTCACCTGGAGAGGGCAATAAATACTGACCTGGTGTGTACAATCAATACTGATCTGAAGAGTACAATAAATATTGACCTGGAGAGAACAATAAATTGTGACCTGGAGTGCACAATAAATACTGACCTGCATAGTACAATAAATTTTGTTCTTGAGACTAAACTAAATACTGACCTGGAGAGTTCAATAAATACTTACCTGGAGAGTACAATACATACTGCCCTGGAGAGAGCAATACATGCTGACCTGGAGAGAGCAATAAATGCTGACCTGGAGACTGCAAAAAATACTGACCTTGAGAGTGCAATAAATAATGACCTGGAGAGGGTAATACATACTGATCTGGAGAGTACAAAAAATACTGACCTGGAGTGTATAATAAATAGTGACCTCGAGAGTACAATAAATACTGACCTGGAGAGGGTAATAAATACTGACCTGGAGAGTACAATACATACTGATTTGGATAGTACAATAAATACTGCCCTGGAGAGAGCAATAAATGCTGACCTGGAGACTGCAATAAATACTGACCTTGAGAGTGCAATAAATAATGACCTGGAGAAGGTAATAAATACTGACCTGCAGAGAACAATAAATAGTGACCTGGACAGGATAATAAATACTTAACTAGAGTGGGCAATAAATACTGACCTGGAAAGTACAATAAACTGTGACCTGGAGAGTACAATAAATACTGACCTGGAGATTACAACAACATTCTTTCCTGGAGAATACAATAAATACTGACCTGGAGAGGGTAATAAATACAGACCTAGAGAGTACAATAAATACTGACATGGAGAGGACAATAAATACTGACCTGGACTGTACAATAAACACTGAGCTGGAGAGTATAATAAATACTGACCTGGAGAGTACAATAAATACTGACCTGGAGAGTACAATAAATACTGACCTGTAGAGTACAATAAATACTGACCTGGAAAGTGCCATAAATACTGAACTGGAGAGTATCATAAATAGTGACCAGGAGAGTATAATAAATTCGGACCTGGAAAGTGCAATATATACTGACCTGGAGAGTACAATAAATACTGACCTGGAGAGTACAATAAATACTGACCTGGAGAGCACAAAAAATACTGACCTGGAGAGTACAATAAATATTGATCTGGAGAGGGTAATAAATACTGACCTGGAGTGTACAATAAATACTGACCTGGAGAGTACAATAAATACTGACCTGGAGAGTACAATAAATACTGACCTGGAGAGCACAATAAATACTGACCTGGAGAGTACAATAAATACTGACCTGGAGAGGGTAATAAATACTGACCTGGAGAGTACAATAAATACTGACCTGGAGCGTACAATAAATAGTGATCTGGAGAGTACAATAAATAGTGATTTGGAGAGTACAATAAATACTGACCTGGAGAGGGTAATAAATACTGACCTGGAGAGTGCAATAAATACTGACTTGGAGAGTACAATAAATACTGACCTGGAGAGCACAACAAATACTGACCTGGAGAGTATAATAAATACTCACCTGGAGAGTACAATAAATACTGACCTGGAGAGTATAATAAATACTGACCTGGAGAGTACCATAAAAACGATCTGGAGAGGTTAATAAATATTGACCTGGAGAGTGCAATAAACACTGACCTGGAGAGTACAAATATAATGACCTGGAGAGCTCAATAAATATTGACCTGGAGAGTACAATAAATACTCACCTGGAGAGGGCAATAAATACTGACCTGGTGTGTACAATCAATACTGATCTGAAGAGTACAATAAATACTGACCTGGAGAGAACAATAAATTGTGACCTGGAGTGCACAATAAATACTGACCTGCATAGTACAATAAATTTTGTTCTGGAGACTACAATAAATACTGACCTGGAGAGTTCAATAAATACTGACCTGGAGAGTACAATAAATACTGACCTAGAGAGCACAATAAATAATGACCTGTAAAGTACAATAAATACTGACCTGGAGAGGGTAATACATACAATTCTGGAGAGTACAAAAAATACTGACCTGGAGTGTATAATAAATAGTGACCTCGAGAGTACAATAAATACTGCCCTGGAGAGAGTAATAAATACTGACCTGGAGACTGCAATAAATACTGACCTTGAGAGTGCAATAAATAATGACCTGGAGAGGGTAATAAATACTGACCTGCAGAGAACAATAAATAGTGACCTGGACAGGATAATAAATACTTAACTAGAGAGGGCAATAAATACTGACCTGGAAAGTTCAATAAACTGTGACCTGGGAATTACAATAAATACTGACCTGGAGAGGGTAATAAATACTGACCTGGAGAGGGTAATAAATACTGACCTGGAGAGGGTAATAAATACAGACCTAGAGAGTACAATAAATACTGATATGGAGAGGACAATAAATACTGACCTGGACTGTACAATAAACACTGAGCTGGAGAGTATAATAAATACTGACCTGGAGAGTACAATAAATACTGACCTGGAGAGTACAATAAATACTGATCTGGTGTGTACAATAAATAATGACCTGGAGATTACAATAAATACTAATCTGTAGAGTACAATAAATACTGACCTGTAGAGTACAATAAATACTGACCTGGAGAGTGCCATAAATACTGACCTGGAGAGTATCAAAAATAGTGACCAGGAGAGTATAATAAATTCGGACCTGGAAAGTGCAATATATACTGACCTGGAGAGTACAATAAATACTGACCTGGAGAGTACAATAAATACTGACCTGGAGAGCACAAAAAATACTGACCTGTAGAGTACAATAAATACTGATCTGGAGAGAGTAATAAATACTGACCTGGAGAGTACAATAATTACTGACCTGGAGAGTACAATAAATACTGACCTGGAGAGTACAATAAATACTGACCTGGAGAGCACAATAAATACTGACCTGGAGAGTACAATAAATACTGACCTGGAGAGGGTAATAAATACTGACCTGGAGAGTACAATAAATACTGACCTGGAGCGTACAATAAATATTGATCTGGAGAGTACAATAAATAGTGATTTGGAGAGTACAATAAATACTGACCAGGAGAGGGTAATAAATACTGACCTGGAGAGTGCAATAAATACTGACTTGGAGAGTACATTAAATACTGACCTGGAGAGCACAATAAATATTGATCTGGAGAGTACAATAAATAGTGATTTGGAGAGTACAATAAATACTGACCAGGAGAGGGTAATAAATACTGACCTGGAGAGTGCAATAAATACTGACCTGGAGAGTACAATAAATACTTACAGGGGAGAATACAATAAATACTGAACTGGAGAGTACAATAAATACTGACCTGTAGAGTACAATAAACACTGATCTGGAGTGTACAATAAATACTGACCTGGAGAACAATAAATACTGACCTGGACAGTACAATAAACACTGACCTGTAGAGTACAATAAATACTGACCTGTCGAGTACAATAAATACTGACCTGTAGAGTACAATAATTACTGACCTGGAGTGTACAATAAATACTGACCTGGGGAGTACAATAAATACTGACCTGGAGAGTACAATAATACTGACATGGAGAGGGCAGTAAATACTGACCTGGAGATTACAATAAATACGGACCTGGAGAGTACATTAAATACTGACCTGGAGAGTACAAAAAATACTGACCTGGAGTGTATAATAAATAGTGACCTCGAAAGTACAATAAATACTGACCTGGAGAGGGTAATAAATACTGACCTGGAGAGTACAATACATACTGAGTTGGATAGTACAATAAATACTGCCCTGGAGAGAGCAATAAATGCTGACCTGGAGACTGCAATAAATACTGACCTTGAGAGTGCAATAAATAATGACCTGGAGAGGGAAATAAATACTGACCTGCAGAGAATAATAAATAGTGACCTGGACAGGATAATAAATACTTAACAAGAGTGGGCAATAAATACTGACCTGGAAAGTACAATAAACTGTGACCTGGAGAGTACAATAAATACTGACCTGGAGAGCACAATAAAAACGGACCTGGAGAGGGTAATAAATACTGACCTGGAGAGGGTAATAAATACAGACCTAGAGAGTACAATAAATACTGACATGGAGAGGACAATAAATACTGACCTGGACTGTACAATAAACACTGAGCTGGAGAGTATAATAAATACTGACCTGGAGAGTACAATAAATACTGACCTGGAGAGAACAATAAATACTGATCTGGAGTGTACAATAAATAATGACCTGGAGAGTACAGAATACTAATCTGTAGAGTACAATAAATACTGGCCTGTAGAGTACAATAAATACTGACCTGGAGAGTGCCATAAATACTGACCAGGAGAGTATCATAAATAGTGACCAGGAGAGTATAATAAATTCGGACCTGGAAAGTGCAATATATACTGACCTGGAGAGTACAATAAATACTGACCTGGACAGTACAATAAATACTGACCTGGAGAGCAGAAAAAATACTGACCTGGAGAGTACAATAAATACTGATCTGGAGAGGGTAATAAATACTGACCTGGAGAGTACAATAAATACTGACCTGGAGAGTACAATAAATACTGACCTGGAGAGTACAATAAATACTGACCTGGAGAGCACAATAAATACTGATCTGGAGAGTACAATAAATACTGACCTGGAGAGGGTAATAAATACTGACCTGGAGAGTACAATAAATACTGACCTGGAGCGTACAATAAATAGTGATCTAAAGAGTAGAATAAATAGTGATTTGGAGAGTACAATAAATACTGACCTGGAGAGGGTAATAAATACTGACCTGGAGAGTGCAATAAATACTGACTTGGAGAGTACAATAAATACTGACCTGGAGAGCACAACAAATACTGACCTGGAGAGTATAATAAATACTGACCTGTCGAGTACAATAAATACTGACCTGGAGAGTACAATAAATACTGACCTGGAGAGTACAATAAATACTGACCTGGAGAGTACCATAAAAACGACCTGGAGAGGGTAATAAATATTGACCTGGAGAGTGCAATAAACACTGACCTGGAGAGTACAAAAATAATGATATGGAGAGCTCAATAAATATTGACCTGGAGAGTACAATAAATACTCACCTGGAAAGTACAATAAATACTGACCTGGTGTGTACAATCAATACTGATCTGAAGAGTACAATAAATACTGACCTGGAGAGAACAATAAATTGTGACCTGGAGTGCACAATAAATACTGACCTGCATTGTACAATAAATTTTGTTCTGGAGACTACAATAAATACTGACCTGGAGAGTTCAATAAATACTGACCTGGAGAGTACAATAAATACTGACCTAGAGAGCACAATAAATACTGACCTGGAGAGTACAATAAATACTGACCTGGAGAGCACAGAAAATACTGACCTGGAGAGTACAATAAATACTGATCTGGAGAGGGTAATAAATACTGACCTGGAGAGTACAATAAATACTGACCTGGAGAGTACAATAAATACTGACCTGGAGAGTACAATAAATACTGACCTGGAGATCACAATAAATACTGACCTGGAGAGTACAATAAATACTGACCTGGAGAGGGTATTAAATACTGACCTGGAGAGTACAATAAATACTGACCTGGAGCGTACAATAAATAGTGATCTGGAGAGTACAATAAATAGTGATTTGGAGAGTACAATAAATACTGACCTGGAGAGGGTAATAAATACTGACCTGGAGAGTGCAATAAATACTGACTTGGAGAGTACAATAAATACTGACCTGGAGAGCACAACAAATACTGACCTGGAGAGTATAATAAATACTGACCTGTCGAGTACAATAAATACTGGCCTGGAGAGTACAATAAATACTGACCTGGAGAATACAATAAATACTGACTTGGAGAGTACAATAAATACTGACCTGGAGAGCTCAATAAATATTGACCTGGAGAGTACAATAAATACTCACCTGGAGAGTACAATAAATACTGACCTGGTGTGTACAATCAATACTGATCTGAAGAGTACAATAAATACTGACCTGGAGAGTTCAATAAGTACTGACCTGGAGAGTACAATAAATACTAACCTAGAGAGCACAATAAATAATGACCTGGAAAGTACAATAATTACTGACCTGGAGAGGGTAATACATACTGATCTGGAGAGTACAAAAAATACTGACCTGGAGTGTATAATAAATAGTGACCTCGAGAGTACAATAAATACTGACCTGGAGAGGGTAATAAATACTGACCTGGAGGCTACAATACATACTGATTTGGATAGTACAATAAATACTGCCCTGGAGAGAGCAATAAATGCTGACCTGGAGACTGCAATAAATACTGACCTTGAGAGTGCAATAAATAATGACCTGGAGAGGGTAATAAATACTGACCTGCAGAGAACAATAAATAGTGACCTGGACAGGATAATAAATACTTAACTACAGAGGGCAATAAATACTGACCTGGAAAGTTCAATAAACTCTGAACTGGAGAGTACAATAAATACTGACCTGGAGAGGATAATAAATACTGACCTGGAGAGGGTAATAAATACTGATCTGGAGAGGGTAATAAATACAGACCTAGAGAGTACAATAAATACTGACATGGAGAGGACAATAAATACTGACCTGGACTGTACAATAAACACTGAGCTGGAGAGTATAATAAATACTGACCTGGAGAGTACAATAAATACTGACCTGGAGAGTACAATAAATACTGATCTGGAGTGTACAATAAATAATGACCTGGAGATTACAATAAATACTGATCTGTAGAGTACAATAAATACTGACCTGTAGAGTACAATAAATACTGACCTGGAGAGTGCCATAAATACTGACCTGGAGAGTATCATAAATAGTGACCAGGAGAGTATAATAAATTCGGACCTGGAAAGTGCAATATATACTGACCTGGAGAGTACAATAAATACTGACCTGGAGAGTACAATAAATACTGACCTGGAGAGCACAAAAAATACTGACCTGGAGAGTACAATAAATACTGATCTGGAGAGAGTAATAAATACTTACCTGGAGAGTACAATAAATACTGACCTGGAGAGCACAAAAAATACTGACCTGGAGAGTACAATAAATACTGATCTGGAGAGGGTAATAAATACTGACCTGGAGAGTACAATAAATACTGACCTGGAGAGTACAATAAATACTGACCTTGTGTGTACAATAAATACTGACCTGGAGAGGACAATAAATACTGACCTGGACAGTACAATAAACACTGACCTGTAGAGTACAATAAATACTGACCTATCGAGTTCAATAAATACTGACCTGGAGAGTACAATAATTACTGACCTGGAGTGTACAATAAATACTGACCTGGGGAGTACAATAAATACTGACCTGGAGAGTACAATAATACTGACATGGAGAGGGCAGTAAATACTGACCTGGAGATTACAATAAATACGGACCTGGAGAGTACATTAAATACTGACCTGGAGAGTACAGAAAATACTGACCTGGAGTGTATAATAAATAGTGACCTCGAAAGTACAATAAATACTGACCTGGAGAGGGTAATAAATACTGACCTCGAGAGTACAATACATACTGAGTTGGATAGTACAATAAATACTGCCCTGGAGAGAGCAATAAATGCTGACCTGGAGACTGCAATAAATACTGACCTTGAGAGTGCAATAAATAATGACCTGGAGAGGGAAATAAATACTGACCTGCAGAGAATAATAAATAGTGACCTGGACAGGATAATAAATACTTAACTAGAGTGGGCAATAAATACTGACCTGGAAAGTACAATAAACTGTGACCTGGAGAGTACAATAAATACTGACCTGGAGAGTACAATAAAAACGGACCTGGAGAGGGTAATAAATACTGACCAGGAGAGTATCATAAATAGTGACCAGGAGAGTATAATAAATTCGGACCTGGAAAGTGCAATATATACTGACCTGGAGAGTACAATAAATACTGACCTGGAGAGTACAATAAATACTGACCTGGAGAGCACAAAAAATACTGACCTGGAGAGTACAATAAATACTGATCTGGAGAGGGTAATAAATACTGACCTGGAGAGTACAATAAATACTGACCTGGAGAGTACAATAAATACTGACCTGGAGAGTACAATAAATACTGACCTGGAGAGCACAATAAATACTGACCTGGAGAGGGTAATAAATACTGACCTGGAGAGTACAATAAATACTGACCTGGAGCGTACAATAAATAGTGATCTAAAGAGTACAATAAATAGTGATTTGGAGAGTGCAATAAATACTGACCTGGAGAGGGTAATAAATACTGAGCTGGAGAGTGCAATAAATACTGACTTGGAGAGTACAATAAATACTGACCTGGAGAGCACAACAAATACTGACCTGGAGAGTATAATAAATACTGACCTGTCGAGTACAATAAATACTGACCTGGAGAGTACAATAAATACTGACCTGGAGAGAACAATAAATACTGACCTGGAGAGTACCATAAAAACGACCTGGAGAGGGTAATAAATATTGAACTGGAGAGTGCAATAAACACTGACCTGGAGAGTACAAAAATAATGATATGGATAGCTCAATAAATATTGACCTGGAGAGTACAATAAATACTCACCTGGAAAGTACAATAAATACTGACCTGGTGTGTACAATCAATACTGATCTGAAGAGTACAATAAATACTGACCTGGAGAGAACAATAAATTGTGACCTGGAGTGCACAATAAATACTGACCTGCATAGTACAATAAATTTTGTTCTGGAGACTACAATAAATACTGACCTGGAGAGTTCAATAAATACTGACCTGTAGAGTACAATAAATACTGACCTAGAGAGCACAATAAATACTGACCTGGAGAGTACAATAAATACTGACCTGGAGAGTACAATAAATACTGACCGGGAGAGTACAATAAATACTGACCTGGAGAGCACAATAAATACTGACCTGGAGAGTACAATAAATACTGACCTGGAGAGGTTAATAAATACTGACCTGGAGAGTACAATAAGTACTGACCTGGAGCGTACAATAAATAGTGATCTGGAGAGTACAATAAATAGTGATTTGGAGAGTACAATAAATACTGACCTGGAGAGGGTAATAAATACTGACCTGGAGAGTGCAATAAATACTGACTTGGAGAGTACAATAAATACTGACCTGGAGAGCACAACAAATACTGACCTGGAGAGTATAATAAATACTGACCTGTCGAGTACAATAAATACTGACCTGGAGAGTACAATAAATACTGACCTGGAGAGTACAATAAATACTAACCTGGAGAGTACCATAAAAACGACCTGGAGAGGGTAATAAATATTGACCTGGAGAGTGTAATAAACAATGACCTGGAGAGTACAAAAATAATGACCTGGAGAGCTCAATAAATATTGACCTGGAGAGTACAATAAATACTGACCTGGAGAGTACAATAAATACTGACCTGGAGAGCACAATAAATACTGACCTGGAGAGTACAATAAATACTGACCTGGAGAGGGTAATAAATACTGACCTGGAGAGTACAATAAGTACTGACCTGGAGCGTACAATAAATAGTGATCTGGAGAGTACAATAAATAGTGATTTGGAGAGTACAATAAATACTGACCTGGAGAGGGTAATAAATACTGACCTGGAGAGTGCAATAAATACTGACTTGGAGAGTACAATAAATACTGACCTGGAGAGCACAACAAATACTGACCTGGAGAGTATAATAAATACTGACCTGTCGAGTACAATAAATACTGACCTGGAGAGTACAATAAATACTGACCTGGAGAGTACAATAAATACTAACCTGGAGAGTACCATAAAAACGACCTGGAGAGGTTAATAAATATTGACCTGGAGAGTGCAATAAACAATGACCTGGAGAGTACAAAAATAATGACCTGGAGAGCTCAATAAATATTGACCTGGAGAGTACAATAAATACTCACCTGGAGAGTACAATAAATACTGACCTGGTGTGTACAATCAATACTGATCTGAAGAGTACAATAAATACTGACCTAGAGAGTTCAATAAGTACTGACCTGGAGAGTACAATAAATACTAACCTAGAGAGCACAATAAATAATGACCTGGAAAGTACAATAATTACTGACCTGGAGAGGGTAATACATACTGATCTGGAGAGTACAAAAAATACTGACCTGGAGTGTATAATAAATAGTGACCTCGAGAATACAATAAATACTGACCTGGAGAGGGTAATAAATACTGACCTGGAGAGTACAATACATACTGATTTGGATAGTACAATAAATACTGCCCTGGAGAGAGCAATAAATGCTGACCTGGAGACTGCAATAAATACTGACCTTGAGAGTGCAATAAATAATGACCTGGAGAGGGTAATAAATACTGACCTGCAGAGAACAATAAATAGTGACCTGGACAGGTTAATAAATACTTAACTAGAGAGGGCAATAAATACTGACCTGGAGAGGATAATAAATACTGACCTGGAGAGGGTAATAAATTCTGACCTGGAGAGGGTAATAAATACAGACCTAGAGAGTACAATAAATACTGACATGGAGAGGACAATAAATACTGACCTGGACTGTACAATAAACACTGAGCTGGAGAGTATAATAAATACTGACCTGGAGAGTACAATAAATACTGACCTGGAGAGTACAATAAATACTGATCTGGAGTGTACAATAAATAATGACCTGGAGATTACAATAAATACTAATCTGTAGAGTACAATAAATACTGACCTGTAGAGTACAATAAATACTGACCTGGAGAGTGCCATAAATACTGACCTGGAGAGTATCATAAATAGTGACCAGGAGAGTATAATAAATTCGGACCTGGAAAGTGCAATATATACTGACCTGGAGAGTACAATAAATACTGACCTGGAGAGTACAATAAATACTGACCTGGAGAGCACAAAAAATAGTGACCTGGAGAGCACAATAAATACTGACCTGGAGAGTACAATAAATACTGACCTGGAGAGGGTAATAAATACTGACCTGGAGAGTACAATAAATACTGACCTGGAGCGTACAATAAATAGTGATCTGGAGAGTACAATAAATAGTGATTTGGAGAGTACAATAAATACTGACCTGGAGAGGGTAATAAATACTGACCTGGAGAGTACAATAATTACTGACCTGGAGAGTACAATAAATACTGACCTGGAGAGTACAATAAATACTGACCTGGAGAGCACAATAAATACTGACCTGGAGAGTACAATAAATACTGACCTGGAGAGGGTAATAAATACTGACCTGGAGAGTACAATAAATACTGACCTGGAGCGTACAATAAATAGTGATCTGGAGAGTACAATAAATAGTGATTTGGAGAGTACAATAAATACTGACCTGGAGAGGGTAATAAATACTGACCTGGAGAGTGCAATAAATACTGACTTGGAGAGTACAATAAATACTGACCTGTAGAGCACAATAAATACTGACCTGGAGAGTATAATAAATACTGACCTGTCGAGTACAATAAATACTTACAGGGGAGAATACAATAAATACTGAACTGGAGAGTACAATAAATACTGACCTGGAGAGTACAATAAACACTGATCTGGAGTGTACAATAAATACTGACCTGGAGAGGACAATAAATACTGACCTGGACAGTACAATAAACACTGACCTGTAGAGTACAATAAATACTGACCTGTCGAGTACAATAAATACTGACCTGGAGAGGACAATAAATACAGACCTGGACAGTACAATAAATACTGACCTGGAGAGGCTAATAAATACTGATCTGGAGAGGGTAATAAATACAGACCTGGAGAGTACAATTAATACTGACCTGGAGAGGACAATAAATACTGACCTGGACAGCACAATAAACACTGAGCTGGAGATTATAATAAATACTGACCTGGAGAGTACAATAAATACTGACCTGGAGAGTATAATAAATACTGACCTGGAGTGTACAATAAATAATAACCTTGAGAGTACAATAAATACTAACCTGGAGAGTACAAAAAATACTGACCTGGAGAGGGTAATAAATACTGACCTGGAGAGTACTATACATACTGATCTGGAATCGTACAATAAATACTGCCCTGGAGAGTGCAATAAATGCTGACCTGGAGACTGCAATAAATACTGACCTGGAGAGTACAATAAATACTGACCTGGAGAGGGTAATAAATACTGACCTGGAGAGTACAATAAATACTGACCTGGAGCGAACAATAAATAGTGACCCGGAGAGTACAATAAATAGTGATTTGGAGAGTACAATAAATACTGACCTGCAGAGGGTAATAAATACTGACCTGGAGAGTGCAATAAATACTGACCTGGAGAGTACAATAAATACTGACCTGGAGAGCACAATAAATACTGACCTGGAGAGTACAATAAATACTGACCTGGAGAGGGTAATAAATATTGACCTGGATAGTACAATAAACTCTGACCTGGAGAGTACAATAAAAACTGACCTGGCGATTACAATAAATACTTACCTGGAGAGGGCAATAAATACTGACCTGGAGAGGGCAATAAATATTGACCTTGAGAGTGCGATATATACTGACCTGGAGAGTACAATAAATACTGAGCTGGAGAGTAAAATATATACTGACCTGGAGAGTACAATAAATACTGAACTGGAGAGGGTAATAAATACTGACCTGGAGAGGGTAATAAATATAGACCTGGAGAGTACAATAAATACTGAGCTGGAGAGTACAATAAATACTGACCTGGAGTGTAGAATAAATAATGACCTGGAGAGTACAAAAAATACTAATCTGTAAAGTACAATAAATACTGACCTGGAGAGGGCAATAAATACTGACCTGGAGAGTATAATAAATACTGACCAGGAGAGTATAATAAATACGGACCTGGAAAGTGCAATATATACTGACCTGGAGAGTACAATAAATACTGACCTGCAGAGTACAATAAATACTGACCTGGAGAGCACAATAAATACTGACCTGGAGAGTACCATAAAAACGACCTGGAGAGGGTAAAAAATACTGACCTGGAGAGTGCAATAAACACTGACCTGGAGAGTACAAAAATAATGACCTGGAGAGCACAATAAATATTGACCTGGAGAGTACAATAAATACTCACCTGGAAAGGGCAATAAATACTGACCTGGTGTGTACAATCAATACTGATCTGATGAGTACAATAAATACTGACCTGGAGAGAACAATAAATTGTGACCTGGAGTGCACAATAAATACTGACCTGCATAGTACAATAAATTTTGTTCTGGTGACTACAATAAATACTGCCTGAAGAGTACAATACATACTGACCTGGAGAGTACAATAAATACTGACCTGGAGTGTAAAATAAATACTGACCTGGAGAGTACAATAAATACTGACCTGGAGAGGACAATAAATACAGACGTGGACAGTACAATAAATACTGACCTGGAGAGGCTAATAAATACTGATCTGGAGAGGGTAATAAATACTGCCCTGGAGAGTGCAATAAATGCTGACCTGGAGACTGCAATAAATACTGACCTGGAGAGTGCAATAAATAATGAACTGGAGAGGGTAATATATACTGACCTGCAGAGAACAATAAATAGTGACCTGGACAGGATAATAAGTACTGACCTGGAGATTAAAATAAATACTGACCTGGAGAGTTCAATAAATACTAACATGGAGAGTACAATAAATATTGACCTTGAGAGTGCGATATATACTGACCTGGAGAGTACAATAAAAACTGACCTGGAGAGGGTAATAAATACTGACCTGGACAGTACAATAAACACTGACCTGTAGAGTACAATAAATACTGACCTGTCGAGTACAATAAATACTGACCTGGAGAGTACAATAATTACTGACCTGGAGTGTACAATAAATACTGACCTGGGGAGTACAATAAATACTGACCTGGAGAGTACAATAAATACTGACATGGAGAGGGCAGTAAATACTGACCTGGAGATTACAATAAATACGGACCTGGAGAGTACATTAATTACTGACCTGGAGAGTACAATAAATACTGACCTGGAGAGTATAATAAATACAATAAATACTGACCTGGAGAGTACCATAAAAACGAGCTGGAGAGGGTAATAAATACTGACCTGGAGAGTGCAATAAACACTGACCTGGAGAGTACAATAAATACTGACATGGAGAGGGCAGTAAATACTGACCTGGAGATTACAATAAATACGGACCTGGAGAGTACATTAAATACTGACCTGGAGAGTACAATAAATACTGACCTGGAGAGTACAATAAATACAATAAATACTGACCTGGAGAGTACCATAAAAACGAGCTGGAGAGGGTAATAAATACTGACCTGGAGAGTGCAATAAACACTTACCTGGATAGTACAAAAATAATGACCTGGAGTGCTCAATAAATATTGACCTGGAGAGTACAATAAATACTCACCTGGAGAGGGCAATAAATACTGACCTGGTGTGCACAATCAATACTGATCTGAAGAGTACAATAAATACTGACCTGGAGAGAACAATAAATTGTGACCTGGAGTGCACAATATATACTGACCTGCATAGTACAATAAATTTTGTTCTGGAGACTACAATAAATACTGACTACTGACGTGAAGAGTACAATACATACTGACCTGGAGAGTACAATAAATACTGACCTGGAGTGTAAAATAAATACTGACCTGGAGAGTACAATAAATACTGACCTGGAGAGGACAATAAATACAGACCTGGACAGTACAATAAATACTGACCTGGAGAGGCTAATAAATACTGACCTGGAGAGGGTAATAAATACAGACCTGGAGAGTACAATTAATACTGACCTGGAGAGGACAATAAATACTGACCTGGACAGTACAATAAACACTGAGCTGGAGAGTATAATAAATACTGACCTGGAGAGTACAATAAATACTGACCTGGAGAGTACAATAAATACTGACCTGGAGTGTACAATAAATAATGACCTTGAGAGTACAATAAATACTAACCTGGAGAGTACAAAAAATACTGACCTGGAGTGTACAATAAATAGTGACCTCGAGAGTACAATAAATACTGACCTGGAGAGGGTAATAAATACTGACCTGGAGAGTACTATACATACTGATCTGGATAGTACAATAAATACTGCCTTGGAGAGTGCAATAAATGCTGACCTGGAGACTGCAATAAATACTGACCTGGAGAGTACAATAATTCCTGACCTGGAGAGGGTAATAAATACTGACGTGGAGAGTACAATAAATACTGACCTGGAGCGTACAATAAATAGTGACCTGGAGAGTACAATAAATAGTGATTTGGAGAGTACAATAAATACTGACCTGCAGAGCGTAATAAATACTGACCTGGAGAGTGCAATAAATACTGACCTGGAGAGTACAATAAATACTGACCTGGAGAGCACAATAAATACTGACCTGGAGAGTACAATAAATACTGACCTGGAGAGAGTAATAAATACTGACCTGGAGAGTACAATAAATACTGACCTGGAGCGTAAAATAAATAGTGATCTGGAGAGTACAATAAATGGTGATTTGGAGAGTACAATAAATACTGACCTGGAGAGGGTAATAAATACTGACCTGGAGAGTGCAATAAATACTGACTTGGACAGTACAATAAATACTGACCTGGAGAGGCTAATAAATACTGACCTGGAGAGGGTAATAAATACAGACCTGGAGAGTACAATTCATACTGACCTGGAGAGGACAATAAATACTGACCTGGACAGTACAATAAACACTGAGCTGGAGAGGAGAATAAATACTGACCTGGAGAGTACAATAAATACTGACCTGGAGAGTACAATAAATACTGACCTGGAGTGTACAATAAATAATGACCTTGAGAGTACAATAAATACTAACCTGGAGAGTACAAAAAATACTGACCTGGAGTGTACAATAAATAGTGACCTCGAGAGTACAATAAATACTGACCTGGAGAGGGTAATAAATACTGACCTGGAGAGTACTATACATACTGATCTGGATAGTACAATAAATACTGCCCTGGAGAGTGCAATAAATGCTGACCTGGAGACTGCAATAAATACTGACCTGGAGAGTACAATAATTCCTGACCTGGAGAGGGTAATAAATACTGACGTGGAGAGTACAATAAATACTGACCTGGAACGTACAATAAATAGTGACCTGGAGAGTACAATAAATAGTGATTTGGAGAGTACAATAAATACTGACCTGCAGAGCGTAATAAATACTGACCTGGAGAGTACAATAAATACTGACCTGGAGAGGGTAATAAATACTGACCTGGAGAGTACAATAAATACTGACCTGGAGCGTACAATAAATAGTGATCTGGAGAGTACAATAAATGGTGATTTGGAGAGTACAATAAATACTGACCTGGAGAGGGTAATAAATACTGACCTGGAGAGTGCAATAAATACTGACCTGGAGAGTATAATAAATACTGACCTGTCGAGTACAATAAATACTGACCTGGAGAGGGCAATAAATACTGAGCTGGAGAGTACAATCAATACGGACCTGGAGAGTGCAATAAATACTGAACTGGAGAGTACAATAAATACTGACCTGGAGAGTACAATAAACAATGATCTGGAGTGTACAATAAATACTGACCTGGAGAGGACAATAAATACTGACCTGGACAGTACAATAAACACTGACCTGTAGAGCACAATAAATACTGACCAGTCGAGTACAATAAATACTGACCTGGAGCGTACAATAAATAGTGATCTGGAGAGTACAATAAATGGTGATTTGGAGAGTACAATAAATACTGACCTGGAGAGGGTAATAAATACTGACCTGGAGAGTGCAATAAATACTGACCTGGAGAGTATAATAAATACTGACCTGTCGAGTACAATAAATACTGACCTGGAGAGGGCAATAAATACTGAGCTGGAGAGTACAATCAATACGGACCTGGAGAGTGCAATAAATACTGAACTGGAGAGTACAATAAATACTGACCAGGAGAGTACAATAAACAATGATCTGGAGTGTACAATAAATACTGACCTGGAGAGGACAATAAATACTGACCTGGACAGTACAATAAATACTGACCTGGGGAGTACAATAAATACTGACCTGGAGAGTACAATAAATACTGATATGGAGAGGGCAGTAAATACTGACCAGGAGATTACAATAAATACGGACCTGGAGAGTACATTAAATACTGACCTGGAGAGTACAATAAATACTGACCTGGAGAGTACAATAAATACAATAAATACTGACCTGGAGAGTACCATAAAAACGAGCTGGAGAGGGTAATAAATACTGACCTGGAGAGTGCAATAAACACTGACCTGGAGAGTACAATAAATACTGACATGGAGAGGGCATTAAATACTGACCTGGAGATTACAATAAGTACGGACCTGGAGAGTACATTAAATACTGACCTGGAGAGTACAATAAATACTGACCTGGAGAGTACAATAAATACAATAAATACTGACCTGGAGAGTACCATAAAACGAGGTGGAGAGGGTAATAAATACTGACCTGGAGAGTGCAATAAACACTTACCTGGAGAGTACAAAAATAATGACCTGGAGTGCTCAATAAATATTGACCTGGAGAGTACAATAAATACTCACCTGGAGAGGGCAGTAAATACTGACCTGGTGTGCACAATCAATACTGATCTGAAGAGTACAATAAATACTGACCTGGAGAGAACAATAAATTGTGACCTGGAGTGCACAATAAATACTGACCTGCATAGTTCAATAAATTTTGTTCTGGAGACTACAATAAATAGTGACCTGGAGTGTAAAATAAATACTGACCTGGAGAGTACAATAAATACTGACCTGGAGAGGACAATAAATACAGACCTGGACAGTACAATAAATACTGACCTGGAGAGGCTAATAAATACTGATCTGGAGAGGGTAATAAATACAGACCTGGAGAGTACAATTAATATTGACCTGGAGAGGACAATAAATACTGACCTGGACAGTACAATAAACACTGAGCTGGAGAGTATAATAAATACTGACCTGGAGAGTACAATAAATACTGACCTGGAAGGTACAATAAATACTGACCTGGAGTGTACAATAAATGATGACCTTGAGAGTACAATAAATACTAACCTGGAGAGTACAAAAAATACTGACCTGGAGTGTACAATAAATAGTGACCTCGAGAGTACAATAAATACTGACCTGGAGAGGGTAATAAATACTGACCTGGAGAATACTATACATACTGATCTGGATAGTACAATAAATACTGCCCTGGAGATTGCAATAAATGCTGACCTGGAGACTGCAATAAATACTGACCTGGAGAGTACAATACATACTGACCTGGAGAGGGTAATAAATACTCACCTGGAGAGTACAATAAATACTGACCAGGAGCGTACAATTAATAGTGACCTGGAGAGTACAATAAATAGTGATTTGGAGAGTACAATAAATACTGACCTGCAGAGGGTAATAAATACTGACCTGGAGAGTGCAATAAATACTGACCTGGAGAGTACAATAAATACTGACCTGGAGAGCACAATAAATACTGACCTGGAGAGTACAATAAATACTGACCTGGAGAGGGTAATAAATATTGACCTGGAAAGTACAATAAACTCTGACCTGGAGAGTACAATAGAAACTGACCTGGCGATTACAATAAATACTTACCTGGAGAGGGCAATAAATACTGACCTGGAGATGGCAATAAATATTGACCTTGAGAGTGCGATATATACTGACCTGGAGAGTACAATAAATACTGAGCTGGAGAGAAAAATATATACTGACCTGGAGAGTACAATCAATACTGAACTGGAGAGGGTAATAAATACTGACCTGGAGAGGGTAATAAATACAGACCTGGAGAGTACAATAAATACTGACATGGAGAGGACAATAAATACTGACCTGGACTGTACAATAAACACTGAGCTGGAGAGTATATTAAATAATTACCTGGAGAGTACAATAAATACTGAGCTGGAGAGTACAATAAATACTGACCTGGAGTGTAGAATAAATAATGACCTGGAGAGTACAAAAAATACTAATCTGTAAAGTACAATAAATACTGACCTGGAGTGGGCAATAAATACTGACCTGGAGAGTATAATAAATACTGACCAGGAGAGTATAATAAATGCGGACCTGGAAAGTGCAATATATACTGACCTGGAGAGTACAATAAATACTGACCTGCAGAGTACAATAAATACTGACCTGGAGAGCACAAAAAATACTGACCTGGAGAGTACCATAAAGACGACCTGGAGAGGGTAATAAATACTGACCTGGAGAGTGCAATAAACACTGACCTGGAGAGTACAAAAATAATGACCTGGAGAGCACAATAAATATTGACCTGGAGAGTACAATAAATACTCACCTGGAAAGGGCAATAAATACTGACCTGGTGTGTACAATCAATACTGATCTGATGAGTACAATAAATACTGACCTGGAGAGAAAAATAAATTGTGACCTGGAGTGCACAATAAATACTGACCTGCATAGTACAATAAATATTGTTCTGGTGACGACAATAAATACTACCTGAAGAGTACAATACATACCGATCTGGAGAGTACAATAAATACTGACCTGGAGTGTAAAATAAATACTGACCTGGAGAGTACAATAAATACTGACCTGGAGAGGACAATAAATACAGACGTGGACAGTACAATAAATACTGACCTGGAGAGGCTAATAAATACTGATCTGGAGAGGGTAATAAATACAGACCTGGAGAGTACAATTAATACAGACCTGGAGAGGACAATAAATACTGACCTGGACAGTACAATAAACACTGAGCTGGAGAGTATAATAAATACTGACCTGGAGAGTACAATAAATACTGACCTGGACAGTACAATAAATACTGACCTGAAGTGTACAATAAATAATGACCTTGAGAGTACAATAAATACTAACCTGGAGAGTACAATAAATACTGACCTGTAGAGTACAATAAATACTGACCTGGAGAGGGCAATAAATACTGACCTGGAGAGTTCAAAAAATACTGACCTGGAGAGTACAATAAATACTGACCTGGAGAGCACAATAAATACTAACCTGGAGAGTACAATAAATACTGACCTGTAGAGTACAATAAATACTGATCTGGAGAGTACAAAAAATACTGACCTGGAGTGTACAATAAATAGTGACCTCGAGAGTACAATAAATACTGACCTGGAGAGGGTAATAAATACTGACCTGGAGAGTACTATACATACTGATCTGGATAGTACAATAAATACTGCCCTGGAGAGTGCAATAAATGCTGACCTGGAGACTGCAATAAATACTGACCTGGAGAGTGCAATAAATAATGAACTGGAGAGGGTAATATATACAGACCTGCAGAGAACAATAAATAGTGACCTGGACAGGATAATTAGTACTGACCTGGAGATTACAACATCTACTTACCTGGAGAATACAATAAATACTGACCTGGAGAGTACAATAAATACTAACATGGAGAGGGCAATAAATATTGACCTTGAGAGTGCGATATATACTGACCTGGAGAGTAGAATATATACTGACCTGGAGAGTAAAATAAATACTGACCTGGAGAGTACAATAAAAACTGACCTGGAGAGGGTAATAAATACTGACCTGGAGAGGGTAATAAATACAGACCTGGAGAGTACAATAAATACTGACCTGGAGAGCACAATAAATACTGACCTGGAGAGTACAACAAATACTGACCTGGAGAGGGTAATAAATACTGACCTGAAGAGTACAATAAATACTGACCTGGAGCGTACAATAAATAGTGATCTGGAGAGTACAATAAATAGTGATTTGGAGAGTACAATAAATACTGACCTGGAGAGGGTAATAAATACTGACCTGGAGAGTGCAATAAATACTGACTTGGAGAGTACAATAAATACTGACCTGGAGAGCACAATAAGTACTGACCTGGACAGTATAATAAATACTGAACTGTCGAGTACAATAAATACTGACCTGGAGAGGGCAATAAATACTGAGCTGGAGAGTACAATCAATCCGGACCTGGAGTGTGCAATAAATACTGACCTGGAGAGTACAATAAATACTTACAGGGGAGAATACAATAAATACTGAACTGGAGGGTACAATAAATACTGACCTGGACAGTATAATAAACACTGACCTGTAGAGTACAATAAATACTGACCTGTCGAGTACAATAAATACTGACCTGGAGAGT
Organism: Pristiophorus japonicus; assembly: GCF_044704955.1. Taxonomy (NCBI): domain Eukaryota; kingdom Metazoa; phylum Chordata; class Chondrichthyes; family Pristiophoridae; genus Pristiophorus; species Pristiophorus japonicus. The sequence continues at coordinate 3,434,678 of NW_027253324.1, forward strand.
ACAATAATTACTGACCTGGAGTGTACAATAAATACTGACCTGGGGAGTACAATAAATACTGACCTGGAGAGTACAATAAATACTGACATGGAGAGGGCAGTAAATACTGACCTGGAGATTACAATAAATAAGGACCTGGAGAGTACATTAAATACTGACCTGGAGAGTACAATAAATACTGACCTGGAGAGTACAATAAATACAATAAATACTGACCTGGAGAGTACCGTAAAAACGAGCTGGAGAGGGTAATAAATACTGACCTGGAGAGTGCAATAAACACTTACCTGGAGAGTACAAAAATAATGACCTGGAGATCTCAATAAATATTGACATGGAGAGTACAATAAATACTCACCTGGAGAGGGCAATAAATACTGACCTGGTGTGCACAATGAACACTGATCTGAAGAGTACAATAAATACTGACCTGGAGAGAACAATAAATTGTGACCTGGAGTGCACAATAAATAGTGACCTGCATAGTACAATAAATTTTGTTCTGGAGACTACAATAAATACTGACGTGAAGAGTACAATACATACTGACCTGGAGAGTACAATAAATACTGACCTGGAGTGTAAAATAAATACTAATCCTGGAGAGTACAATAAATACTGACCTGGAGAGGACAATAAATACAGACCTGGACATTACAATAAATACTGACCTGGAGAGGCTAATAAATACTGATCTGGAGAGGGTAATAAATACAGACCTGGAGAGGACAATAAATACTGACCTGGAGTGTACAATAAATAATGACCTTGAGAGTACAATAAATACTAACCTGGAGAGTACAAAAAATACTGACCTGGAGTGTACAATAAATATTGACCTCGAGAGTACAATAAATACTGACCTGGAGAGGGTAATAAATACTGACCTGGAGAGTACTACACATACTGATCTGGATAGTACAATAAATACTGCCCTGGAGAGTGCAATAAATGCTGACCTGGAGACTGCAATAAATACTGACCTGGAGAGTACAATAAATACTGACCTGGAGAGGGTAATAAATACTGACCTGGAGAGTACAATAAATACTGACCTGGAGCGTACAATAAATAGTGACCTGGAGAGTACAATAAATAGTGATTTGGAGAGTACAATAAATACTGACCTGCAGAGGGTAATAAATACTGACCTGGCGAGTGCAATAAATACTGACCTGGAGAGTACAAAAATACTGACCTGGAGAGCACAATAAATACTGACCTGGAGAGTACAATAAAAACTGACCTGGAGAGGGTAATAAATACTGACCTGGAGAGGGTATTAAATACTGACCTGGAGAGTACAATAAATACTGACCTGGAGAGCACAATAAATACTGACCTGGAGAGTACAATAAAGAGTGATTTGGAGAGTACAATAAATACTGACCTGGAGAGGGTAATAAATACTGACCTGGAGAGTGCAATAAATACTGACTTGGAGAGTACAATAAATACTGACCTGGAGAGCACAATAAGTACTGACCTGGACAGTATAATAAATACTGACCTGTCGAGTACAATAAATACTGACCTGGAGAGGGCAATAAATACTGAGCTGGAGAGTGCAATCAATACGGACCTGGAGAGTGCAATAAATACTGACCTGGAGAGTACAACAAATACTTACAGGGGAGAATACAATAAATACTGACCTGGGGAGTACAATAAATACTGACCTGGAGATTACAATAAATACTGACATGGAGAGGGCAGTAAATACTGACCTGGAGATTACAATAAATACGGACCTGGATAGTACATTAAATACTGACCTGGAGAGTACAATAAATACTGAACTGGAGAGTACAATAAATACAATAAATACTTACCTGGAGAGTACCATAAAAACGAGCTGGAGAGGGTAATAAATACTGACCTGGAGAGTGCAATAAACACTTACCTGGAGAGTACAAAAATAATGACCTGGAGTGCTCAATAAATATTGACCTGGAGAGTACAATAAATACTCACCTTGAGAGGGCAATAAATACTGACCTGGTGTGCACAATCAATACTGATCTGAAGAGTACAATAAATACTGACCTGGAGAGAACAATAAATTGTGACCTGGAGTGCACAATAAATACTGACCTGCATAATACAATAAATTTTGTTCTGGTGACTACAATAAATACTGACGTGAAGAGTACAATACATACTGACCTGGAGAGTACAATAAATACTGACCTGGAGTGTAAAATAAATACTGACCTGGAGAGTACAATAAATACTGACCTGGAGAGGACAATAAATACAGACCTGGACAGTACAATGAATACTGACCAGGAGAGGCTAATAAATACTGATCTGGAGAGGGTAATAAATACAGACCTGGAGAGTACAATTAATACTGACCTGGAGAGAACAATAAATACTGACCTGGACAGTACAATAAACACTGAGCTGGAGAGTACAATAAATAGTGACCTGGAGTGTACAATAAATAAAGACCTTGAGAGTACAATAAATACTAACCTGGAGAGTACAAAAAATACTGACCTGGAGTGTACAATAAATAGTGACCTCGAGAGTACAATAAATACTGACCTGGAGAGGTTAATAAATACTGACCTGGAGAGTACAAAACATACTGATCTGGATAGTACAATAAATACTGCCCTGGAGAGTGCAATAAATGCTGACCTGGAGACTGCAATAAATACTGACCTGGAGAGTACAATAAATACTGACCTGGAGAGGGTAATAAGTACTGACCTGGAGAGTACAATAAATACTGACCTGGAGCGTACAATAAATAGTGACATGGAGAGTACAATAAATAGTGATTTGGAGAGTACAATAAATACTGACCTGCAGAGGGTAATAAATACTGACCTGGAGAGTGCAATAAATACAGACCTGGAGAGTACAATAAATACTGACCTGGAGAGCACAATAAATACTGACCTGGAGAGTACAATAAATACTGATCTGGAGAGGGTAATAAATATTGACCTGGAAAGTACAATAAACTCTGACCTGGAGAGTACAATAAAAACTGACCTGGCGATTACAATAAATACTTACCTGGAGAGGGCAATAAATACTGACCTGGAGAGGGCAATAAATATTGACCTTGAGAGTGCGATATATACAGACCTGGAGAGTACAATAAATACTGACCTGGACTGTACAATAAACAGTGAGCTGGAGAGTATACTAAATACTGACCTGGAGAGTACATTAAATACTGACCTGGAGAGTACAATAAATACTGACCTGGAGTGTAGAATAAATAATGACCTGGAGAGTACAAAAAATACTAATATGTAAAGTACAATAAATACTGACCTGGAGAGGGCAAGAAATACTGACCTGGAGAGTATAATAAATACTGACCAGGAGAGTATAATAAATACGGACCTGGAAAGTGCAATATATACTGACCTGGAGAGTACAATAAATACTGACATGCAGAGTACAATAAATACTGACCTGGAGAGCACAATAAATACTGACCTGGAGAGTATCTTAAAAACGACCTGGAGAGGGTAATAAATACTGACCTGGAGAGTACAATTAATACAGATCTGGAGAGGACAATAAATACTGACCTGGACAGTACAATAAACACTGAGCTGGAGAGTATAATAAATACTGACCTGGAGAGTACAATAAATACTGACCTGGACAGTACAATAAATACTGACCTGAAGTGTACAATAAATAATGACCTTGAGAGTACAATAAATACTAACCTGGAGAGTACAATAAATACTGACCTGTAGAGTACAATAAATACTGACCTGGAGAGGGCAATAAATACTGACCTGGAGAGTTCAAAAAATACTGACCTGGAGAGTACAATAAATACTGACCTGGAGAGCACAATAAATAATGACCTGGAAAGTACAATAAATACTGACAAGGAGAGGGTAATACATACTGATCTGGATAGTACAAAAAATAATGACCTGGAGTGTACAATAAATAGTGACCTCGAGAGTACAATAAGTACTGACCTGGAGAGGGTAATAAATACTGACCTGGAAAGTACTATACATACTGATCTGGATAGTACAATAAATACTGCCCTGGAGAGTGCAATAAATGCTGGCCTGGAGACTGCAATAAATACTGACCTGGAGAGTTCAATAAATAATGAACTGGAGAGGGTAATATATACTGACCTGCAGTGAACAATAAATAGTGACCTGGACAGGATAATAAGTACTGACCTGGAGATTACAACATCTACTTACCTGGAGAATACAATAAATACTGACCTGGAGAGTACAATAAATACTAACATGGAGAGGGCAATAAATATTGACCTTGAGAGTGCGATATATACTGACCTGGAGAGTAGAATATATACTGACCTGGAGAGTAAAATAAATACTGACCTGGAGAGTACAATAAAAACTGACCTGGAGAGGGTAATAAATACTGTCCTGGAGAGGGTAATAAATACAGACCTGGAGAGTACAATAAATACTGACATGGAGAGGACAATAAATACTGACCTGGACTGTACAATAAACACTGAGCTGGAGATTATAATAAATACTGACCTGGAGAGTACAATAAATACTGACCTGGAGAGTACAATAAATACTGATCTGGAGTGTACAATAAATAATGACCTGGAGAGTACAATAAATACTAATCTGTAGAGTACAATAAATACTGACCTGTAGAGTACATTAAATACTGACCTGGAGAGGGCCTTAAATACTGACCTGGAGGGTATAATAAATACTGACCAGGAGAGTATAATAAATTCGGACCTAGAAAGGGCAATATATACTGACCTGGAGAGTACAATAAATACTGACCTGGAGAGTACAATAAAGACTGACCTGGAGAGCACAAAAAATACTGACCTGGAGAGTACAATAAATACTGATCTGGTGAGCGTAATAAATACTGACCTGGAGAGTACAATAAATACTGACCTGGAGAGTACAATAAATACTGACCTAGAGAGTACAATAAATACTGACCTGGAGAGCACAATAAATACTGACCTGGAGAGTACAATAAATACTGACCTGGAGAGGGTAATAAATACTGACCTGGAGAGTACAATAAATACTGACCTGGAGTGTACAATAAATAGTGACCTGGAGTGCACAATAAATACTGACCTGCATAGTACAATAAATTTTGTTCTGGTGACTACAATAAATACTGCCTGAAGAGTAAAATACATACTAACCTGGAGAGTACAATAAATACTGACCTGGAGTGTAAAATAAATACTGACCTGGAGAGTACAATAAATACTGACCTGGAGAGGACAATAAATACAGACGTGAACAGTACAATAAATACTGACCTGGAGAGGCTAATAAATACTGATCTGGAGAGGGTAATATATACAGACCTGGAGAGTACAATTAATACAGACCTGGAGAGGACAATAAATACTGACGTGGACAGTACAATAAACACTGAGCTGGAGAGGCTAATAAATACTGACCTGGAGAGGGTAATAAATACAGACCTGGAGAGTACAATTAATACTGACCTGGAGAGGACAATAAATACTGACCTGGACAGTACAATAAACACTGAGCTGGAGAGTATAATAAATACTGACCTGGAGAGTACAATAAATACTGACCTGGAGAGTACAATAAATACTGACCTGGAGTGTACAATAAATAATGACCTTGAGAGTACAATAAATACTGACCTGGAGAGGTTAATAAATACTGACCTGGAGAGTACTATACATACTGATCTGGATAGTACAAGAAATACTGCCCTGGAGAGTGCAATAAATGCTGACCTGGAGACTGCAATAAATACTGACCTGGAGAGTACAATAAATACTGACCTGGAGAGGGTAATAAGTACTGACCTGGAGAGTACAATAAATACTGACCTGGAGAGTACAATAAATAGTGACCTGGAGAGTACAATAAATAGTGATTTGGAGAGTACAATAAATACTGACCTGCAGAGGGTAATAAATACTGACCTGGAGAGTGCAATAAATACTGACCTGGAGAGTACAATAAATACTGACCTGGAGAGCACAATAAATACTGACCTGGAGAGTACAATAAATACTGATCTGGAGAGGGTAATAAATATTGTCCTGGAAAGTACAATAAACTCTGACCTGGAGAGTACAATAAAAACTGACCTGGCGATTACAATAAATACTTACCTGGAGAGGGCAATAAATACTGACCTGGAGAGGGCAATAAATATTGACCTTGAGAGTGCGATATATACAGACCTGGAGAGTACAATAAATACTGACATGGTGAGGTCAATAAATACTGACCTGGACTGTACAATAAACAGTGAGCTGGAGAGTATAATAAATACTGACCTGGAGAGTACATTAAATACTGACCTGGAGAGTACAATAAATACTGACCTGGAGTGTAGAATAAATAATGACCTGGAGAGTACAAAAAATACTAATATGTAAAGTACAATAAATACTGACCTGGAGAGGGCAATAAATACTGACCTGGAGAGTATAATAAATACTGACCAGGAGAGTATAATAAATACGGACCTGGAAAGTGCAATATATACTGACCTGGAGAGTACAATAAATACTGACCTGCAGAGTACAATAAATACTGACCTGGAGAGCACAATAAATACTGACCTGGAGAGTATCATAAAAACGACCTGGAGAGGGTAATAAATACTGACCTGGAGATGCAATAAACACTGACCTGGAGAGTACAAAAATAATGACCTGGAGAGCACAATAAATATTGACCTGGATAGTACAATAAATACTCACCTGGAAAGGGCAATAAATACTGACCTGGTGTGTACAATCAATACTGATCTGATGAGTACAATAAATACTGACCTGGAGAGAACAATAAATTGTGACCTGGAGTGCACAATAAATACTGACCTGCATAGTACAATAAATTTTGTTCTGGTGACTACAATAAATACTACCTGAAGAGTACAATACATACTGACCTGGAGAGTACAATAAATACTGACCTGGAGTGTAAAATAAATACTGACCTGGAGAGTACAATAAATACTGACCTGGAGAGTACAATAAATACAGACGTGGATAGTACAATAAATACTGACCTGGAGAGGCTAATAAATACTGATCTGGAGAGGGTAATAAATACAGACCTGGAGAGTACAATTAATACAGATCTGGAGAGGACAATAAATACTGACCTGGACAGTACAATAAACACTGAGTTGGAGAGTATAATAAATACTGACCTGGAGAGTACAATAAATACTGACCTGGACAGTACAATAAATACTGACCTGAAGTGTACAATAAATAATGACCTTGAGAGTACAATAAATACTAACCTGGAGAGTACAATAAATACTGACCTGTAGAGTACAATAAATACTGACCTGGAGAGGGCAATAAATACTGACCTGGAGAGTTCAAAAAATACTGACCTGGAGAGTACAATAAATACTGACCTGGAGAGCACAATAAATAATGACCTGGAAAGTACAATAAATACTGACCTGGAGAGGGTAATACATACTGATCTGGATAGTACAAAAAATAATGACCTGGAGTGTACAATAAATAGTGACCTCGAGAGTACAATAAATACTGACCTGGAGAGGGTAATAAATACTGACCTGGAAAGTACTATACATACTGATCTGGATAGTACAATAAATACTGCCCTGGAGAGTGCAATAAATGCTGGCCTGGAGACTGCAATAAATACTGACCTGGAGAGTTCAATAAATAATGAACTGGAGAGGGTAATATATACTGCCCTGCAGTGAACAATAATTAGTGACCTGGACAGGATAATAAGTACTGACCTGGAGATTACAACATCTACTTACCTGGAGAATACAATAAATACTGACCTGGAGAGTACAATAAATACTAACATGGAGAGGGCAATAAATATTGACCTTGAGAGTGCGATATATACTGACCTGGAGAGTAGAATATATACTGACCTGGAGAGTAAAATAAATACTGACCTGGAGAGTACAATAAAAACTGACCTGGAGAGGGTAATAAATACTGTCCTGGAGAGGGTAATAAATACAGACCTGGAGAGTACAATAAATACTGACATGGAGAGGACAATAAATACTGACCTGGACTGTACAATAAACACTGAGCTGGAGATTATAATAAATACTGACCTGGAGAGTACAATAAATACTGACCTGGAGAGTACAATAAATACTGATCTGGAGTGTACAATAAATAATGACCTGGAGAGTACAATAAATACTAATCTGTAGAGTACAATAAATACTGACCTGTAGAGTACATTAAATAGTGACCTGGAGAGGGCCTTAAATACTGACCTGGAGGGTATAATAAATACTGACCAGGAGAGTATAATAAATTCGGAGCTGGAAAGGGCAATATATACTGACCTGGAGAGTACAATAAATACTGACCTGGAGAGTACAATAAAGACTGACCTGGAGAGCACAAAAAATACTGACCTGGACAGTACAATAAATACTGATCTGGTGAGCGTAATAAATACTGACCTGGAGAGTACATTAAATACTGACCTGGAGAGTACAATAAATACTGACCTAGAGAGTACAATAAATACTGACCTGGAGAGCACAATAAATACTGACCTGGAGAGTACAATAAATACTGACCTGGAGAGGGTAATAAATACTGACCTGGAGAGTACAATAAATACTGACCTGGAGTGTACAATAAATAGTGACCTGGAGTGCACAATAAATACTGACCTGCATAGTACAATAAATTTTGTTCTGGTGACTACAATAAATACTGCCTGAAGAGTACAATACATACTAACCTGGAGAGTACAATAAATACTGACCTGGAGTGTAAAATAAATACTGACCTGGAGAGTACAATAAATACTGACCTGGAGAGGACAATAAATACAGACGTGAACAGTACAATAAATACTGACCTGGAGAGGCTAATAAATACTGATCTGGAGAGGGTAATACATACAGACCTGGAGAGTACAATTAATACAGACCTGGAGAGGACAATAAATACTGACCTGGACAGTACAATAAACACTGAGCTGGAGAGGCTAATAAATACTGACCTGGAGAGGGTAATAAATACAGACCTGGAGAGTACAATTAATACTGACCTGGAGAGGACAATAAATACTGACCTGGACAGTACAATAAACACTGAGCTGGAGAGTATAATAAATACTGACCTGGAGAGTACAATAAATACTGACCTGGAGAGTACAATATATACTGACCTGGAGTGTACAATAAATAATGACCTTGAGAGTACAATAAATACTGACCTGGAGAGGTTAATAAATACTGACCTGGAGAGAACTATACATACTGATCTGGATAGTACAATAAATACTGCCCTGGAGAGTGCAATAAATGCTGACCTGGAGACTGCAATAAATACTGACCTGGAGAGTACAATAAATACTGACCTGGAGAGGGTAATAAGTACTGACCTGGAGAGTACAATAAATACTGACCTGGAGAGTACAATAAATAGTGACCTGGAGAGTACAATAAATAGTGATTTGAAGAGTACAATAAATACTGACCTGCAGAGGGTAATAAATACTGACCTGGAGAGTGCAATAAATACTGACCTGGAGAGTACAATAAATACTGACCTGGAGAGCACAATAAATACTGACCTGGAGAGTACAATAAATACTGATCTGGAGAGGGTAATAAATATTGACCTGGAAAGTACAATAAACTCTGACCTGGAGAGTACAATAAAAACTGACCTGGCGATTACAATAAATACTTACCTGGAGAGGGCAATAAATACTGACCTGGAGAGGGCAATAAATATTGACCTTGAGAGTGCGATATATACAGACCTGGAGAGTACAATAAATACTGACATGGTGAGGTCAATAAATACTGACCTGGACTGTACAATAAATAGTGAGCTGGAGAGTATAATAAATACTGACCTGGAGAGTACATTAAATACTGACCTGGAGAGTACAATAAATACTGACCTGGAGTGTAGAATAAATAATGACCTGGAGAGTACAAAAAATACTAATATGTAAAGTACAATAAATACTGACCTGGAGAGGGCAATAAATACTGACCTGGAGAGTATAATAAATACTGACCAGGAGAGTATAATAAATACGGACCTGGAAAGTGCAATATATACTGACCTGGAGAGTACAATAAATACTGACCTGCAGAGTACAATAAATACTGACCTGGAGAGCACAATAAATACTGACCTGGAGAGTATCTTAAAAACGACCTGGAGAGGGTAATAAATACTGACCTGGAGAGTGCAATAAACACTGACCTGGAGAGTACAAAAATAATGACCTGGAGAGCACAATAAATATTGACCTGGATAGTACAATAAATACTCACCTGGAAAGGGCAATAAATACTGACCTGGTGTGTACAATCAATACTGATCTGATGAGTACAATAAATACTGACCTGGAGAGAACAATAAATTGTGACCTGGAGTGCACAATAAATACTGACCTGCATAGTACAATAAATTTTGTTCTGGTGACTACAATAAATACTACCTGAAGAGTACAATACATACTGACCTGGAGAGTACAATAAATACTGACCTGGAGTGTAAAATAAATACTGACCTGGAGAGTACAATAAATACTGACCTGGAGAGTACAATAAATACAGACGTGGATAGTACAATAAATACTGACCTGGAGAGGCTAATAAATACTGATCTGGAGAGGGTAATAAATACAGACCTGGAGAGTACAATTAATACAGATCTGGAGAGGACAATAAATACTGACCTGGACAGTACAATAAACACTGAGCTGGAGAGTATAATAAATACTGACTTGGAGAGTACAATAAATACTGACCTGGACAGTACAATAAATACTGACCTGAAGTGTACAATAAATAATGACCTTGAGAGTACAATAAATACTAACCTGGAGAGTACAATAAATACTGACCTGTAGAGTACAATAAATACTGACATGGAGAGGGCAATAAATACTGACCTGGAGAGTTCAAAAAATACTGACCTGGAGAGTACAATAAATACTGACCTGGAGAGCACAATAAATAATGACCTGGAAAGTACAATAAATACTGACAAGGAGAGGGTAATACATACTGATCTGGATAGTACAAAAAATAATGACCTGGAGTGTACAATAAATAGTGACCTCGAGAGTACAATAAATACTGACCTGGAGAGGGTAATAAATACTGACCTGGAAAGTACTATACATACTTATCTGGATAGTACAATACATACTGCCCTGGAGAGTGCAATAAATGCTGGCCTGGAGACTGCAATAAATACTGACCTGGAGAGTTCAATAAATAATGAACTGGAGAGGGTAATATATACTGACCTGCAGTGAACAATAAATAGTGACCCGGACAGGATAATAAGTACTGACCTGGAGATTACAACATCTACTTACCTGGAGAATACAATAAATACTGACCTGGAGAGTACAATAAATACTAACATGGAGAGGGCAATAAATATTGACCTTGAGAGTGCGATATATACTGACCTGGAGAGTAGAATATATACTGACCTGGAGAGTAAAATAAATACTGACCTGGAGAGTACAATAAAAACTGACCTGGAGAGGGTAATAAATACTGTCCTGGAGAGGGTAATAAATACAGACCTGGAGAGTACAATAAATACTGACATGGAGAGGACAATAAATACTGACCTGGACTGTACAATAAACACTGAGCTGGAGATTATAATAAATACTGACCTGGAGAGTACAATAAATACTGACCTGGAGAGTACAATAAATACTGATCTGGAGTGTACAATACATAATGACCTGGAGAGTACAATAAATACTAATCTGTAGAGTACAATAAATACTGACCTGTAGAGTACATTAAATACTGACCTGGAGAGGGCCTTAAATACTGACCTGGAGGGTATAATAAATACTGACCAGGAGAGTATAATAAATTCGGACCTGGAAAGGGCAATATATACTGACCTGGAGAGTACAATAAATACTGACCTGGAGAGTACAATAAAGACTGACCTGGAGAGCACAAAAAATACTGACCTGGAGAGTACAATAAATACTGATCTGGTGAGCGTAATAAATACTGACCTGGAGAGTACAATAAATACTGACCTGGAGAGTACAATAAATACTGACCTAGAGAGTACAATAAATACTGACCTGGAGAGCACAATAAATACTGACCTGGAGAGTACAATAAATACTGACCTGGAGAGGGTAATAAATACTGACCTGGAGAGTACAATAAATACTGACCTGAAGTGTACAATAAATAGTGACCTGGAGTGCACAATAAATACTGACCTGCATAGTACAATAAATTTTGTTCTGGTGACTTACAATAAATACTGCCTGAAGAGTACAATACATACTAACCTGGAGAGTACAATAAATACTGACCTGGAGTGTAAAATAAATACTGACCTGGAGAGTACAATAAATACTGACCTGGAGAGGACAATAAATACAGACGTGGACAGTACAATAAATACTGACCTGGAGAGGCTAATAAATACTGATCTGGAGAGGGTAATATATACAGACCTGGAGAGTACAATTAATACAGACCTGGAGAGGACAATAAATACTGACCTGGACAGTACAATAAACACTGAGCTGGAGAGTATAATAAATACTGACCTGGAGAGTACAATAAATACTGACCTGGAGAGTACAATAAATACTGACCTGTAGAGTACAATAAATGCTGACCTGGAGAGTTCAAAAAATACTGACCTGGAGAGTACAATAAATACTGACCTGGAGAGCACAATAAATAATGACCTGGAAAGTACAATAAATACTGACCTGGAGAGGGTAATACATACTGATCTGGAGAGTACAAAAAATACTGACCTGGAGTGTACAATAAATAGTGACCTCGAGAGTACAATAAATACTGACCTGGAGAGTGCAATAAATAATGAACTGGAGAGGGTAATATATACTGACCTGCAGAGAACAATAAATAGTGACCTGGACAGGATAATAAGTACTGACCTGGAGATTACAACATCTACTTACCTGGAGAATACAATAAATACTGACCTGGAGAGTACAATAAATACTAACATGGAGAGGGCAATAAATATTGATCTTAAGAGTGCGATATATACTGACCTGGAGAGTAGAATATATACTGACCTGGAGAGTAAAATAAATACTGACCTGGAGAGTACAATAAAAACTGACCTGGAGAGGGTAATAAATACTGACCTGAAGAGGGTAATAAATACAGACCTGGAGAGTACAATAAATACTGACCTGGAGAGCACAATAAATACTGACCTGGAGAGTACAATAAATACTGACCTGGAGAGGGTAATAAATACTGACCTGGAGAGTACAATAAATACTGACCTGGAGAGCACAATAAATACTGACCTGGAGAGTACAATAAATACTGACCTGGAGAGGGTAATAAATACTGACCTGGAGAGTACAATAAATACTGACCTGGAGCGTAAAATAAATAGTGATCTGGAGAGTACAATAAATAGTGATTTGGAGAGTACAATAAATACTGACCTGGAGAGGGTAATAAATACTGACCTGGAGAGTGCAATAAATACTGACTTGGAGAGTACAATAAATACTGACCTGGAGAGCACAATAAATACTGACCTGGAGAGTATAATAAATACTGACCTGTCGAGTACAATAAATACTGACCTGGAGAGGGCAATAAATACTGAGCTGGAGAGTACAATCAATACGGACCTGGAAAGTGCAATAAATACTGACCTGGAGAGTACAATAAATATTTACAGGGGAGAATACAATAAATACTGAACTGGAGAGTACAATAAATACTGACCTGGAGAGTACAATAAACACTGATCTGGAGTGTACAATAAATACTGACCTGGAGAGGACAATATGTACTGACCTGGACAGTACAATAAATACTGACCTGGAGAGTACAATAAATACTGACATGGAGAGGTCAGTAAATACTGACCTGGATATTACAATAAATACGGACCTGGAGAGTACATTAAATACTGACCTGGAGAGTAAAATAAATACTGACCTGGAGAGTACAATAAATCCAATAAATACTGACCTGGAGAGTACCATAAAAACGAGCTGGAGAGGGTAATAAATACTGACCTGGAGAGTGCAATAAACACTGACCTGGAGAGTACAATAAATACTGACATGGAGAGGGCAGTAAATACTGACCTGGAGATTACAATAAATACGGACCTGGAGAGTACATTAAATACTGACCTGGAGGGTACAATAAATACTGACCTGGAGAGTACAGTAAATACAATAAATACTGACCTGGAGAGTACCATAAAAACGAGCTGGAGAGGGTAATAAATACTGACCTGGAGAGTGCAATAAACACTTACCTGGAGAGTACAAAAATAATGACCTGGAGTGCTCAATAAATATTGACCTGGAGAGTACAATAAATACTCACCTGGAGAGGGCAATAAATACTGACCTGGTGTGCACAATCAATACTGATCTGAAGAGTACAATAAATACTGACCTGGAGAGAACAATAAATTGTGACCTTGAGTGCACAATATATACTGACCTGCATAGTACAATAAATTTTGTTCTGGAAACTACAACAAAAGGACAGAGGGTGTTAAAAAAACAAGCCTAAAGGCTTTGTGTCTTAATGCAAGGAGTATCCGCAATAAGGTGGATGAATTAACTGTGCAAATAGATGTTAACAAATATGATGTGATTGGGATTACGGAGACGTGGCTCCAGGATGAGCAGGGCTGGGAACTCAACATCCAGGGGTATTCAACATTCAGGAAGGATAGAATAAAAGGAAAAGGAGGTGGGGTAGCATTGCTGGTTAAGGAGGAGATGAAGGCAATAGTTAGGAAGGACATTAGCTTGGATGATGTGGAATCTATATGGGTAGAGCTGCAGAACACCAAAGGGCAAAAAACGTTAGTGGGAGTTGTGTACAGACCTCCAAACAGTAGTAGTGATGTTGGGGAGGGCATCAAACAGGAAATTAGGGGTGCGTGCAATAAAGTTGCAGCAGTTATAATGGGTGACTTTAATATGCACATAGATTGGGCTAACCAAACTGGAAGCAATACGGTGGAGGAGGATTTTCTGGAGTGCATAAGGGATGGTTTTTTAGACCAATATGTCGAGGAACCAACTTGGGGGGAGGCCATCTTAGACTGGGTGTTATGTAATGAGAAAGGATTAATTAGCAATCTCGTTGTGCGAGGCCCCTTGGGGAAGAGTGACCATAATATTGTGGAATTCTGCATTAGGATGGAGAATGAAACAGTTAATTCAGAGACCATGGTCCAGAACTTAAAGAAGGCTAACTTTGAAGGTATGAGGCGTGAATTGGCTGAGATGGATTGGCGAATGATACTTAAGGGGTTGACTGTGGATGGGCAATGGCAGACATTTAGAGACCGCATGGATGAACTACAACAATTGTACATTCCTGTCTGGCATAGAAATAAAAAAGGGAAGGTGGCTCAACCGTGGCTATCAAGGGAAATCAGGGATAGTATTAAAGCCAAGGAAGTGGCATACAAATTGGCCAGAAATAGCAGCGAACCTAGGGACTGGGAGAAATTTAGAACTCAGCAGAGGAGGACAAAGGGTTTGATTAGGGCAGGGAAAATGGAGTATGAGAAGAAGCTTGCAGGGAACATTAAGACGGATTGCAAAAGTTTCTTTAGATATGTAAAGAGAAAAAGGATAGTAAAGACAAATGTAGGCCCCCTGCAGTCAGAATCAGGGGAAGTCATAACGGGGAACAAAGAAATGGCGGACCAATTGAACAAGTACTTTGGTTCGGTATTCACGAAGGAGGACACGAACAACCTTCCGGTTATAAAAGGGGTCGGGGGGTCTAGTAAGGAGGAGGAACTGAGGGAAATCCTTATTAGCCGGGAAATTGTGTTGGGGAAATTGATGGGATTGAAGGCCGATAAATCCCCAGGGCCTGATGGACTGCATCCCAGAGTACTTAAGGAGGTGGCCTTGGAAATAGTGGATGCGTTGACAGTCATTTTCCAACATTCCATTGACTCTGGATCAGTTCCTATGGAGTGGAGGGTAGCCAATGTCACCCCACTTTTTAAAAAAGGAGGGAGAGAGAAAACAGGGAATTATAGACCGGTCAGCCTGACATCGGTAGTGGGTAAAATGATGGAATTAATTATTAAGGATGTCATAGCAGTGCATTTGGAAAGAGGTGACATGATAGGTCCAAGTCAGCATGGATTTGTGAAAGGGAAATCATGCTTGACAAATCTTCTGGAATTTTTTGAGGATGTTTCCAGTAGAGTGGATAAGGGAGAACCAGTTGATGTGGTATATTTGGACTTTCAGAAGGCGTTCGATAAGGTCCCACACAAGAGATTGATGTGCAAAGTTAGAGCACATGGGATTGGGGGTAGTGTACTGACATGGATTGATAACTGGTTGTCAGACAGGAAGCAAAGAGTAGGAGTAAATGGGTACTTTTCAGAATGGCAGGCAGTGACTAGTGGGGTACCGCAAGGTTCTGTGCTGGGGCCCCAGCTGTTTACACTGTACATTAATGATTTAGATGAGGGGATTAAATGTAGTATCTCCAAATTTTCGGATGACACTAAGTTGGGTGGCAGTGTGAGCTGCGAGGAGGATGCTGTGAGGCTGCAGAGCGACTTGGATAGGTTAGGTGAGTGGGCAAATGCATGGCAGATGAAGTATAATGTGGATAAATGTGAGGTTATCCACTTTGGTGGTAAAAACAGAGAGACAGACTATTATCTGAATGGTGACAGATTAGGAAAAGGGGAGGTGCAAAGAGACCTGGGTGTCATGGTACATCAGTCATTGAAGGTTGGCATGCAGGTGCAGCAGGCGGTTAAGAAAGCAAATGGCATGTTGGCCTTCATAGCAAGGGGATTTGAGTACAGGGGCAGGGAGGTGTTGCTACAGTTGTACAGGGCATTGGTGAGGCCGCACCTGGAGTATTGTGTACAGTTTTGGTCTCCTAACCTGAGGAAGGATATTCTTGCTATTGAGGGAGTGCAGCGAAGGTTCACCAGACTGATTCCCGGGATGGCGGGACTGACCTATCAAGAAAGACTGGATCAACTGGGCTTGTATTCACTGGAGTTCAGAAGAATGAGAGGGGACCTCATAGAAACATATAAAATTCTGACGGGGTTAGACAGGTTAGATGCAGGAAGAATGTTCCCAATGTTGGGGAAGTCCAGAACCAGGGGTCACAGTCTAAGGATAAGGGGTAAGCCATTTAGGACCGAGATGCGGAGGAACTTCTTCACCCAGAGAGTGGTGAACCTGTGGAATTCTCTACCACAGAAAGTTGTTGAGGCCAATTCACTAAATATATTCAAAAAGGAGTTCGATGAGGTCCTTACTGCTAGGGGGATCAAGGGGTATGGCGAGAAAGCAGGAATGGGGTACTGAAGTTGAATGTTCAGCCATGAACTCATTGAATGGCGGTGCAGGCTAGAAGGGCCGAATGGCCTACTCCTGCACCTATTTTCTATGTTTCTATGTTTCTATGTTTCTAAATACTGACGTGAAGAGTACAATCCATACTGACCTGGTGAGTACAATAAATACTGACCTGTAGTGTAAAATAAATACTGACCTGGAGAGTACAATAAATACTGACCTGGAGAGGACAATAAATACAGACCTGGACAGTACAATAAATACTGACCTGGAGAGGCTAATAAATACTGATCTGGAGAGGGTAATAAATACAGACCTGGAGAGTACAATAAATACTGACCTGGAGAGTACAATAAATACTGACCTGTAGAGTACAATAAATGCTGACCTGGAGAGTTCAAAAAATACTGACCTGGAGAGTACAATAAATACTGACCTGGAGAGCACAATAAATAATGACCTGGAAAGTACAATAAATACTGACCTGGAGAGGGTAATACATACTGATCTGGAGAGTACAAAAAATACTGACCTGGAGTGTACAATAAATAGTGACCTCGAGAGTACAATAAATACTGACCTGGAGAGTGCAATAAATAATGAACTGGAGAGGGTAATATATACTGACCTGCAGAGAACAATAAATAGTGACCTGGACAGGATAATAAGTACTGACCTGGAGATTACAACATCTACTTACCTGGAGAATACAATAAATACTGACTTGGAGAGTACAATAAATACTAACATGGAGAGGGCAATAAATATTGATCTTAAGAGTGCGATATATACTGACCTGGAGAGTAGAATATATACTGACCTGGAGAGTAAAATAAATACTGACCTGGAGAGTACAATAAAAACTGACCTGGAGAGGGTAATAAATACTGACCTGAAGAGGGTAATAAATACAGACCTGGAGAGTACAATAAATACTGACCTGGAGAGCACAATAAATACTGACCTGGAGAGTACAATAAATACTGACCTGGAGAGGGTAATAAATACTGACCTGGAGAGTACAATAAATACTGACCTGGAGAGCACAATAAATACTGACCTGGAGAGTACAATAAATACTGACCTGGAGAGGGTAATAAATACTGACCTGGAGAGTACAATAAATACTGACCTGGAGCGTAAAATAAATAGTGATCTGGAGAGTACAATAAATAGTGATTTGGAGAGTACAATAAATACTGACCTGGAGAGGGTAATAAATACTGACCTGGAGAGTGCAATAAATACTGACCTGGAGAGCACAATAAATACTGACCTGGAGAGTATAATAAATACTGACCTGTCGAGTACAATAAATACTGACCTGGAGAGGGCAATAAATACTGAGCTGGAGAGTACAATCAATACGGACCTGGAAAGTGCAATAAATACTGACCTGGAGAGTACAATAAATATTTACAGGGGAGAATACAATAAATACTGAACTGGAGAGTACAATAAATACTGACCTGGAGAGTACAATAAACACTGATCTGGAGTGTACAATAAATACTGACCTGGAGAGGACAATATGTACTGACCTGGACAGTACAATAAATACTGACCTGGAGAGTACAATAAATACTGACATGGAGAGGTCAGTAAATACTGACCTGGATATTACAATAAATACGGACCTGGAGAGTACATTAAATACTGACCTGGAGAGTACAATAAATACTGACCTGGAGAGTACAATAAATCCAATAAATACTGACCTGGAGAGTACCATAAAAACGAGCTGGAGAGGGTAATAAATACTGACCTGGAGAGTGCAATAAACACTGACCTGGAGAGTACAATAAATACTGACATGGAGAGGGCAGTAAATACTGACCTGGAGATTACAATAAATACGGACCTGGAGAGTACATTAAATACTGACCTGGAGGGTACAATAAATACTGACCTGGAGAGTACAGTAAATACAATAAATACTGACCTGGAGAGTACCATAAAAACGAGCTGGAGAGGGTAATAAATACTGACCTGGAGAGTGCAATAAACACTTACCTGGAGAGTACAAAAATAATGACCTGGAGTGCTCAATAAATATTGACCTGGAGAGTACAATAAATACTCACCTGGAGAGGGCAATAAATACTGACCTGGTGTGCACAATCAATACTGATCTGAAGAGTACAATAAATACTGACCTGGAGAGAACAATAAATTGTGACCTTGAGTGCACAATATATACTGACCTGCATAGTACAATAAATTTTGTTCTGGAAACTACAACAAAAGGACAGAGGGTGTTAAAAAAACAAGCCTAAAGGCTTTGTGTCTTAATGCAAGGAGTATCCGCAATAAGGTGGATGAATTAACTGTGCAAATAGATGTTAACAAATATGATGTGATTGGGATTACGGAGACGTGGCTCCAGGATGAGCAGGGCTGGGAACTCAACATCCATGGGTATTCAACATTCAGGAAGGATAGAATAAAAGGAAAAGGAGGTGGGGTAGCATTGCTGGTTAAGGAGGAGATGAAGGCAATAGTTAGGAAGGACATTAGCTTGGATGATGTGGAATCTATATGGGTAGAGCTGCAGAACACCAAAGGGCAAAAAACGTTAGTGGGAGTTGTGTACAGACCTCCAAACAGTAGTAGTGATGTTGGGGAGGGCATCAAACAGGAAATTAGGGGTGCGTGCAATAAAGTTGCAGCAGTTATAATGGGTGACTTTAATATGCACATAGATTGGGCTAACCAAACTGGAAGCAATACGGTGGAGGAGGATTTTCTGGAGTGCATAAGGGATGGTTTTTTAGACCAATATGTCGAGGAACCAACTTGGGGGGAGGCCATCTTAGACTGGGTGTTATGTAATGAGAAAGGATTAATTAGCAATCTCGTTGTGCGAGGCCCCTTGGGGAAGAGTGACCATAATATGGTGGAATTCTGCATTAGGATGGAGAATGAAACAGTTAATTCAGAGACCATGGTCCAGAACTTAAAGAAGGCTAACTTTGAAGGTATGAGGCGTGAATTGGCTGAGATGGATTGGCGAATGATACTTAAGGGGTTGACTGTGGATGGGCAATGGCAGACATTTAGAGACCGCATGGATGAACTACAACAATTGTACATTCCTGTCTGGCATAGAAATAAAAAAGGGAAGGTGGCTCAACCGTGGCTATCAAGGGAAATCAGGGATAGTATTAAAGCCAAGGAAGTGGCATACAAATTGGCCAGAAATAGCAGCGAACCTAGGGACTGGGAGAAATTTAGAACTCAGCAGAGGAGGACAAAGGGTTTGATTAGGGCAGGGAAAATGGAGTATGAGAAGAAGCTTGCAGGGAACATTAAGACGGATTGCAAAAGTTTCTTTAGATATGTAAAGAGAAAAAGGATAGTAAAGACAAATGTAGGCCCCCTGCAGTCAGAATCAGGGGAAGTCATAACGGGGAACAAAGAAATGGCGGACCAATTGAACAAGTACTTTGGTTCGGTATTCACGAAGGAGGACACGAACAACCTTCCGGTTATAAAAGGGGTCGGGGGGTCTAGTAAGGAGGAGGAACTGAGGGAAATCCTTATTAGCCGGGAAATTGTGTTGGGGAAATTGATGGGATTGAAGGCCGATAAATCCCCAGGGCCTGATGGACTGCATCCCAGAGTACTTAAGGAGGTGGCCTTGGAAATAGTGGATGCGTTGACAGTCATTTTCCAACATTCCATTGACTCTGGATCAGTTCCTATGGAGTGGAGGGTAGCCAATGTCACCCCACTTTTTAAAAAAGGAGGGAGAGAGAAAACAGGGAATTATAGACCGGTCAGCCTGACATCGGTAGTGGGTAAAATGATGGAATCAATTATTAAGGATGTCATAGCAGTGCATTTGGAAAGAGGTGACATGATAGGTCCAAGTCAGCATGGATTTGTGAAAGGGAAATCATGCTTGACAAATCTTCTGGAATTTTTTGAGGATGTTTCCAGTAGAGTGGATAAGGGAGAACCAGTTGATGTGGTATATTTGGACTTTCAGAAGGCGTTCGATAAGGTCCCACACAAGAGATTGATGTGCAAAGTTAGAGCACATGGGATTGGGGGTAGTGTACTGACATGGATTGATAACTGGTTGTCAGACAGGAAGCAAAGAGTAGGAGTAAATGGGTACTTTTCAGAATGGCAGGCAGTGACTAGTGGGGTACCGCAAGGTTCTGTGCTGGGGCCCCAGCTGTTTACACTGTACATTAATGATTTAGATGAGGGGATTAAATGTAGTATCTCCAAATTTTCGGATGACACTAAGTTGGGTGGCAGTGTGAGCTGCGAGGAGGATGCTGTGAGGCTGCAGAGCGACTTGGATAGGTTAGGTGAGTGGGCAAATGCATGGCAGATGAAGTATAATGTGGATAAATGTGAGGTTATCCACTTTGGTGGTAAAAACAGAGAGACAGACTATTAGCTGAATGGTGACAGATTAGGAAAAGGGGAGGTGCAAAGAGACCTGGGTGTCATGGTACATCAGTCATTGAAGGTTGGCATGCAGGTGCAGCAGGCGGTTAAGAAAGCAAATGGCATGTTGGCCTTCATAGCAAGGGGATTTGAGTACAGGGGCAGGGAGGTGTTGCTACAGTTGTACAGGGCATTGGTGAGGCCGCACCTGGAGTATTGTGTACAGTTTTGGTCTCCTAACCTGAGGAAGGATATTCTTGCTATTGAGGGAGTGCAGCGAAGGTTCACCAGACTGATTCCCGGGATGGCGGGACTGACCTATCAAGAAAGACTGGATCAACTGGGCTTGTATTCACTGGAGTTCAGAAGAATGAGAGGGGACCTCATAGAAACATATAAAATTCTGACGGGGTTAGACAGGTTAGATGCAGGAAGAATGTTCCCAATGTTGGGGAAGTCCAGAACCAGGGGTCACAGTCTAAGGATAAGGGGTAAGCCATTTAGGACCGAGATGCGGAGGAACTTCTTCACCCAGAGAGTGGTGAACCTGTGGAATTCTCTACCACAGAAAGTTGTTGAGGCCAATTCACTAAATATATTCAAAAAGGAGTTAGATGAGGTCCTTACTGCTAGGGGGATCAAGGGGTATGGCGAGAAAGCAGGAATGGGGTACTGAAGTTGAATGTTCAGCCATGAACTCATTGAATGGCGGTGCAGGCTAGAAGGGCCGAATGGCCTACTCCTGCACCTATTTTCTATGTTTCTATGTTTCTATGTTTCTAAATACTGACGTGAAGAGTACAATCCATACTGACCTGGTGAGTACAATAAATACTGACCTGTAGTGTAAAATAAATACTGACCTGGAGAGTACAATAAATACTGACCTGGAGAGGACAATAAATACAGACCTGGACAGTACAATAAATACTGACCTGGAGAGGCTAATAAATACTGATCTGGAGAGGGTAATAAATACAGACCTGGAGAGTACAATTAATACTGAGCTGGAGAGGACAATAAATACTGACCTGGACAGTACAATAAACACTGAGCTGGACAGTATAATAAATACTGACCTGGAGAGTACAATAAATACTGACCTGGAGAGTACAATAAATATTGACCTGGAGTGTACAATAAATAATGACCTTGAGAGTACAATAAATACTAACCTGGAGAGTACAAAAAATACTGACCTGGAGTGTACAATAAATAGTGACCTCGAGAGTACAATACATACTGACCTGGAGAGGGTAATAAATACTGACCTGGAGAGTACTATACATACTGGTCTGGATAGTACAATAAATACTGCCCTGGAGAGTGCAATAAATGCTGACCTGGAGACTGCAATAAATACTGACCTGGAGAGTACAATAAATACTGACCTGGAGAGGGTAATAAATACTGACCTGGAGAGCACAATAAATACTGAACTGGAGCGTACAATAAATAGTGACCTGGAGAGTACAATAAATAGTGATTTGGAGATTACAATAAATACTGACCTGCAGAGGGTAATAAATACTGACCTGGAGAGTGCAATAAATACTGACCTGGAGAGTACAATAAATACTGACCTGCAGAGCATAATAAATACTGACCTGGAGAGTACAATAAATACTGACCTGGAGAGGGTAATAAATATTGCCCTGGAAAGTACAATAAACTCTGACCTGGAGAGTACAATAAAAACTGACCTGGCGATTACAATAAATACTTACCTGGTGAGGGCAATAAATACTGACCTGGAGAGGGCAATAAATATTGACCTTGAGAGTGCGATATATACTGACCTGGAGAGTACAATAAATACTGAGCTGGAGAGTAAAATATATACTGACCTGGAGAGTACAATAAATACTGAACTGGAGAGGGGAATAAATACTGACCTGGAGAGGGTAATAAATACAGACCTGGAGAGTACAATAAATACTGACATGGAGAGGACAATAAATACTGACCTGGACTGTACAATAAACACTGAGCTGGAGAGTATATTAAATATTGACCTGGAGAGTACAATAAATACTGAGCTGGAGAGTACAATAAATACTGACCTGGAGTGTAGAATAAATAATGACCTGGAGAGTACAAAAAATACTAATCTGTAAAGTACAATAAATGCTGACCTGGAGAGGGCAATAAATGCTGACCTGGAGAGTATAATAAATACTGACCAGGAGATGATATAAAATATGGACCTGGAAAGTGCAATATATACTGACCTGGAAGTTCAATAAATACTGACCTGCAGAGTACAATAAATACTGACCTGGAGAGCACAATAAATGCTGACCTGGAGAGTACAATAAATACTGACCTGGAGAGGGTAATAAATACTGACCTGGAGAGTACAATAAATACTGACCTGGAGAGTACAATAAATACTGAGCTGGAGAGTACAATAAATACTGACCTGGAGTGTAGCATAGATAATGACCTGGAGAGTACAAAAATACTAATCTGTAAATTACAATAAATACTGACCTGGAGAGTATAATAAATACTGACCAGGAGAGTATAATAAATACGGACCTGGAAAGTGCAATATATACTGACCTGGAGAGTACAATAAATACTGAACTGCAGAGTACAATAAATACTGACCTGGAGAGCACAATAAATACTGACCTGGAGAGTACCATAAAAACGACCTGGAGAGGGTAATAAACACTGACCTGGAGAGTACAAAAATAATGACCTGGAGAGCACAATAAATATTGACCTGGAGAGTACAATAAATACTCACCTGGAGAGGGCAATAAATACTGATCTGGTGTGTACAATCAATACTGATCTGATGAGTACAATAAATACTGACCTGGAGAGAACAATAAATTGTGACCTGGAGTGCACAATAAATACTGACCTGCATAGTACAATAAATTTTGTTCTGGTGACTACAATAAATACTGACCTGAAGAGTACAATACATACTGACCTGGAGAGTACAATAAATACTGACCTGGAGTGTAAAATAAATACTGACCTGAAGAGTACAATAAATACTGACCTGGAGAGGACAATACATACAGACGTGGACAGTACAATAAATACTGACCTGGAGAGGCTAATAAATACTGATCTGGAGAGGGTAATAAATACAGACCTGGAGAGTACAATTAATACTGACCTGGAGAGGACATGAAATACTGACCTGGACAGTACAATAAACACTGAGCTGGAGAGTATAATAAATACTGACCTGGAGAGTACAATAAATACTGACCTGGACAGTACAATAAATACTGACCTGAAGTGTACAATAAATAATGACCTTGAGAGTACAATAACTACTAACCTGGAGAGTACAATAAATACTGACCTGTAGAGTACAATAAATACTGACCTGGAGAGGGCAATAAATACTGACCTGGACAGTTCAAAAAATACTGACCTGGAGAGTACAATAAATACTGACCTAGAGAGCACAATAAATAATGACCTGGAAAGTATAATAAATACTGACCTGGAGAGGGTAATACATACTGATCTGGAGAGTACAAAAAATACTGACCTGGAGTGTACAATAAATAGTGATCTCGAGAGTACAATAAATACTGACCTGGAGAGGGTAATAAATACTGACCTGGAGAGTACTATACATACTGATCTGGATAGTACAATAAATACTGCCCTGGAGAGTGCAATAAATGCTGACCTGGAGACTGCAATAAATACAGACCTGGAGAGTGCAATAAATAATGAACTGGAGAGGGTAATAAATACTGACCTGCAGAGAACAATAAATAGTGACCTGGAAAGGATAATAAATACTGAACTAGAGAGGGCAATAAATACTGACCTGGAAAGTACAATAAACTCTGACCTGGAGAGTACAATAAATACTGACCTGGAGATTACAACAACTACTTACCTGGAGAATGCAATAAATACTGACCTGGAAAGTACAATAAATACTAACATGGAGAGGGCAATAAATATTGACCTTGAGAGTGCGATATATACTGACCTGTAGAGTAGAATATATACTGACCTGGAGAGTAAAATAAATACTGACCTGGAGAGTACAATAAAAACTGACCTGGAGAGGGTAATAAATACAGACCTGGAGAGTACAATAAATACTGACATGGAGAGGACAATAAATACTGACCTGGACTGTACAATAAACACTGAGCTGGAGAGTATAATAAATACTGACCTGGAGAGTACAATAAATACTGACCTGGAGAGTACAATAAATACAGATCTGGAGTGTACAATAAATAATGACCTGGAGAGTACAATAAATACTAATCTGTAGACTACTATAAATACTGACCTGCAGAGTACATTAAATACTGACCTGGAGAGGGCCATAAATACTGACCTGGAGGGTATAATAAATACTGACCAGGAGAGTATAATAAATTCGGACCTGGAAAGGGCAATATATACTGACCTGGAGAGTACAATAAATACTGACCTGGAGAGTACAATAAAGACTGACCTGGAGAGCACAAAAAATACTGACCTGGAGAGTACAATAAATACTGATCTGGTGAGGGTAATTAATACTGACCTGGAGAGTACAATAAATACTGACCTGGAGAGTACAATAAATACTGACCTGGAGAGTACAATAAATACAGACCTGGAGAGCACATTAAATACTGACCTGGAGAGTACAATAAAAACTGACCTGGAGAGGGTAATAAATACTGACCTGGAGAGTACAATAAATACTGACCTGGAGAGTACAATAAATAGTGACATGGAGAGTACAATAAATAGTGATTTGGAGAGTACAATAAATACTGACCTGGAGAGGGTAATAAATACTGACCTGTAGAGTGCAATAAATACTGACCTGGAGAATACAATAAATACTGACCTGGAGAGCACAATAAGTACTGACCTGGAGAGTACAATAAATACTGACCTGGAGAGGGTAATAAATATTGACCTGGAGAGTACAATAAATACTGACCTGGAGAGTGCAATAAATACTGACCTGGAGATTACAATAAATGCTGACCTGACGAGTACAATAAATACTGACATGGAGAGTACAATAAACACTGACCTGGAGAGGGTAATAAATACTGACCTGTAGAGTACAATTCATACTGACCTGGATAGTACAATAAATACTGCCCTGGAGAGAGCAATAAATGCTGACCTGGAGAGTACAATAAATACTAACCTGGAGAGGGCAATAAATACTGACCTGGAGAGGGCAATAAATATTGACCTTGAGAGTGCGATATATACTGACCTGGCGAGTACAATAAATACTGAACTGGAGAGGGTAATAAATACTGACCTGGAGAGGGTAATAAACACAGACCTGGAGAGTACAATAAATACTGACATGGAGAGGACAATAAATACTGACCTGGACTGTACAATAAACACTGAGC
Source organism: Pristiophorus japonicus (assembly GCF_044704955.1). Lineage (NCBI taxonomy): Eukaryota > Metazoa > Chordata > Chondrichthyes > Pristiophoridae > Pristiophorus > Pristiophorus japonicus. Next base: position 3,461,805 of record NW_027253324.1, read on the forward strand.
TGGAGAGTATAATAAATACTGACCTGGAGAGTACAATAAATACTGAGCTGGAGAGTACAATAAATACTTACCTGGAGTGTAGAATAAATAATGACCTGGAGAGTACAAAAAATACTAATCTGTAAAGTACAATAAATGCTGACCTGGAGAGGGCAATAAATACTGATCTGGAGAGTATAATAAATACTGACCAGGAGATGATATAAAATATGGACCTGGAAAGTGCAATATATACTGACCTGGAAGTTCAATAAATACTGACCTGCAGAGTACAATAAATACTGACCTGGAGAGCACAATAAATGCTGACCTGGAGAGTACAATAAATACTGACCTGGAGAGTACAATAAATACTGACCTGGAGAGTACAATAAATACTGAGCTGGAGAGTACAATAAATACTGACCTGGAGTGTAGAATAGATAATGACCTGGAGAGTACAAAAAATACTAATCTGTAAAGTACAATAAATACTGACCTGGAGAGTATAATAAATACTGACCAGGAGAGTATAATAAATACGGACCTGGAAAGTGCAATATATACTGACCTGGAGAGTACAATAAATACTGAACTGCAGAATACAATAAATACTGACCTGGAGAGCACAATAAATACTGACCTGGAGAGTACCATAAAAACGACCTGGAGAGGGTAATAAACACTGACCTGGAGAGTACAAAAATAATGACCTGGAGAGCACAATAAATATTGACCTGGAGAGTACAATAAATACTCACCTGGAGAGGGCAATAAATACTGATCTGGTGTGTACAATCAATACTGATCTGATGAGTACAATAAATACTGACCTGGAGAGAACAATAAATTGTGACCTGGAGTGCACAATAAATACTGACCTGCATAGTACAATAAATTTTGTTCTGGTGACTACAATAAATACTGACCTGAAGAGTACAATACATACTGACCTGGAGAGTACAATAAATACTGACCTGGAGTGTAAAATAAATACTGACCTGAAGAGTACAATAAATACTGACCTGGAGAGGACAATAAATACAGACGTGGACAGTACAATAAATACTGACCTGGAGAGGCTAATAAATACTGATCTGGAGAGGGTAATAAATACAGCCCTGGAGAGTACAATTAATACTGACCTGGAGAGGACATGAAATACTGACCTGGACAGTACAATAAACACTGAGCTGGAGAGTATAATAAATACTGACCTGGAGTGTACAATAAATACTGACCTGGACAGTACAATAAATACAGACCTGAAGTGTACAATAAATAATGACCTTGAGAGTACAATAAATACTAACCTGGAGAGTACAATAAATACTGACCTGTAGAGTACAATAAATACTGACCTGGAGAGGGCAATAAATACTGACCTGGACAGTTCAAAAAATATTGACCTGGAGAGTACAATAAATACTGACCTAGAGAGCACAATAAATAATGACCTGGAAAGTATAATAAATACTGACCTGGAGAGGGTAATACATACTGATCTGGAGAGTACAAAAAATACTGACCTGGAGTGTACAATAAATAGTGACCTCGAGAGTACAATAAATACTGATCTGGAGAGGGTAATAAATACTTACCTGGAGAGTACTATACATACTGATCTGGATAGTACAATAAATACTGCCCTGGAGAGTGCAATAAATGCTGACCTGGAGACTGCAATAAATACAGACCTGGAGAGTGCAATAAATAATGAACTGGAGAGGGTAATAAATACTGACCTGCAGAGAACAATAAATAGTGACCTGGAAAGGATAATAAATACTTAACTAGAGAGGGCAATAAATACTGACCTGGAAAGTACAATAAACTCTGACCTGGAGAGTACAATAAATACTGACCTGGAGATTACAACAACATTCTTTCCTGGAGAATACAATAAATACTGACCTGGAGAGTACAATAAATACTAACATGGAGAGGGCAATAAATATTGACCTTGAGAGTGCGATATATACTGACCTGTAGAGTAGAATATATACTGACCTGGAGAGTAAAATAAATACTGACCTGGAGAGTACAATAAAAACTGACCTGGAGAGGGTAATAAATACAGACCTGGAGAGTACAATAAATACTGACATGGAGAGGACAATAAATACTGACCTGGACTGTACAATAAACACTGAGCTGGAGAGTATAATAAATACTGACCTGGAGAGTACAATAAATACTGACCTGGAGAGTACAATAAATACAGATCTGGAGTGTACAATAAATAATGACCTGGAGAGTACAATAAATACTAATCTGTAGACTACTATAAATACTGACCTGCAGAGTACATTAAATACTGACCTGGAGAGGGCCATAAATACTGACCTGGAGGGTATAATAAATACTGACCAGGAGAGTATAATAAATTCGGACCTAGAAAGGGCAATATATACTGACCTGGAGAGTACAATAAATACTGACCTGGAGAGTACAATAAAGACTGACCTGGAGAGCACAAAAAATACTGACCTGGAGAGTACAATAAATACTGATCTGGTGAGGGTAATTAATACTGACCTGGAGAGTACAATAAATACTGACCTGGAGAGTACAATAAATACTGACCTGGAGAGTACAATAAATACAGACCTGGAGAGCACAATAAATACTGACCTGGAGAGTACAATAAAAACTGACCTGGAGAGGGTAATAAATACTGACCTGGAGAGTACAATAAATAGTGATTTGGAGAGTACAATAAATACTGACCTGGAGAGGGTAATAAATACTGACCTGTAGAGTGCAATAAATACTGACCTGGAGAATACAATAAATACTGACCTGGAGAGCACAATAAGTACTGACCTGGAGAGTACAATAAATACTGACCTGGAGAGGGTAATAAATATTGACCTGGAGAGTACAATAAATACTGACCTGACGAGTACAATAAATACTGACATGGAGAGTACAATAAACACTGACCTGGAGAGGGTAATAAATACTGACCTGTAGAGTACAATACATACTGACCTGGATAGTACAATAAATACTGCCCTGGAGAGAGCAATAAATGCTGACCTGGAGACTGCAATAAATACTGACCTGGAGAGTACAATAAATAGTGAACTGAAGTATACAATAAATAGTGACCTGGAGAGGGTAATAAATAGTGACCTGCAGAGAACAATAAATAGTGACCTGGACAGGGTAATAAATACTTAACTGGAGAGTGCAATAAATACTGGCCTGGAAAGTACAATAAACTCTGACCTGGATAGTACAATAATAATACTGACATGGAGATTGCAATAAATACTTACCTGGAGAGGGCAATAAATACTGACCTGGAGAGGGCAATAAATATTGACCTTGAGAGTGCGATTTATACTGACCTGGAGAGTACAATAAATACTGAACTGGAGAGTAAAATATATACTGACCTGGAGAGTACAATAAATACTGACATGGAGAGGACAATAAATACTGACCTGGACTGTACAATAAACACTGAGCTGGAGAGTATAATAAATACTGACCTCGAGAGTACAATAAATACTTACCTGGAGAGTACAATAAATACTGACCTGGAGTGTAGAATAAATAATGACCTGGAGAGTACAAAAAATACTAAGCTGTAAAGTACAATAAAAGCTGAATTGGAGAGGGCAATAAATACTGACCTGGAGAGTATAATAAATACTGACCAGGAGAGTATAATAAATATGGACCTGGAAAGTGCAATATATTCTGACCTGGAAGTACAATAAATACTGACCTGCAGAGTACAATAAATACTGACCTGGAGAGCACAATAAATGCTGACCTGGAGAGCACAATAAATACTGACCTGGAGAGGGTAATAAATACTGACCTGGAGAGTACAATAAATACTGACCTGGAGAGTTCAATAAATACTGAGCTGGAGAGTACAATAAATACTGACCTGGAGTGTAGAATAAATAATGACCTGGAGAGTACAAAAAATACTAATCTGTAAAGTACAATAAATACTGACCTGGAGTGTACAATAAATACTGAGCTGACGAGTACAATAAATACTGACATGGAGAGAACAATAAAATGTGACCTGGAGAGGGTAATGAATACTTATCTGGAAAGGGCAATAAATACTGACCTGGAAAGTACAATAAAGTCTGACCTGGAGAGTACAATAAATACTGACCTTGAGAGTACAATAAATACTGACCTGGAGAGCACAATAAATACTGACCTGGAGTGTACAATAAATACTGACCTGGAGAGTACAAAAAATACTGACCTGGAGAGGACAATAAAAACTGACCTGACAGTACAATAAATACTGACCTGGAGAGGGTAATAAAAGTGACCTGGAGAGGGTGATAAATACAGACATGGAGAGTACAATAAATACTGACCTGGAGAGGACAACAAATACTGACATGGACAGTACAATAAACACTGAGCTGGAGAGTATAATAAATACTGACCTGGAGAGTACAATAAATACTGACCTGGAGAGTACAATAAATACTGACCTGGAGTGCACAATAAATAATGACCTGGAGAGTACAATAAATACTAACCTGGAGAGTGCAATAAATACTGACCTGTCGAGTAAAATAAATACAGACCTGGAGAGGGCAATAAATACTGAACTGGAGAGTAAAATATATACGGACCTGGAGAGTCCAATTAATACTGACCTCGAGAGTACAATAAAGACGGACCTGGAGGTGCAATAAATACTGACCTGGAGAGTACAATAAATACTGACCTGAAGAGTACAATATATACTGACATGGAGAGAACAATAAAAAGTGACCAGGAGAGGGTAATGAATACCTACCTGGAGAGGGTACTAAATACTGACCTGCAGAGTGCAATAAATACTGACCTGGAGAGTACAATAAATACTGACCTGACGAGTACAATAAATACTGACATGGAGAGTACAATAAACACTGACCTGGAGAGGGTAATAAATACTGACCTGTAGAGTACAATACATACTGACCTGGATAGTACAATAAATAATGCCCTGAAGACAGCAATAAATACTGACCTGGAGAGTACAATAAATAGTGAACTGAAGAGTACAATAAATAGTGACCTGGAGAGGGTAATAAATACTGACCTGCAGAGAACAATCAATAGAGACCTGGAGAGGGTAATACATATTTAACTGGAGAGGTCAATAAATACTGACCTGGAAAGTACAATAAACTCTGACCTGGAGATTACAATAAAAACTGACCTGGAGATTACAATAAATACTTACCTGGAGAATGCAATAAATACTGACCTGGAGAGTACAATAAATACTAACCTGGAGAGGGCAATAAATACTGACCTGGAGAGGGCAATAAATATTGACCTTGAGAGTGCGATATATACTGACCTGGAGAGTACAATAAATTATGGCCTTGAGAGTAAAATATATACTGACCTGGAGAGTACAATAAATACTGACCTGGAGAGAGTAATAAATACAGACCAGGAGAGTTCAATAAATACTGACCAGGAGAGTATAATAAATACGGACCTGGAAAGTGCAATATATACTGACCTGGAGAGTACAATAAATACTGACCTTGATAGTACAATAAATACTGACTGGAGAGTACATTAAATACTGACCTGGAGAATACAATATAAACTGACCTGGAGAGCACAATAAATACTGACCTAGAGAGTACAATAAATACTGACATGGAGAGGGTAATAAATACTGACCTGGAGAATACAAAAAATACTGACCTGGAGCGTACAATAAATAATGACCTGGAGAGTACAATAAATACGAACCTGGAGAGTACAATAAATACTGACCTGTCGAGTAAAATAAATACAGACCTGGAGAGGGCAAAAAAAACTGACCTGGAGAGTAAAATATATACGGACCTGGAGAGTATAATAAATACTGACCTGGAGAGTACAATAAAGACGGACCTGGAGGGAGCAATAAATACAGACCTGGAGAGTACAATAAACACTGACCTGAAGAGTACAATATATACTGACATGGAGAGAACAATAAAAAGTGACCTGGAGAGGGTAATGAATACTTACCTGGAGAGGGTACTAAATACTGACCTGGAGAGTGCAATAAATACTGACCTGGAGAGTACAATAAATACTGACCTGACGAGTACAATAAGTACTGACATGGAGAGTACAATAAACAATGACCTGGAGAGGGTAATAAATACTGACCTGTAGAGTACAATACATACTGACCTGGATAGTACAATAAATACTGCCCTGGAGAGAGTAATAAATGCTGACCTGGAGACTGCAATAAATACTGACCTGGAGAGTACAATAAATACTAACCTGGAGAGGGCAATAAATACTGACCTGGTGAGGGCAATAAATGTTGACCTTGAGAGTGCGATATATACTGACCTGGAGAGTACAATAAATACTGACCTTGAGAGTAAAATATATACTGACCTGGAGAGTACAATAAATACTGACCTGGAGAGGGTAATAAACACTGAGCTGGAGAGTATAATAAATACTGACCTGGAGAGTACAATAAATACTGAGCTGGAGAGTACAATAAATACTGACCTGGAGAGTGCAAAAAATACTAATCTGTAAAGTACAATATATAGTGACCTGGAGAGGGCAATAAATACTGACCTGGAGAGTATAATAAATACTGACCAGGAGAATATAATAAATACGGACCTGGAAAGTGCAATATATACTGACATGGAGAGTACAATAAATACTGACCTGGAGAGTACAATAAATACTGACCTGGATAGCACAATAAATACTGACCTGGAGAGTACAATAAATACTGACCTGGAGAGGGTAATAAATACTGACCTGGAGAGTACAATAAATACTGACCTGGAGAGTACAATAAATACTGACCTGGAGAATACAATATATACTGACCTGGAGAGCACAATAAATACTGACCGAGGGAGTTAAATAAATACTGACATGGAGAGGGTAATAAATACTGACCTGGAGAGTACAATAAATACTGACCTGGAGCGTACAATAAATAATGACCTGGAGAGTACAATAAGTAGTGATTTGGAGAGCACAATAAATACTGACCTGGAGAGTGCAATAAATACTGGCCTGGAGATTACAAAAAATACTGACCTGGAGAGCACAATAAATACTGACCTGGAGAGTACAATAAATACTGACCTGGAGAGGGTAATAAATACTGACCTGGAGAGTGCAATAAATGCTTACCTGGAGACTGCAATAAATACTGACCTGGAGAGTACAATAAATACAGACCTGACGAGTACAATAAATACTGACATGGAGAGAACAATAAAATGTGACCTGGAGAGGGTAATGAATACTTATCTGGAGAGGGCAATAAATACTGACCTGGAAATTACAATAAAGTCTGACCTGGAGAGTACAATAAATACTGACCTGGAGAGTACAATAAATACTGACCTGGAGAGCACAATAAATACTGACCTGGAGTGTACAATAAATACTGACCTGGAGAGGACAATAAATACTGAACTGACAGTACAATAAATACTGACCTGGCGAGGTTAATAAATACTGACCTGGAGAGGGTAATAAATACAGACATGGAGAGTACAATAAATACTGACCTGGAGAGCACAATAAATACTGACATGGACAGTACAATAAACACTGAGCTGGAGAGTATAATAAATACTGACCTGGAGAGTACAATAAATACTGACCTGGAGAGTACAATAAATACTGACCTGGAGTGTACAATAAATAATGACCTGAAGAGTACAATATATACTGACATGGAGAGAACAATAAAAAGTGACCTGGAGAGGGTAATGATACTTACCTGGAGAGGGCAATAAATACTGACCTGGAAATTACAATAAAGTCTGACCTGGAGAGTACAATAAATACTGACCTGGAGAGTACAATAAATACTGACCTGACAGTACAATAAATACTGACCTGGCGAGGTTAATAAATACTGACCTGGAGAGGGTAATAAATACAGACATGGAGAGTACAATAAATACTGACCTGGAGAGCACAATAAATACTGACATGGACAGTACAATAAACACTGAGCTGGAGAGTATAATAAATACTGACCTGGAGAGTACAATAAATACTGACCTGGAGAGTACAATAAATACTGACCTGGAGTGTACAATAAATAATGACCTGAAGAGTACAATATATACTGACATGGAGAGAACAATAAAAAGTGACCTGGAGAGGGTAATGAATACTTACCTGGAGAGGGTAATAAATACTGACCTGGAAATTACAATAAAGTCTGACCTGGAGAGTACAATAAATACTGACCTGGAGAGTACAATAAATACTGACCTGGAGAGCACAATAAATACTGACCTGGAGTGTACAATAAATACTGACCTGGAGAGTACAATAAATACTGACCTGGAGAGGACAATAAATACTGACCTGACAGTACAATAAATACTGACCTGGAGAGGTAAATAAATACTGACCTGGAGAGTGTAATAAATACAGACATGGAGAGTACAATATATACTGACCTGGAGAGGACAATAAATACTGACATGGACAGTACAATAAACACTGAGCTGGAGAGTATAATAAATACTGACCTGGACAGTACAATAAATACTGACCTGGAGAGTACAATAAATACTGACCTGGAGTGTACAATAAATAATGACCTGGAGAGTACAATAAATACTAACCTGGAGAGTACATTAAATACTGACCTGTCGAGTAAAATAAATACAGACCTGGGGAGGGCAATAAATACTGACCTGGAGAGTAAAATATATACGGACCTGGAGAGTACAATTAATACTGACCTCGAGAGTACAATAAAGACGGACCTGGAGGGTGCATAAATACTGACATGGAGAGTACAATAAATACTGACCTGAAGAGCACAATATATACTGACATGGAGAGAACAATAAAAAATGACCAGGAGAGGGTAATGAATACTTACCTGGAGAGGGTACTAAATACTGACCTGGAGAGTGCAATAAAACTGACCTGGAGAGTACAATAAATACTGACCTGACGAGTACAATAAATACTGACATGGAGAGTATAATAAACACTGACCTGGAGAGGGTAATAAATACTGACCTGTAGAGTACAATACATACTGACCTGGATAGTACAATAAATAATGCCCTGGAGAGAGCAATAAATGCTGACCTGGAGACAGCAATAAATACTGACCTGGAGAGTACAATAAATAGTGAACTGAAGAGTACAATAAATAGTGACCTGGAGAGTATAATAAATACTGACCAGGAGAGTATAATAAATACGGACCTGGAAAGTGCAATATATACTGACCTGGAGAGTACAATAAATACTGACCTGGAGAGTACAATAAATACTGACCTGGATAGCACAATAAATACTGACCTGGAGAGTACAATAAATACTGACCTGGAGAGTGCAAAAAATACTACTCTGTAAAGTACAATATATAGTGACCTGGAGAGGGCAATAAATACTGACCTGGAGAGTATAATAAATACTGACCAGGAGAATATAATAAATACGGACCTGGAAAGTGCAATATATACTGACATGGAGAGTACAATAAATACTGACCTGGAGAGTACAATAAATACTGACATGGATAGCACAATAAATACTGACCTGGAGAGTACAATAAATACTGACCTGGAGAGGGTAATAAATACTGACCTGGAGAGTACAATAAATACTGACCTGCAGAGTACAATAAATACTGACCTGGAGAATACAATATATACTGACCTGGAGAGCACAATAAATACTGACCTAGAGAGTTAAATAAATACTGACATGGAGAGGGTAATAAATACTGACCTGGAGAGTACAATAAATACTGACCTGGAGCGTACAATAAATAATGACCTGGAGAGTACAATAAGTAGTGATTTGGAGAGCACAATAAATACTGACCTGGAGAGTACAATAAATACTGGCCTGGAGATTACAATAAATACTGACCTGTAGAGAACAATAAATAGAGACCTGGAGAGGGTAATAAATACTTAACTGGAGAGGGCAATAAATACTGACCTGGAAAGTACAATAAATTCTGATCTGGAGATTACAATAAAAACTGACCTGGAGATTACAATAAATACTTACCTGGAGAATGCAATAAATACTGACCTGGAGAGTACAATAAATACTAACCTGGAGAGGGCAATAAATACTGACCTGGAGAGGGCAATAAATATTGAACTTGAGAGTGCGATATATACTGACCTGGAGAGTACAATAAATACTGACCTTGAGAGTAAAATATATACTGACCTGGAGAGAACAATAAATACTGACCTGGAGAGGGTAATACATATTGACCTGGAGAGGGTAATAAATACAGGCCAGGAGAGTTCAATAAATACTGACATGGAGAGGACAATAAATACTGACCTGGGCTGTACAATAAACACTGAGCTGGAGAGTATAATAAATACTGACCTGGAGAGTACAATAAATACTGAGCTGGAGAGTACAATAAATACTGACCTGGAGTGTAGAATAAATAATGACCTGTTGAGTACAAAAAATACTAATTGTAACGTTCAATAAATACTGACCTGGAGAGGGCAATAAATACTGACCTGGAGAGTATAATAAATACTGACCAGGAGAGTATAATAAATACGGACCTGGAAAGTGCAATATATACTGACCTGGAGAGTACAATAAATACTGACCTGGAGAGTACAATAAATACTGACCTGGATAGCACAATAAATACTGACCTGGAGAGTACAATAAATACTGACCTGGAGAGTGCAAAAAATACTAATCTGTAAAGTACAATATATAGTGACCTGGAGAGGGCAATAAATACTGACCTGGAGAGTATAATAAATACTGACCAGGAGAATATAATAAATACGGACCTGGAAAGTGCAATATATACTGACATGGAGAGTACAATAAATACTGACCTGGAGAGTACAATAAATAATGACCTGGATAGCACAATAAATACTGACCTGGAGAGTACAATAAATACTGACCTGGAGTGGGTAATAAATACTGACCTGGAGAGTACAATAAATACTGACCTGGAGAGTACAATAAATACTGACCTGGAGAATACAATATATACTGACCTGGAGAGCACAATAAATACTGACCTAGAGAGTTAAATAAATACTGACATGGAGAGGGTAATAAATACTGACCTGGAGAGTACAATAAATACTGACCTGGAGCGTACAATAAATAATGACCTGGAGAGTACAATAAGTAGTGATTTGGAGAGCACAATAAATACTGACCTGGAGAGTGCAATAAATACTGGCCTGGAGATTACAATAAATACTGACCTGGAGAGCACAATAAATACTGACCTGGAGAGTACAATAAATACTGACCTGGAGAGGGTAATAAATACTGACCTGGAGAGTACAATAAATACTGACCTGGAGAGTGCAATAAATACTGAACTGGAGAGTGCAATAAATGCTTACCTGGAGACTGCAATAAATACTGACCTGGAGAGTACAATAAATACAGACCTGACGAGTACAATAAATACTGACATGGAGAAAACAATAAAATGTGACCTGGAGAGGGTAATGAATACTTATCTGGAGAGGGCAATAAATACTGACCTGGAAATTACAATAAAGTCTGACCTGGAGAGTACAATAAATACTGACCTGGAGAGTACAATAAATACTGACCTGGAGAGCACAATAAATACTGACCTGGAGTGTACAATAAATACTGACCTGGAGAGTACAATAAATACTGACCTGGAGAGGACAATAAATACTGACCTGACAGTACAATAAATACTGACCTGGAGAGGTTAATAAATACTGACCTGGAGAGGGTAATAAATACAGACATGGAGAGTACAATAAATACTGACCTGGAGAGGACAATAAATACTGACATGGACAGTACAATAAACACTGAGCTGGAGAGTATAATAAATACTGACCTGGACAGTACAATAAATACTGACCTGGAGAGTACAATAAATACTGACCTGGAGTGTACAATAAATAATGACCTGGAGAGTACAATAAATACTAACCTGGAGAGTACATTAAATACTGACCTGTCGAGTAAAATAAATACAGACCTGGGGAGGGCAATAAATACTGACCTGGAGAGTAAAATATATACGGACCTGGAGAGTACAATTAATACTGACCTCGAGAGTACAATAAAGACGGACCTGGAGGGTGCAATAAATACTGACATGGAGAGTACAATAAATACTGACCTGAAGAGCACAATATATACTGACATGGAGAGAACAATAAAAAGTGACCAGGAGTGGGTAATGAATACTTACCTGGAGAGGGTACTAAATACTGACCTGGATATTGCAATAAATACTGACCTGGAGAGTACAATAAATACTGACCTGACGAGTACAATAAATACTGACATGGAGAGTATAATAAACACTGACCTGGAGAGGGTAATAAATACTGACCTGTAGAGTACAATACATACTGACCTGGATAGTACAATAAAAAATGCCCTGGAGAGAGCAATAAATGCTGACCTGGAGACAGCTATAAATACTGACCTGGAGAGTACAATAAATAGTGAACTGAAGAGTACAATAAATAGTGACCTGGAGAGGGTAATAAATACTGACCTGCAGAGAACAATAAATAGAGACCTGGAGAGGGTAATAAATACTTAACTGGAGAGGGCAATAAATACTGACCTGGAAAGTACAATAAACTCTGACCTGGAGATTACAATAAAATCTGACCTGGAGATTACAATAAATACTTACCTGGAGAATGCAATAAATACTGACCTGGAGAGTACAATAAATACTAACCTGGAGAGGGCAATAAATACTGACCTGGAGAGGGCAATAAATATTGAACTTGAGAGTGCGATATATACTGATCTGGAGAGGACAATAAATACTGACCTTGAGAGTAAAATATATACGGACCTGGAGAGTACAATAAATACTGACCTGGAGAGGGTAATAAATACTGACCTGTAGAGGGTAATAAATACAGGCCAGGATAGTTCAATAAATACTGACATGGAGAGGACAATAAATACTGAACTGGACTGTACAATAAACACTGAGCTGGAGAGTATAATAAATACTGACCTGGAGAGTACAATAAATACTGAGCTGGAGAGTAAAATAAATACTGACCTGGAGTGTAGAATAAATAATGACCTGTTGAGTACAAAAAATACTAATTGTAAAGTACAATAAATACTGACCTGGAGAGGGCAATAAATACTGACCTGGAGAGTATAATAAATACTGACCAGGAGAGTATAATAAATACGGACCTGGAAAGTGCAATATATACTGACCTGGAGAGTACAATAAATACTGACCTGGAGAGTACAATAAATACTGACCTGGATAGCACAATAAATACTGACCTGGAGAGTACAATAAATACTGACCTGGAGAGGGTAATAAATACTGACCTGGAGAGTACAATAAATACTGACCTGGAGAGTACAATAAATACTGACCTGGAGAGGGTAATAGATACTGACCTGGAGAGTACAATAAATACTGACCTGGAGAGTACAATAAATACTGACCTGGAGAGTGCAATAAATACTGAACTGGAGAGTGCAATAAATGCTTACCTGGAGACTGCAATAAATACTGACCTGGAGAGTACAATAAATACAGACCTGACGAGTACAATAAATACTGACATGGAGAAAACAATAAAATGTGACCTGGAGAGGGTAATGAATACTTATCTGGAGAGGGCAATAAATACTGACCTGGAAATTACAATAAAGTCTGACCTGGAGAGTACAATAAATACTGACCTGGAGAGTACAATAAATACTGACCTGGAGAGCACAATAAATACTGACCTGGAGTGTACAATAAATACTGACCTGGAGAGTACAATAAATACTGACCTGGAGAGGACAATAAATACTGACCTGACAGTACAATAAATACTGACCTGGAGAGGTTAATAAATACTGACCTGGAGAGGGTAATAAATACAGACATGGAGAGTACAATAAATACTGACCTGGAGAGGACAATAAATACTGACATGGACAGTACAATAAACACTGAGCTGGAGAGTATAATAAATACTGACCTGGACAGTACAATAAATACTGACCTGGAGAGTACAATAAATACTGACCTGGAGTGTACAATAAATAATGACCTGGAGAGTACAATAAATACTAACCTGGAGAGTACATTAAATACTGACCTGTCGAGTAAAATAAATACAGACCTGGGGAGGGCAATAAATACTGACCTGGAGAGTAAAATATATACGGACCTGGAGAGTACAATTAATACTGACCTCGAGAGTACAATAAAGACGGACCTGGAGGGTGCAATAAATACTGACATGGAGAGTACAATAAATACTGACCTGAAGAGCACAATATATACTGACATGGAGAGAACAATAAAAAGTGACCAGGAGTGGGTAATGAATACTTACCTGGAGAGGGTACTAAATACTGACCTGGATATTGCAATAAATACTGACCTGGAGAGTACAATAAATACTGACCTGACGAGTACAATAAATACTGACATGGAGAGTATAATAAACACTGACCTGGAGAGGGTAATAAATACTGACCTGTAGAGTACAATACATACTGACCTGGATAGTACAATAAAAAATGCCCTGGAGAGAGCAATAAATGCTGACCTGGAGACAGCTATAAATACTGACCTGGAGAGTACAATAAATAGTGAACTGAAGAGTACAATAAATAGTGACCTGGAGAGGGTAATAAATACTGACCTGCAGAGAACAATAAATAGAGACCTGGAGAGGGTAATAAATACTTAACTGGAGAGGGCAATAAATACTGACCTGGAAAGTACAATAAACTCTGACCTGGAGATTACAATAAAATCTGACCTGGAGATTACAATAAATACTTACCTGGAGAATGCAATAAATACTGACCTGGAGAGTACAATAAATACTAACCTGGAGAGGGCAATAAATACTGACCTGGAGAGGGCAATAAATATTGAACTTGAGAGTGCGATATATACTGATCTGGAGAGGACAATAAATACTGACCTTGAGAGTAAAATATATACGGACCTGGAGAGTACAATAAATACTGACCTGGAGAGGGTAATAAATACTGACCTGTAGAGGGTAATAAATACAGGCCAGGATAGTTCAATAAATACTGACATGGAGAGGACAATAAATACTGAACTGGACTGTACAATAAACACTGAGCTGGAGAGTATAATAAATACTGACCTGGAGAGTACAATAAATACTGAGCTGGAGAGTAAAATAAATACTGACCTGGAGTGTAGAATAAATAATGACCTGTTGAGTACAAAAAATACTAATTGTAAAGTACAATAAATACTGACCTGGAGAGGGCAATAAATACTGACCTGGAGAGTATAATAAATACTGACCAGGAGAGTATAATAAATACGGACCTGGAAAGTGCAATATATACTGACCTGGAGAGTACAATAAATACTGACCTGGAGAGTACAATAAATACTGACCTGGATAGCACAATAAATACTGACCTGGAGAGTACAATAAATACTGACCTGGAGAGGGTAATAAATACTGACCTGGAGAGTACAATAAATACTGACCTGGAGAGTACAATAAATACTGACCTGGAGAGGGTAATAGATACTGACCTGGAGAGTACAATAAATACTGACCTGGAGAGTGCAATAAATACTGAACTGGAGAGTGCAATAAATGCTGACCCGGAGACTGCAATAAATACTGACCTGGAGAGTACAATAAATACTGAGCTGACGAGTACAATAAATACTGACATGGAGAGAACAATAAAATATGACCTGGAGAGGGTAATGAATACTTTTCTGGAGAGGGCAATAAATACTGACCTGGAAAGTACAATAAAGTCTGACCTGGAGAGTACAATAAATACTGACCTTGAGAGTACAATAAATACTGACCTGGAGAGCACAATAAATACTGACCTGGAGTGTACAATAAATACTGACCTGGAGAGTACAAAAAATACTGACCTGGAGAGGACAATAAATACTGACCTGACAGTACAATAAATACTGACCTGGAGAGGGTAATAAATACTGACCTGGAGAGGGTAATAAATACAGACATGGAGAGTACAATAAATACTGACCTGGAGAGGACAATAAATACTGACATGGACAGTACAATAAACACTGAGCTGGAGAGTATAATAAATACTGACCTGGAGAGTACAATAAATACTGACCTGGAGAGTACAATAAATACTGACCTGGAGTGTACAATAAATAATGACCTGGAGAGTACAATAAATACTAACCTGGAGAGTACAATAAATACTGACCTGTCGAGTAAAATAAATACAGACCTGGAGAGGGCAATAAATACTGAACTGGAGAGTAAAATATATACGGACCTGGAGAGTACAATTAATACTGACCTCGAGAGTACAATAAAGACGGACCTGGAGGGTGCAAGAAGTACTGACCTGGAGAGTACAATAAATACTGACCTGAAGAGTACAATATATACTGACATGGAGAGAACAATAAAAAGTGACCAGGAGAGGGTAATGAATACCTACCTGGAGAGGGTACTAAATACTGACCTGCAGAGTGCAATAAATACTGACCTGGAGAGTACAATAAATACTGACCTGACGAGTACAATAAATACAGACATGGAGAGTACAATAAACACTGACCTGGAGAGGGTAATAAATACTGACCTGTAGAGTACAATACATACTGACCTGGATAGTACAATAAATAATGCCCTGAAGACAGCAACAAATACTGACCTGGAGGGTACAATAAATAGTGAACTGAAGAGTACAATAAAGTCTGACCTGGAGAGGGTAATAAATACTGACCTTGAGAGTACAATAAATACTGACCTGGAGAGCACAATAAATACTGACCTGGAGTGTACAATAAATACTGACCTGAGAGTACAAAAAATACTGACCTGGAGAGGACATGAAATACTGACCTGGACAGTACAATAAACACTGAGCTGGAGAGTATAATAAATACTGACCTGGAGAGTACAATAAATACTGACCTGGACAGTACAATAAATACTGACCTGAAGTGTACAATAAATAATGACCTTGAGAGTACAATAAATACTAACCTGGAGAGTACAATAAATACTGACCTGTAGAGTACAATAAATACTGACCTGGAGAGGGCAATAAATACTGACCTGGACAGTTCAAAAAATACTGACCTGGAGAGTACAATAAATACTGACCTAGAGAGCACAATAAATAATGACCTGGAAAGTATAATAAATACTGACCTGGAGAGGGTAATACATACTGATCTGGAGAGTACAAAAAATACTGACCTGGAGTGTACAATAAATAGTGACCTCGAGAGTACAATAAATACTGCCCTGGAGAGTGCAATAAATGCTGACCTGGAGACTGCAATAAATACTGACCTGGAGAGTGCAATAAATAATGAACTGGAGAGGGTAATAAATACTGACCTGCAGAGAACAATAAATACTTAACTAGAGAGGGCAATAAATACTGACCTGGAAAGTACAATAAACTCTGACCTGGAGAGTACAATAAATACTGACCTGGAGATTACAACAACTACTTACCTGGAGAATGCAATAAATACTGACCTGGAAAGTACAATAAATACTAACATGGATAGGGCAATAAATATTGACCTTGAGAGTGCGATATATACTGACCTGTAGAGTAGAATATATACTGACCTGGAGAGTAAAATAAATACTGACCTGGAGAGTACAATAAAAACTGACCTGGAGAGGGTAATAAATACAGACCTGGAGAGTACAATAAATACTGACATGGAGAGGACAATAAATACTGACCTGGACTGTAAAATAAACACTGAGCTGGAGAGTATAATAAATACTGACCTGGAGAGTACAATAAATACTGACCTGGAGAGTACAATAAATACAGATATGGAGTGTACAATAAATAATGACCTGGAGAGTACATTAAATACTAATCTGTAGACTACTATAAATACTGACCTGCAGAGTACATTAAATACTGACCTGGAGAGGGCCATAAATACTGACCTGGAGGGTATAATAAATACTGACCAGGAGAGTATAATAAATTCGGACCTGGAAAGGGCAATATATACTGACCTGGAGAGTACAATAAATACTGACCTGGAGAGTACAATAAAGACTGACCTGGAGAGCACAATAAATACTGACCTGGAGAGTACAATAAAAACTGACCTGGAGAGGGTAATAAATACTGACCTGGAGAGTACAATAAATACTGACCTGGAGAGTACAATAAATAGTGACATGGAGAGTACAATAAATAGTGATTTGGAGAGTACAATAAATACTGACCTGGAGAGGGTAATAAATACTGACCTGTAGAGTGCAATAAATACTGACATGGAGAATACAATAAATACTGACCTGGAGAGCACAATAAGTACTGACCTGGAGAGTACAATAAATACTGACCTGGAGAGGGTAATAAATATTGACCTGGAGAGTACAATAAATACTGACCTGGAGAGTGCAATAAATACTGACCTGGAGAGTACAATAAATACTGACCTGACGAGTACAATAAATACTGACATGGAGAGTACAATAAACACTGACCTGGAGAGGGTAATAAATACTGACCTGTAGAGTACAATACATACTGACCTGGATAGTACAATAAATACTGCCCTGGAGAGAGCAATAAATGCTGACCTGGAGACTGCAATATATACTGACCTGGAGAGTACAATAAATAGTGAACTGAAGTATACAATAAATAGTGACCTGGAGAGGGTAATAAATAGTGACCTGCAGAGAACAATAAATAGTGACCTGGAGAGGGTAATAAATACTTAACTGGAGAGTGCAATAAATACTGGCCTGGAAAGTACAATAAACTCTGACCTGGATAGTACAATAATAATACTGACCTGGAGATTGCAATAAATACTTACCTGGAGAGGGCAATAAATACTGACCTGGAGAGGGCAATAAATATTGACATTGAGAGTGCGATTTATACTGACCTGGAGAGTACAATAAATACTGACCTGGAGAGTAAAATAAATACTGACCTGGAGAGTACAATAAATACTTACCTGGAGAGTACAATAAATACTGACCTGGAGTGTTGAATAAATAATGACCTGGAGAGTACAAAAAATACTAAGCTGTAAAGTACAATAAAAGCTGAATTGGAGAGGGCAATAAATACTGACCTGGAGAGTATAATAAATACTGACCAGGAGAGTATAATAAATATGGACCTGGAAAGTGCAATATATTCTGACCTGGAAGTACAATAAATACTGACCTGCAGAGTACAATAAATACTGACCTGGAGAGCACAATAAATGCTGACCTGGAGAGTACAATAAATACTGACCTGGAGAGGGTAATAAATACTGACCTGGAGAGTACAATAAATACTGACCTGGAGAGTTCAATAAATACTGAGCTGGAGAGTACAATAAATACTGACCTGGAGTGTAGAATAAATAATGACCTGGAGAGTACAAAAAATACTAATCTGTAAAGTACAATAAATACTGACCTGGAGAGTATAATAAATACTGACCAGGAGAGTATAATAAATACGGACCTGGAAAGTGCAATATATACTGACCTGGAGATGACAAAAAATACTGACCTGCAGAGTACAATAAATACTGAACTGGAGAGCACAATAAATACTGACCTGGAGAGTACCATAAAAACGACCTGGAGAGGGTAATAAATACTGACCTGGAGAGTGCAATAAACACTGACCTGGAGAGTACAAAAATAATGACGTGGAGAGCACAATAAATATTGACCTGGAGAGTACAATAAATACTCACCTGGAGAGGGCAATAAATACTGACCTGGTGTGTACAATCAATACTGATCTGATGAGCACAATAAATACTGACCTGGAGAGAACAATAAATTGTGACCTGGAGTGCACAATAAATACTGACCTGCATAGTACAATAAATTTTGTTCTGGTGACTACAATAAATACTGACCTGAAGAGTACAATACATACTGACCTGGAGAGTACAATAAATACTGACCTGGAGTGTAAAATAAATACTGACCTGAAGAGTACAATAAATACTGACCTGGAGAGGACAATAAATACAGACGTGGACAGTACAATAAATACTGACCTGGAGAGGCTAATAAATACTGATCTGGAGAGGGTAATAAATACAGACCTGGAGAGTACAATAAATACTGACATGGAGAGGACAATAAATACTGACCTGGAGAGGGCAATTAATATTGACCTTGAGAGTGCGATTTATACTGACCTGGAGAGTACAATAAATACTGACCTGGAGAGTAAAATATATACTGACCTGGAGAGTACAATAAATACTGAACTGGAGAGGGTAATAAATACTGACCTGGAGAGGGTAATAAATACTGACCTGGAGAGTACAATAAATACTGACATGGAGAGGACAATAAATACTGAACTGGACTGTACAATAAACACTGAGCTGGAGAGTATATTAAATACTGACCTGGAGAGTACAATAAATACTGACCTGGAGAGTACAATAAATACTGACCTGGAGTGTAGAATAAATAATGACCTGGAGAGTACAAAAAATACTAATCTGTAAAGTACAATAAATGCTGACCTGGAGAGGGCAATAAATACTGACCTGGAGAGTATAATAAATACTGACCAGGAGAGTATAATAAATATGGACCTGGAAAGTGCAATATATACTGACCTGGAAGTACAATAAATACTGACCTGCAGAGTACAATAAATACTGACCTGGAGAGCACAATAAATGCTGACCTGGAGAGTACAATAAATACTGACCTGGAGAGGGTAATAAATACTGACCTGGAGATTACAATAAATACTGACCTGGAGAGTACAATAAATACTGACCTGGAGAATACAATATATACTGACCTGGAGAGCACAATAAATACTGACCTGGAGAGGGTAATAAATACTGACCTGGAGAGTGCAATAAATACTGGCCTGGAGAGTACAATAAATACTGAACTGGAGAGCACAATAAATACTGACCTGGAGAGTACAATAAATACTGACCTGGAGAGGGTAATAAATACTGACCTGGAGAGTACAATAACTACTGACCTGGAGAGTGCAATAAATACTGAACTGGAGATTGCAATAAATGCTGACCCGGAGACTGTAATAAATACTGACCTGGAGAGTACAATAAATACTGAGCTGACGAGTACAATAAATACTGACATGGAGAGAACAATAAAATGTGACCTGGAGAGGGTAATGAATACTTATCTGGAAAGGGCAATAAATACTGACCTGGAAAGTACAATAAAGTCTGACCTGGAGAGTACAATAAATACTGACCTGGAGAGGACAATAAATACTGACATGGACAGTACAATAAACACTGAGCTGGAGAGTATAATAAATACTGACCTGGAGAGTACAATAAATACTGACCTGGAGAGTACAATAAATACTGACCTGGAGTGCACAATAAATAATGACCTGGAGAGTACAATAAATACTAACCTGGAGAGTACAATAAATACTGACCTGTCGAGTAAAATAAATACAGACCTGGAGAGGGCAATAAATACTGAACTGGAGAGTAAAATATATACGGACCTGGAGAGTACAATAAATACTGATCTGGAGAGTACAATAAAGACGGACCTGGAGGGTGCAATAAATACAGACCTGGAGAGTACAATAAACACTGACCTGAAGAGTACAATATATACTGACATGGAGAGAACAATAAAAAGTGACCTGGAGAGGGTAATGAATACTTACCTGGAGAGGGTACAAAATACTGACCTGGAGAGTGCAATAAATACTGACCTGGAGAGTACAATAAATACTGACCTGACGAGTACAATAAGTACTGACATGGAGAGTACAATAAACAATGACCTGGAGAGGGTAATAAATACTGACCTGTAGAGTACAATACATACTGACCTGGATAGTACAATAAATAATGCCCTGAAGACAGCAATAAATACTGACCTGGAGAGTACAATAAATAGTGAACTGAAGAGTACAATAAATAGTGACCTGGAGAGGGTAATAAATACTGACCTGCAGAGAACAATCAATAGAGACCTGGAGAGGGTAATACATATTTAACTGGAGAGGTCAATAAATACTGACCTGGAAAGTACAATAAACTCTGACCTGGAGATTACAATAAAGACTGACCTGGAGATTACAATAAATACTTACCTGGAGAATGCAATAAATACTGACCTGGAGAGTACAATAAATACTAACCTGGAGAGGGCAATAAATACTGACCTGGAGAGGGCAATAAATATTGACCTTGAGTGTGCGATATATACTGACCTGGAGAGTACAGTAAATACTGGCCTTGAGAGTAAAATATACACTGACCTGGAGAGTACAATAAATACTGACCTGGAGAGGGTAATAAATACAGATCAGGAGAGTTCAATAAATACTGACCAGGAGAGTATAATAAATACGGACCTGGAAAGTGCAATATATACTGACCTGGAGAGTACAATAAATACTGACCTGGATAGTACAATAAATACTGACTGGAGAGTACATTAAATACTGACCTGGAGAATACAATATAAACTGACCTGGAGAGCACAATAAATACTGACCTAGAGAGTACAATAAATACTGACATGGAGAGTACAATAAATACTGACCTGTCGAGTAAAATAAATACAGACCTGGAGAGGGCAATAAAAACTGACCTGGAGAGTAAAATATATACGGACCTGGAGAGTACAATAAATACTGATCTGGAGAGTACAATAAAGACGGACCTGGAGGGTGCAATAAATACAGACCTGGAGAGTACAATAAACACTGACCTGAAGAGTACAATATATACTGACATGGAGAGAACAATAAAAAGTGACCTGGAGAGGGTAATGAATACTTACCTGGAGAGGGTACAAAATACTGACCTGGAGAGTGCAATAAATACTGACCTGGAGAGTACAATAAATACTGACCTGACGAGTACAATAAGTACTGACATGGAGAGTACAATAAACAATGACCTGGAGAGGGTAATAAATACTGACCTGGAGAGAGTAATAAATGCTGACCTGGAGACTGCAATAAATACTGACCTGGAGAGTACAATAAATAGTGAACTGAAGAGTACAATAAATAGTGACCTGGAGAGGGTAATAAATACTGACCTGCAGAGAACAATAAATAGTGACCTGGAGAGGGTAATAAATACTTAATTGGAGAGGGCAATAAATACTGACCTGGAAAGTACAATAAACTCTGACCTGGAGTGTACAATAAAAACTGACCTGGAGATTACAATAAATACTTACCTGGAGAATGCAATAAATACTGACCTGGAGAGTACAATAAATACTAACCTGGAGAGGGCAATAAATACTGACCTGGTGAGGGCAATAAATATTGACCTTGAGAGTGCGATATATACTGACCTGGAGAGTACAATAAATACTGACCTTGAGAGTAAAATATATACTGACCTGGAGAGTACAATAAATACTGACCTGGAGAGGGTAATAAACACTGAGCTGGAGAGTATAATAAATACTGACCTGGAGAGTACAATAAATACTGAGCTGGAGAGTACAATAAATACTGACCTGGAGAGTGCAAAAAATACAAATCTGTAAAGTACAATATATAGTGACCTGGAGAGGGCAATAAATACTGACCTGGAGAGTATAATAAATACTGACCAGGAGAATATAATAAATACGGACCTGGAAAGTGCAATATATACTGACATGGAGAGTACAATAAATACTGACCTGGAGAGTACAATAAATACTGACCTGGATAGCACAATAAATACTGACCTGGAGAGTACAATAAATACTGACCTGGAGAGGGTAATAAATACTGACCTGGAGAGGGCAATAAAAACTGACCTGGAGAGTAAAATATATACGGACCTGGAGAGTACAATAAATACTGATCTGGAGAGTACAATAAATACGGACCTGGAGGGTGCAATAAATACAGACCTGGAGAGTACAATAAACACTGACCTGAAGAGTACAATATATACTGACATGGAGAGAACAATAAAAAGTGACCTGGAGAGGGTAATGAATACTTACCTGGAGAGGGTACAAAATACTGACCTGGAGAGTGCAATAAATACTGACCTGGAGAGTACAATAAATACTGACCTGACGAGTACAATAAGTACTGACATGGAGAGTACAATAAACAATGACCTGGAGAGGGTAATAAATACTGACCTGTAGAGTACAATACATACTGACCTGGATAGTACAATAAATACTGCCCTGGAGAGAGTAATAAATGCTGACCTGGAGACTGCAATAAATACTGACCTGGAGAGTACAATAAATAGTGAACTGAAGAGTACAATAAATAGTGACCTGGAGAGGGTAATAAATACTGACCTGCAGAGAACAATAAATAGTGACCTGGAGAGGGTAATAAATACTTAATTGGAGAGGGCAATAAATACTGACCTGGAAAGTACAATAAACTCTGACCTGGAGAGTACAATAAAAACTGACCTGGAGATTACAATAAATACTTACCTGGAGAATGCAATAAATACTGACCTGGAGAGTACAATAAATACTAACCTGGAGAGGGCAATAAATACTGACCTGGTGAGGGCAATAAATATTGACCTTGAGAGTGCGATATATACTGACCTGGAGAGTACAATAAATACTGACCTTGAGAGTAAAATATATACTGACCTGGAGAGTACAATAAATACTGACCTGGAGAGGGTAATAAACACTAGCTGGAGAGTATAATAAATACTGACCTGGAGAGTACAATAAATACTGAGCTGGAGAGTACAATAAATACTGACCTGGAGAGTGCAAAAAATACAAATCTCTAAAGTACAATATATAGTGACCTGGAGAGGGCAATAAATACTGACCTGGAGAGTATAATAAATACTGACCAGGAGAATATAATAAATACGGACCTGGAAAGTGCAATATATACTGACATGGAGAGTACAATAAATACTGACCTGGAGAGTACAATAAATACTGACCTGGATAGCACAATAAATACTGACCTGGAGAGTACAATAAATACTGACCTGGAGAGGGTAATAAATACTGACCTGGAGAGTACAATAAATACTGACCTGGAGAGTACAATAAATACTGACCTGGAGAATACAATATATACTGACCTGGAGAGCACAATAAATACTGACCGAGAGAGTTAAATAAACACTGACATGGAGAGGGTAATAAATACTGACCTGGAGAGTACAATAAATACTGACCTGGAGCGTACAATAAATAATGACCTGGAGAGTACAATAAGTAGTGATTTGGAGAGCACAATAAATACTGACCTGGAGAGTGCAATAAATACTGGCCAGGAGATTACAATAAATACTGACCTGGAGAGCACAATAAATACTGACCTGGAGAGTACAATAAAGACTGACCTGGAGAGGGTAATAAATACTGACCTGGAGAGTACAATAAATACTGACCTGGAGAGTGCAATAAATACTGAACTGGAGAGTGCAATAAATGCTGACCCGGAGACTGCAATAAATACTGACCTGGAGAGTACAATAAATACAGACCTGACGAGTACAATAAATACTGACATGGAGAGAACAATAAAATGTGACCTGGAGAGGGTAATGAATACTTTTCTGGAGAGGGCAATAAATACTGACCTGGAAATTACAATAAAGTCTGACCTGGAGAGTACAAAAATACTGACCTGGAGAGTACAATAAATACTGACCTGGAGAGCACAATAAATACTGACCTGGAGTGTACAATAAATACTGACCTGGAGAGTACAATAAATACTGACCTGGAGAGGACAATAAATACTGACCTGACAGTACAATAAATACTGACCTGGAGAGGTTAATAAATACTGACCTGGAGAGGGTAATAAATACAGACATGGAGAGTACAATAAATACTGACCTGGAGAGCACAATAAATACTGACATGGACAGTACAATAAACACTGAGCTGGAGAGTATAATAAATACTGACCTGGAGAGTACAATAAATACTGACCTGGAGAGTACAATAAATACTGACCTGGAGTGTACAATAAATAATGACCTGGAGAGTACAATAAATACTAACCTGGAGAGTACATTAAATACTGACCTGTCGAGTAAAATAAATACAGACCTGGAGAGGGCAATAAATACTGACCTGGAGAGTAAAATATATACGGACCTGGAGAGTACAATTAATACTGACCTCGAGAGTACAATAAAGACGGACCTGGAGGTTGCAATAAATACTGACCTGGAGAGTACAATAAATACTGACCTGAAGAGTACAATATATACTGACATGGAGAGAACAATAAAAAGTGACCAGGAGAGGGTAATGAATACTTACCTGGAGAGGGTATTAAATACTGACCTGGAGAGTGCAATAAATACTGACCTGGAGAGTACAATAAATACTGACCTGACGAGTACAATAAATACTGACATGGAGAGTATAATAAACACTGACCTGGAGAGGGTAATAAATACTGACCTGTAGAGTACAATACATACTGACCTGCATAGTACAATAAATAATGCCCTGGAGAGAGCAATAAATGCTGACCTGGAGACAGCAATAAATACTGACCTGGAGAGTACAATAAATAGTGAACTGAAGAGTACAATAAATAGTGACCTGGAGAGGGTAATAAATACTGACCTGTAGTGAACAATAAATAGAGACCTGGAGAGGGTAATAAATACTTAACTGGAGAGGGCAATAAATACTGACCTGGAAAGTACAATAAACTCTGATCTGGAGATTACAATAAAAACTGACCTGGAGATTACAATAAATACTTACCTGGAGAATGCAATAAATACTGACCTGGAGAGTACAATAAATACTAACCTGGAGAGGGCAATAAATATTGAACTTGAGAGTGCGATATATACTGACCTGGAGAGTACAATAAATACTGACCTTGAGAGTAAAATATAAACTGACCTGGAGAGTACAATAAATACTGACCTGGAGAGGGTAATACATACTGACGTGGAGAGGGTAATAAATACAGGCCAGGAGAGTTCAATAAATACTGACATGGAGAGGACAATAAATACTGACCTGGGCTGTACAATAAACACTGAGCTGGAGAGTATAATAAATACTGACCTGGAGAGTACAATAAATACTGAGCTGGAGAGTACAATAAATACTGACCTGGAGTGTAGAATAAATAATGACCTGTTGAGTACAAAAAATACTAATTGTAAAGTTCAATAAATACTGACCTGGAGAGGGCAATAAATACTGACCTGGAGAGTATAATAAATACTGACCAGGAGAGTATAATAAATACGGACCTGGAAAGTGCAATATATACTGACCTGGAGAGTACAATAAATACTGACCTGGAGAGTACAATAAATACTGACCTGGATAGCACAATAAATACTGACCTGGAGAGTACAATAAATACTGACCTGGAGAGTGCAAAAAATACTAATCTGTAAAGTACAATATATAGTGACCTGGATAGGGCAATAAATACTGACCTGGAGAGTATAATAAATACTGACCAGGAGAATATAATAAATACGGACCTGGAAAGTGCAATATATACTGACATGGAGAGTACAATAAATACTGACCTGGAGAGTACAATAAGTACTGACCTGGATAGCACAATAAATACTGACCTGGAGAGTACAATAAATACTGACCTGGAGAGGGTAATAAATACTGACCTGGAGAGTACAATAAATACTGACCTGGAGAGTACAATAAATACTGACCTGGAGAATACAATATATACTGACCTGGAGAGCACAATAAATACTGACCTAGAGAGTTAAATAAATACTGACATGGAGAGGGTAATAAATACTGACCTGGAGAGTACAATAAATACTGACCTGGAGCGTACAATAAATAATGACCTGGAGAGTACAATAAGTAGTGATTTGGAGAGCACAATAAATACTGACCTGGAGAGTGCAATAAATACTGGCCTGGAGATTACAAAAAATACTGACCTGGAGAGCACAATAAATACTGACCTGGAGAGTACAATAAATACTGACCTGGAGAGGGTAATAAATACTGACCTGGAGAGTACAATAAATACTGACCTGGAGAGTGCAATAAATACTGAACTGGAGAGTGCAATAAATGCTTACCTGGAGACTGCAATAAATACTGACCTGGAGAGTACAATAAATACAGACATGACGAGTACAATAAATACTGACATGGAGAGAACAATAAAATGTGACCTGGAGAGGGTAATGAATACTTATCTGGAGAGGGCAATAAATACTGACCTGGAAATTACAATAAAGTCTGACCTGGAGAGTACAATAAATACTGACCTGGAGAGTACAATAAATACTGACCTGGAGAGCACAATAAATACTGACCTGGAGTGTACAATAAATACAGACCTGGAGAGTACAATAAATACTGACCTGGAGAGGACAATAAATACTGACCTGACAGTACAATAAATACTGACCTGGAGAGGTTAATAAATACTGACCTGGAGAGGGTAATAAATATAGACATGGAGAGTACAATAAATACTGACCTGGAGAGGACAATAAATACTGACATGGACAGTACAATAAACACTGAGCTGGAGAGTATAATAAATACTGACCTGGACAGTACAATAAATACTGACCTGGAGAGTACAATAAATACTGACCTGGAGTGTACAATAAATAATGACCTGGAGAGTACAATAAATACTAACCTGGAGAGTACATTAAATACTGACCTGTCGAGTAAAATAAATACAGACCTGGAGAGGGCAATAAATACTGACCTGCAGAGTAAAATATATACGGACCTGGAGAGTACAATTAATACTGACCTCGAGAGTACAATAAAGACGGACCTGGAGGGTGCAAAAAAATTCTGACATGGAGAGTACAATAAATAGTGACCTGAAGAGCACAATATATACTGACATGGAGAGAACAATAAAAAGTGACCAGGAGAGGGTAATGAATACTTACCTGGAGAGGGTACTAAATACTGACCTGGAGAGTGCAATAAATACTGACCTGGATAGTACAATAAATACTGACCTGACGAGTACAATAAATACTGACATGGAGAGTATAATAAACACTGACCAGGAGAGGGTAAGAAATACTGACCTGTAGAGTACAATACATACTGACCTGGATAGTACAATAAATAATGCCCTGGATAGAGCAATAAATGCTGACCTGGAGACAGCAATAAATACTGACCTGGAGAGTACAATAAATAGTGAACTGAAGAGTACAATAAATAGTGACCTGGAGAGGGTAATAAATACTGACCTGCAGAGAACAATAAATAGAGACCTGGAGAGGGTAATAAATACTTAACTGGAGATGGCAATAAATACTGACCTGGAAAGTACAATAAACTCTGACCTGGAGATTACAATAAAAACTGACCTGGAGATTACAATAAATACTTACCTGGAGAATGCAATAAATACTGACCTGGAGAGGACAATAAATACTGACCTGACAGTACAATAAATACTGACCTGGAGAGGGTAATAAATACTGATCTGGAGAGGGTAATAAATACTGCCCTGGAGAGGGCAATAAATACTGACCTGGAAAGTACAATAAAGTCTGACCTGGAGAGTACAATAAATACTGACCTTGAGAGTACAATAAATACTGACCTGGAGAGCACAATAAATACTGACCTGGAGTGTACAATAAATACTGACCTGGAGAGTACAAAAAATACTGACCTGGAGAGGACAATAAATACTGACCTGACAGTACAATAAATACTGACCTGGAGAGGGTAATAAATACTGACCTGGAGAGAGTAATAAATACAGACATGGAGAGTACAATAAATACTGACCTGGAGAGGACAATAAATACTGACATGGACAGTACAATAAACACTGAGCTGGAGAGTATAATAAATACTGACCTGGAGAGTACAATAAATACTGACCTGGAGAGTACAATAAATACTGACCTGGAGTGTACAATAAATAATGACCTGGAGAGTACAATAATTATAACCTGGAGAGTACAATAAATACTGACCTGTCGCGTAAAATAAATACAGACCTGGAGAGTGCAATAAATACTGAACTGGAGAGTAAAATATATACGGACCTGGAGAGTACAATTAATACTGACATCGAGAGTACAATAAAGACGGACCTGGAGTGTGCAATAAATACTGACCTGGAGAGTACAATAAATACTGACCTGAAGAGTACAATATATACTGACATGGAGAGAACAATAAAAAGTGACCAGGAGAGGGTAATGAATACCTACCTGGAGAGGGTACTAAATACTGACCTGCAGAGTGCAATAAATACTGACCTGGAGAGTACAATAAATACTGACCTGACGAGTACAATAAATACAGACATGGAGAGTACAATAAACACTGACCTGGAGAGGGTAATAAATACTGACCTGTAGAGTACAATACATACTGACCTGGATAGTACAATAAATAATGCCCTGAAGACAGCAACAAATACTGACCTGGAGGGTACAATAAATAGTGAACTGAAGAGTACAATAAATAGTGACCTGGAGAGGGTAATAAATACTGACCTGCAGAGAACAATAAATAGAGTCCTGGAGAGGGTAATAAATACTTAACTGGAGAGGTCAATAAATACTGCCCTGGAAAGTACAATAAACTCTGAGCTGGAGATTACAATAAAAACTGACCTGGAGATTACAATAAATACTTACCTGGAGAATGCAATAAATACTGACCTGGAGAGTACAATAAATACTAACCTGGAGAGGGCAATAAATACTGACCTGGAGAGGGCAATAAATATTGACCTTGAGAGTGCGATATATACTGACCTGGAGAGTACAATAAATACTGACCTTGAGAGTAAAATATATACTGACCTGGAGAGTACAATAAATACTGACCTGGAGAGGGTAATAAATACTGACCTGGAGAGGGTAATAAATACAGACCAGGAGAGTTCAATAAATACTGACATGGAGAGGACAATAAATACTGACCTGGACTGTACAATAAACAGTGAGCTGGAGAGTATAATAAATATTGACCTGGAGAGTACAATAACTACTGAGCTGGAGAGTACAATAAATACTGACCTGGAGTGTAGAATAAATAATGTCCTGTTGAGTACAAAAAATACTAATCTGTAAAGTACAATAAATACTGACCTGGAGAGGGCAATAAATACTGACCTGGAGAGTATAATAAATACTGACCAGGAGAGTATAATAAATACGGACCTGGAAAGTGCAATAGATACTGACCTGGAGAGTACAATAAATACTGACCTGGAGAGTACAATAAATACTGACCTGGATGGCACAATAAATACTGACCTGGAGAGTACAATAAATACTGTCCTGGAGAGGGTAATAAATACTGACCTGGATAGTACAATAAATACTGACCTGGAGAGTACAATAAATACTGACCTGGAGAATACAATATAAACTGACCTGGAGAGCACAATAAATACTGACCTAGAGAGTACAATAAATACTGACATGGAGAGGGTAATAAATACTGACCTGGAGAATACAATAAATACTGACCTGGAGAGTACAATAAATACTGACCTGGATAGCACAATAAATACTGACCTGGAGAGTACAATAAATACTGACCTGGAGAGGGTAATAAATACTGACCTGGAGAGTACAATAAATACTGACCTGGAGAGTACAATAAATACTGACCTGGAGAGGGTAATAAATACTGACCTGGAGAGTACAATAAATACTGACCTGGAGAGCGCAATAAATACTGAACTGGAGAGTGCAATAAATGCTGACCCGGAGACTGCAATAAATACTGACCTGGAGAGTACAATAAATACTGAGCTGACGAGTACAATAAATACTGACATGGAGAGAACAATAAAATATGACCTGGAGAGGGTAATGAATACTTTTCTGGAGAGGGCAATAAATACTGACCTGGAAAGTACAATAAAGTCTGACCTGGAGAGTACAATAAATACTGACCTTGAGAGTACAATAAATACTGACCTGGAGAGCACAATAAATACTGACCTGGAGTGTACAATAAATACTGACCTGGAGAGCACAAAAAATACTGACCTGGAGAGGACAATAAATACTGACCTGACAGTACAATAAATACTGACCTGGAGAGGGTAATAAATACTGACCTGGAGAGAGTAATAAATACAGACATGGAGAGTACAATAAATACTGACCTGGAGAGGACAATAAATACTGACATGGACAGTACAATAAACACTGAGCTGGAGAGTATAATAAATACTGACCTGGAGAGTACAATAAATACCTACCTGGAGAGTACAATAAATACTGACCTGGAGTGTACAATAAATAATGACCTGGAGAGTACAATAAATACTAACCTGGAGAGTACAATAAATACTGACCTGTCGCGTAAAATAAATACAGACCTGGAGAGTGCAATAAATACTGAACTGGAGAGTAAAATATATACGGACCTGGAGAGTACAATTAATACTGACCTCGAGAGTACAATAAAGACGGACCTGGAGGGTGCAATAAATACTGACCTGGAGAGTACAATAAATACTGACCTGAAGAGTACAATATATACTGACATGGAGAGAACAATAAAAAGTGACCAGGAGAGGGTAATGAATACCTACCTGGAGAGGGTACTAAATACTGACCTGCAGAGTGCAATAAATACTGTCCTGGAGAGTACAATAAATACTGACCTGACGAGTACAATAAATACATACATGGAGAGTACAATAAACACTGACCTGGAGAGGGTAATAAATACTGACCTGTAGAGTACAATACATACTGACCTGGATAGTACAATAAATAATGCCCTGAAGACAGCAACAAATACTGACCTGGAGGGTACAATAAATAGTGAACTGAAGAGTACAATAAATAGTGACCTGGAGAGGGTAATAAATACTGACCTGCAGAGAACAATAAATAGAGTCCTGGAGAGGGTAATAAATACTTAACTGGAGAGGTCAATAAATACTGCCCTGGAAAGTACAATAAACTCTGAGCTGGAGATTACAATAAAAACTGACCTGGAGATTACAATAAATACTTACCTGGAGAATGCAATAAATACTGACCTGGAGAGTACAATAAATACTAACCTGGAGAGGGCAATAAATACTGACCTGGAGAGGGCAATAAATATTGACCTTGAGAGTGCGATATATACTGACCTGGAGAGTACAATAAATACTGACCTTGAGAGTAAAATATATACTGACCTGGAGAGTACAATAAATACTGACCTAGAGAGGGTAATAAATACTGACCTGGAGAGGGTAATAAATACAGACCAGGAGAGTTCAATAAATACTGACATGGAGAGGACAATAAATACTGACCTGGACTGTACAATAAACAGTGAGCTGGAGAGTATAATAAATATTGACCTGGAGAGTACAATAACTACTGAGCTGGAGAGTACAATAAATACTGACCTGGAGTGTAGAATAAATAATGTCCTGTTGAGTACAAAAAATACTAATCTGTAAAGTACAATAAATACTGACCTGGAGAGGGCAATAAATACTGACCTGGAGAGTATAATAAATACTGACCAGGTGAGTATAATAAATATGGACCTGAAAAGTGCAATAGATACTGACCTGGAGAGTACAATAAATACTGACCTGCAGAGTACAATAAATACTGACCTGGATGGCACAATAAATACTGACCTGGAGAGTACAATAAATACTGTCCTGGAGAGGGTAATAAATACTGACCTGGATAGTACAATAAATACTGACCTGGAGAGTACAATAAATACTGACCTGGAGAATACAATATAAACTGACCTGGAGAGCACAATAAATACTGACCTAGAGAGTACAATAAATACTGACATGGAGAGGGTAATAAATACTGACCTGGAGAATACAATAAATACTGACCTGGAGCGTACAATAAATAATGACCTGGAGAGTACAATATATACTGACATGGAGAGAACAATAAAAAGTGACCTGGAGAGGGTAATGAATACTTACCTGGAGAGGGTACTAAATACTGACCTGGAGAGTGCAATAAATACTGACCTGGAGAGTACAATAAATACTGACCTGACGAGTACAATAAGTACTGACATGGAGAGTACAATAAACAATGACCTGGAGAGGGTAATAAATACTGACCTGTAGAGTACAATACATACTGACCTGGATAGTACAATAAATACTGCCCTGGAGAGAGTAATAAATGCTGACCTGGAGACTGCAATAAATACTGACCTGGAGAGTACAATAAATAGTGAACTGAAGAGTACAATAAATAGTGACCTGGAGAGGATAATAAATACTGACCTGCAGAGAACAATAAATAGTGACCTGGAGAGGGTAATAAATACTTAACTGGAGAGGGCAATAAATACTGACCTGTAAAGTACAATAAACTCTGACCTGGAGAGTACAATAAAAACTGACCTGGAGATTACAATAAATACTTACCTGGATAATGCAATAAATACTGACCTGGAGAGTACAAAAAATACTAACCTGGAGAGGGCAATAAATACTGACCTGGTGAGGGCAATAAATATTGACCTTGAGAGTGCGATATATACTGACCTGGAGAGTACAATAAATACTGACCTGGAGAGTATAATAAATACGGACCTGGAAAGTGCAATATATACTGACCTGGAGAGTACAATACATACTGACCTGGAGAGTACAATAAATACTGACCTGGATAGCACAATAAATACTCACCTGGAGAGTACAATAAATACTGACCTGGAGAGGGTAATAAATACTGACCTGGAGAGTACAATAAATACTGACCTGGAGAGTACAATAAATACTGACCTGGAGAGGGTAATAAATACTGACCTGGAGAATACAATAAATACTGACCTGGAGAGTGCAATAAATACTGAACTGGAGAGTGCAATAAATGCTGACCCGGAGACTGCAATAAATACTGACCTGGAGAGTACAATAAATACTGAGCTGACGAGTACAATAAATACTGACATGGAGAGAACAATAAATTATTACCTGGAGAGGGTAATGAATACTTTTCTGGAGAGGGCAATAAATACTGACCTGGAAAGTACAATAAAGTCTGACCTGGAGAGTACAATAAATACTGACCTTGAGAGTACAATAAATACTGACCTGGAGAGCACAATAAATACTGACCTGGAGTGTACAATAAATACTGACCTGGA
Source organism: Pristiophorus japonicus (assembly GCF_044704955.1). Classification (NCBI taxonomy): domain Eukaryota; kingdom Metazoa; phylum Chordata; class Chondrichthyes; family Pristiophoridae; genus Pristiophorus; species Pristiophorus japonicus. The sequence continues at coordinate 3,496,844 of NW_027253324.1, forward strand.
GAGTACAAAAAATACTGACCTGGAGAGGACAATAAATACTGACCTGACAGTACAATAAATACTGACCTGGAGAGGGTAATAAATACTGACCTGGAGAGGGTAATAAATACAGACATGGAGAGTACAATAAATACTGACCTGGAGAGGACAATAAATACTGACATGGACAGTACAATAAAAACTGAGCTGGAGAGTATAATAAATACTGACCGAAAGAGTACAATAAATACTGACCTGGAGAGTACAATAAATACTGACCTGGAGTGTACAATAAATAATGACCTGGAGAGTACAATAAATACTAACCTGGAGAGTACAATAAATACTGACCTGTCGAGTAAAATAAATACAGACCTGGAGAGTGCAATAAATACTGAACTGGAGAGTAAAATATATACGGACCTGGAGAGTACAATTAATACTGACCTCGAGAGTACAATAAAGACGGACCTGGAGTGTGCAATAAATACTGACCTGGAGAGTACAATAAATACTGACCTGAAGAGTACAATATATACTGACATGGAGAGAACAATAAAAAGTGACCAGGAGAGGGTAATGAATACCTACCTGGAGAGGGTACTAAATACTGACCTGCAGAGTGCAATAAATACTGACCTGGAGAGTACAATAAATACTGACCTGACGAGTACAATAAATACAGACATGGAGAGTACAATAAACACTGACCTGGAGAGGGTAATAAATACTGACCTGTAGAGTACAATACATACTGACCTGGATAGTACAATAAATAATGCCCTGAAGACAGCAACAAATACTGACCTGGAGGGTACAATAAATAGTGAACTGAAGAGTACAATAAATAGTGACCTGGAGAGGGTAATAAATACTGACCTGCAGAGAACAATAAATAGAGACCTGGAGAGGGTAATAAATACTTAACTGGAGAGGTCAATAAATACTGACCTGGAAAGTACAATAAACTCTGAGCTGGAGATTACAATAAAAACTGACCTGGAGATTACAATAAATACTTACCTGGAGAATGCAATAAATACTGACCTGGAGAGTACAATAAATACTAACCTGGAGAGGGCAATAAATACTGACTTGGAGAGGGCAATAAATATTGACCTTGAGAGTGCGATATATACTGACCTGGAGAGTACAATAAATACTGACCTTGAGAGTAAAATATATACTGACCTGGAGAGTACAATAAATATTGACCTGGAGAGGGTAATAAATACTGACCTGGAGAGGGTAATAAATACAGACCAGGAGAGTTCAATAAATACTGACATGGAGAGGAAAATAAATACTGACTTGGACTGTACAATAAACACTGAGCTGGAGAGTATAATAAATATTGACCTGGAGAGTACAATAACTACTGAGCTGGAGAGTACAATAAATACTGACCTGGAGTGTAGAATAAATAATGTCCTGTTGAGTACAAAAAATACTAATCTGTAAAGTACAATAAATACTGACCTGGAGAGGGCAATAAATACTGACCTGGAGAGTATAATAAATACTGACCAGGAGAGTATAATAAATACGGACCTGGAAAGTGCAATAGATACTGACCTGGAGAGTACAATAAATACTGACCTGGAGAGTACAATAAATACTGACCTGGATAGCACAATAAATACTGACCTGGAGAGTACAATACATACTGACCTGGAGAGGGTAATAAATACTGACCTGGATAGTACAATAAATACTGACCTGGAGAGTACAATAAATACTGACCTGGAGAATACAATATAAACTGACCTGGAGAGCACAATAAATACTGACCTAGAGAGTACAATAAATACTGACATGGAGAGGGTAATAAATACTGACCTGGAGAATACAATAAAGACTGACCTGGAGCGTACAATAAATAATGACCTGGAGAGGTTAATAAATACTGACCTGGATAGTGCAATAAATACTGACCTGGAGAGTATAATAAATACTGACCAGGAGAGTATAATAAATACGGACCTGGAAGGTCAAATATATACTGACCTGGAGAGTACAATAAATACTGACCTGGAGAGTACAATAAATACTGACCTGGATAGCACAATAAATACTGACCTGGAGAGTACAATAAATACTGACCTGGAGAGTACAATAAATACTGACCTGGAGAATACAATATAAACTGACCTGGAGAGCACAATAAATACTGACCTAGAGAGTACAATAAATACTGACATGGAGAGGGTAATAAATACTGACCTGGAGAATACAATAAATACTGACCTGGAGCGTACAATAAATAATGACCTGGAGAGTACAATATATACTGACATGGAGAGAACAATAAAAAGTGACCTGGAGAGGGAAATGAATACTTACCTGGAAAGGGTACTAAATACTGACCTGGAGAGTGCAATAAATACTGACCTGGAGAGTACAATAAATACTGACCTGACGAGTACAATAAGTACTGACATGGAGAGTACAATAAACAATGACCTGGAGAGGGTAATAAATACTGACCTGTAGAGTACAATACATACTGACCTGGATAGTACAATAAATACTGCCCTGGAGAGAGTAATAAATGCTGACCTGGAGACTGCAATAAATACTGACCTGGAGAGTACAATAAATAGTGAACTGAAGAGTACAATAAATAGTGACCTGGAGAGGGTAATAAATACTGACCTGCAGAGAACAATAAATAGTGACCTGGAGAGGGTAATAAATACTTAACTGGAGAGGGCAATAAATACTGACCTGTAAAGTACAATAAACTCTGACCTGGAGAGTACAATAAAAACTGACCTGGAGATTACAATAAATACTTACCTGGATAATGCAATAAATACTGACCTGGAGAGTACAAAAAATACTAACCTGGAGAGGGCAATAAATACTGACCTGGTGAGGGCAATAAATATTGACCTTGAGAGTGCGATATATACTGACCTGGAGAGTACAATAAATACTGACCTTGAGAGTAAAATATATACTGACCTGGAGAGTACAATAAATACTGACCTGGAGAGGGTAATAAACACTGAGCTGGAGAGTATACTAAATACTGACCTGGAGAGTACAATAAATACTGAGCTGGAGAGTACAATATATACTGACCTGGAGAGTGCAAAAAATACTAATCTGTAAAGTACAATATATAGTGACCTGGAGAGGGCAATAAATACTGACCTGGAGAGTATAATAAATACTGACCAGGAGAATATAATAAATACGGACCTGGAAAGTGCAATATATACTGACATGGAGAGTACAATAAATACTGACCTGGAGAGTACAATAAATACTGACCTGGATAGCACAATAAATACTGACCTGGAGAGTACAATAAATACTGACCTGGAGAGGGTAATAAATACTGACCTGGAGAGTACAATAAATACTGACCTGGAGAGTACAATAAATACTGACCTGGAGAATACAATATATACTGACCTGGAGAGCACAATAAATACTGACCTAGAGAGTTAAATAAATACTGACATGGAGAGGGTAATAAATACTGACCTGGAGAGTACAATAAATACTGACCTGGAGCGTACAATAAATAATGACCTGGAGAGTACAATAAGTAGTGATTTGGAGAGCACAATAAATACTGACCTGGAGAGTGCAATAAATACTGGCCTGGAGATTACAATAAATACAGACCTGGAGAGCACAATAAATACTGACCTGGAGAGTACAATAAATACTGACCTGGAGTGGGTAATAAATACTGACCTGGAGAGTATAATAAATACTGACCTGGAGAGTGCACTAAATACTGAACTGGAGAGTGCAATAAATGCTGACCCGGAGACTGCAATAAATACTGACCTGGAGAGTACAATAAATACAGACCTGACGAGTACAATAAATACTGACATGGAGAGAACAATAAAATGTTACCTGGAGAGGGTAATGAATACTTATCTGGAGAGGGCAATAAATACTGACCTGGAAAGTACAATAAAGTCTGACCTGGAGAGTACAATAAATACTGACCTGGAGAGTACAATAAATACTGACCTGGAGAGCACAATAAATACTGACGTGGAATGTACAATCAATACTGACCTGGAGAGTACAATAAATACTGACCTGGAGTGGACAATAAATACTGACCTGACAGTACAATAAATACTGACCTGGAGAGGATAATAAATACTGACCTGGAGAGGGTAATAAATACAGACATGGAGAGTACAATAAATACTGACCTGGAGAGGACAATAAATACTGACATGGACAGTACAATAAACACTGAGCTGGAGAGTATAATAAATACTGACCTGGAGAGTACAATAAATACTGACCTGGAGAGTACAATAAATACTGACCTGTAGTGTACAATAAATAATGACCTGGAGAGTACAATAAATACTAACCTGGAGAGTACATTAAATACTGACCTGTCGAGTAAAATAAATACAGACCTGGAGAGGGCAATAAATACTGACCTGGAGAGCAAAATATATACGGACCTGGAGAGTACAATTAATACTGACCTCGAGAGTACAATAAAGACGGACATGGAGGGTGCAATAAATACTGACCTGGAGAGTACAATAAATACTGACCTGAAGAGTACAATATATACTGACCTGGAGAGAACAATATAAAGTGACCAGGAGAGGGTAATGAATAGTTACCTGGAGAGGGTACTAAATACTGACCTGGAGAGTGCAATAAATACTGACCTAGAGAGTACAATAAATACTGACCTGACGAGTACAATAAATACTGACATGGGGAGTATAATAAACACTGACCTGGAGAGGGTAATAAATACTGACCTGTAGAGTACAATACATACTGACCTGGATAGTACAATAAATAATGCCCTGGAGAGAGCAATAAATGCTGACCTGGAGACAGCAATAAATACTGACCTGGAGAGTACAATAAATAGTGAACTGAAGAGTACAATAAATAATGACCTGGAGAGGGTAATAAATACTGACCTGCAGAGAACAATAAATAGAGACCTGGAGAGGGTAATAAATACATACCTGGAGAATGCAATAAATACTGACCTGGAGAGTACAATAAATACTAACCTGGAGAGGGCAATAAATACTGACCTGGAGAGGGCAATAAATATTGAACTTGAGAGTGCGATATATACTGACCTGGAGAGTACAATAAATACTGACCTTGAGAGTAAAATATATACTGACCTGGAGAGTACAATAAATACTGACCTGGAGAGGGTAATAAATACTGACCTGGAGAGGGTAATAAATACAGACCAGGAGAGTTCAATAAATACTGACATGGAGAGGACAATAAATACTGACCTGGACTGTACAATAAACACTGAGCTGGAGAGTATAATAAATACTGACCTGGAGAGTACAATAAATACTGAGCTGGAGAGTACAATAAATACTGACCTGGAGTGTAGAATAAATAATGACCTGTTGAGTACAAAAAATACTAATCTGTAAAGTACAATAAATACTGACCTGCAGAGGGCAATAAATACTGACCTGGAGAGTATAATAAATACTGACCAGGAGAGTATAATAAATACGGACCTGGAAAGTGCAATATATACTGACCTGGAGAGTACAATAAATACTGACCTGGAGAGTACAATAAATACTGACCTGGATAGCACAATAAATACTGACCTGGAGAGTACAATAAATACTGACCTGGTGAGGGTAATAAATACTGACCTGGAGAGTACAATAAATTCTGACCTGGAGAGTACAATAAATACTGACCTGGAGAATACAATATAAACTGACCTGGAGAGCACAATAAATACTGACCTAGAGAGTACAATAAATACTGACATGGAGAGGGTAATAAATACTGACCTGGAGAATACAATAAATACTGACCTGGAGCGTACAATAAATAATGACCTGGAGAGTACAATAAATACGAACCTGGAGAGTACAATAAATACTGACCTGTCGAGTAAAATAAATACAGACCTGGAGAGGGCAATAAAAACTGACCTGGAGAGTAAAATATATACAGACCTGGAGAGTGCAATAAATACTGACCTGGAGAGTACAATAAAGACGGACCTGGAGGGTGCAATAAATACTGACCTGGAGAGTACAATAAACACTGACCTGAAGAGTACAATATATACTGACATGGAGAGAACAATAAAAAGTGACCTGGAGAGGGTGATGAATACTTACCTGGAGAGGGTACTAAATACTGACCTGGAGAGTGCAATAAATACTGACCTGGAGAGTACAATGAATACTGACCTGACGAGTACAATAAGTACTGACATGGCGAGTACAATAAACAATGACCTGGAGAGGGTAATACATACTGACCTGTAGAGTACAATAAATACTGCCCTGGAGAGAGTAATAAATGCTGACCTGGAGACTGCAATAAATACTGACCTGGAGAGTACAATAAATAGTGAACTGAAGAGTACAATAAATAGTGACCTGTAGAGGGTAATAAATACTGACCTGCAGAGAACAATAAATAGTGACCTGGAGAGGGTAATAAATACTTAACTGGAGAGGGCAATACATACTGACCTGGAAAGTACAATAAACTCTGACCTGGAGAGTACAATAAAAACTGACCTGTAGATTACAATAAATACTTACCTGGAGAATGCTATAAATACTGACCTGGGGAGTACAATAAATACTAACCTGGAGTGGGCAATAAATACTGAGCTGGTGAGGGCAATAAATATTGACCTTGAGAGTGCGATATATACTGACCTGGAGAGTACAATAAATACTGACCTTTAGAGTAAAATATATACTGACCTGGAGAGTACAATAAATACTGACCTGCAGAGGGTAATAAACACTGAGCTGGAGAGTATAATAAATACTGACCTGGAGAGTACAATAAATACTGAGCATGAGAGTACAATAAATACTGACCTGGAGAGTGCAAAAAATACTAATCTGTAAAGTACAATATATAGTGACCTGGAGAGGGCAATAAATACTGACCTGGAGAGTATAATAAATACTGACCAGGAGAATATAATAAATACGGACCTGGAAAGTGCAATATATACTGACATGGAGAATACAATAAATACTGACCTGGAGAGTACAATTAATACTGACCTGGATAGCACAATAAATACTGACCTGGAGAGTACAATAAATACTGACATGGAGAGGGTAATAAATACTGACCTGGAGAGTACAATAAATACTGACCTGGAGCGTACAATAAATAATGACCTGGAGAGTACAATAAGTAGTGATTTGGAGAGCACAATAAATACTGACCTGGAGAGGGTAATAAATACTGACATGGAGAGTACAATAAATACTGACCTGGAGAAATCAATATGTACTGACCTGGAGAGCACAATAAATACTGACCTAGAGAGTACACTAAATACTGACATGGAGAGGGTAATAAATACTGACCTTGAGAGTACAATAAATACTGACCTGGAGCGTACAATAAATAATGACCTGGAGAGTACAATAAGTAGTGATTTGGAGAGCACAATAGATACTGACCTGGAGAGTGCAATAAATACTAGCCTGGTGATTACACTAAATACTGACCTGGAGAGCACAATAAATACTGACCTGGAGAGTACAATAAATACTGACCTGGAGAGGGTAATAAATACTGACCTGGAGAGTACAATAAATACTAACCTGGAGAGTACAATAAATACTGACCTGTCGAGTAAAATAAATGCTGAACTGGAGAGGGCAATAAATACTGACCTGGAGAGTAAAATATATACGGACCTGGAGAGTACAATAAATACTGACCTTGAGATTACAATAAAGACGGACCTGGAGGGTGCAATGAATACTGACCTGGAGAGTACAATAAATACTGACCTGAAGAGTACAATAAATACTGACATGGAGAGAACAATAAAAAGTGACCTGGAGAGGGTAATGGATACTTACCTGGAGAGGGTAATAAATACTGACCTGGAGAGGGTAATAAATACAGTCATGGAGAGTACAATATATACTGACCTAGAGAGGACAATAAATACTCACCTGGAGAGTACAATAAATACTCACCTGGAGTGTACAAAAAATAATGACCTGGAGAGTACAATAAATACAAGCCTGGAGAGCACAATAAATACTGACCAGTCGAGTACAATAAATACTGACCTGGAGAGGGCAATAAATACTGACCTGGAGGGTACAATATATACGGACCTGGAGAGTACAATAAATACTGACTTGGAGAGTAAAATAAATACTGACCTCGAGAGGACAATAAATACTGATCTGGAGAACACAAATCAATACTGACCTGGAGAGTAGAATAAATACTTAGCTGGAGAGTACAGTAAATACTGACCTGGAGAGTACAATAAATACTGACTTGGAGTGTATAAATAATACTGACCTCGGTAGTACAATAAATACTGACCTGGAGAGTACAATAAATACTGACCTGGAGAGGGCAGTAAATAATGCCCTGGAGAGTACAATAAATACTGATCTGGAGAGTACAATAAATAGTGACTTGGAGAGTACAGTAAATACTGACCTGGAGAGTACAATAAATACAGACCTGCAGTGTACAATAAATAATGACCTGGAAAGTATAATAAATACTGACCTAGTGAGAGCAATAAATACTGCTCTGTACACGGCAATAAATACTGACCTGGAGAGTACAATAAATACTGACCTGGAGATTACAATATATACTGACCTGGTGAGTACAATAAATACTGACCTGGAGAGTACATTAAATACTGACCTGGAGAGTACAATAAATACTGACCTGGAGAGGGAATTAAAAACTGCCCTGGAGAGATCAATAAATACAGACCTGGAGAGTACAGTAAATACTGACCTGGAGAGTACACTAATTACTGACATGGTGAGTACAATAAATACTGCCCTGGGGAGTACAATAAATACTGACCTGGAGAGGGTAATAAATACTGGCCTGGACAGGATAATAAATACTGACCTGGAGAGTACAATAAATACTGACAAGAAGAGTGCAATAAATACTGACCTGGAGATTACAATAAATACTGACCAGGAGAATAAAATAAATACTGACCTGGAGAGTACAATAAATAATGACCTGGAGAGTTAATAAATACTGATCTGGAGAGGGTAATAAATACTGACATGGAGAGTGCAATAAATACTGACCCGGAGACTGCAATAAATACTGACCTGGAGAGTACAATAATAACTGACCTGACGAGTACAATAAATACTGACATGGAGAGAAAAATAAAATGTGACCTGGAGAGGGTAATGAATACTTATCTGGAGAGGGCAATAAATATTGACCTGGAATGTACAATAAAGTCTGACCTGGAGAGTACGATAAATACTGACCTGGAGAGTACAATAAATACTGACCTGGAGTGTACAATAAATACTGACCTGGAGAGTACAATAAATACTGTCCTGGAGAGGACAATAAATACTGACCTGGACAGTACAATAAATACTGACCTGGAGAGGGCAATAAATACTGACCTGGAGAGGGTACTAAATACAGACATGGAGAGTACAATAAATACTGACCTGGAGAGGACAATAAATACTGACTTGGACAGTACAATAAACACTGAGCTGGTGAGTATAATAAATACTGACCTGGAGAGTACAATAAATACTGACCTGGAGAGTACAATAAATATTGACCTGGAGTGTACAATAAATACTGACCTGTCGAGTAAAATAAATGCTGACCTGGAGAGGGCAATAATTACTGACCTGGAGAGTAAAATATATACGGACCTGGAGAGTACAATAAATACTGACATTGAGAGTACAATAAAGACGGACCTGGAGGGTGCAATGAACACTGACCTGGAGAGTACAATAAATACTGACCTGAAGATTACAATAAATACTGACACGGAGAGAACAATAAAAAGTGACCTGGAGAGGGTAATGAATACTTACCGGGAGAGGGTAATAAATACTGACCTGGAGAGGGTAATAAATACAGTCATGGAGAGTACAATATATACTGACCTGGAGAGGAAAATAAATACTCACCTGGAGAGTACAATAAATACTGACCTGGAGTGTACAATAAATAATGACCTGGAGAGTACAATAAATACAAACCTGGAGAGTACAATTAATACTGACCAGTCGAGTACAATAAATACTGACCTGGACAGGGCAATAAATACTGACCTGGAGGGTGCAATAAATACTGACCTAGAGAGGACAATCAATACTCTCCTGGAGGGTATAATGAATACGGATCTGGAGACTATAATAAATACTGAGCTGGAGAGTACAATAACTACTGACCTGGAGAGTACAATAAATACTGACGTGGAGTGTACAATAAATACTGACCTGGAGAACACAATCAATACTGACCTGGAGAGTAGAATAAATACTTACCTGGAGAGTACAGTAAATACTGACCTGGAGAGTACAATAAATACTGACCTGGAGTGTATAAATAATACTGACCTCGGTAGTACAATAAATACTGACCTGGAGAGTACAATAAATACTGACCTGGAGAGGGCAGTAAATACTGACCTGGAGAGTACAATAAATACTGATCTGGAGAGTACAATAAATACTGACCTGGAGTGTATAAATAATACTGACCTCGGTAGTACAATATATACTGACCTGGTGAGTACAATAAATACTGGCCTGGAGATTACATTAAATACTGACCTGGAGAGTACAATAAATACTGACCTGGAGAGGGAATTAAAAACTGCCCTGGAGAGAGCAATAAATACTGACCTGGAGAGTACAGTAAATACTGACCTGGAGAGTACACTAATTACTGACATGGTGAGTACAATAAATACTGCCCTGGGGAGTACAATAAATACTGACCTGGAGAGGGTAATAAATACTGGCCTGGACAGGATAATAAATACTGACCTGGAGAGTACAATAAATACTGACCAGAAGAGTGCAATAAATACTGACCTGGAGATTACAATAAATACTGACCTGGAGAGGGTAATAAATACTGACCTGGAGAGTACAATAAATACTGACCTGGAGAGTACAATAAATACTGACCTGGAGAATACAATATATACTGACCTGGAGAGCAGAATAAATACTGACCTAGAGAGTACAATAAATACTGACATGGAGAGGGTAATAAATACTGACCTGGAGAGTACAATAAATAGTGACCTGGAGCGTACAATAAATAATGACCTGGAGAGTAAAATAAGTAGTGATTTGGAGAGCACAATAAATACTGACCTGGAGAGTGCAAAAAATACTGGCCTGGAGATTACATTAAATACTGACCTGGAGAGCACAATAAATACTGACCTGGAGAGTACAATAAATACTGACCTGGAGAGTGTAATGAATACTGACCTGGAGTGTACAATAAATACTGACCTGGAGAGTGCAATAAATACTGAACTGGAGAGTACAATAAATGCTGACCCGGAGGCTGCAATAAATACTGACCTGGAGAGTACAATAAATACTGACCTGACGAGTACAATAAATACTGACATGGAGAGAAAAATAAAATGTGAACTGGAGAGGGTAATGAATACTTATCTGGAGAGGGCAATAAATATTGACCTGGAAAGTACAATAAAGTCTGACCTGGAGAGTACAATAAATACTGACCTGGAGAGTACAATAAATACTGACCTAGAGTGTACAATAAATACTGACCTGGAGAGTACAATAAATACTGTCCTGGAGAGGACAATAAATACTGACCTGGACAGTACAATAAATACTGACCTGGAGAGAGTAATAAATACTGACCTGGAGAGGGTAATAAATACAGACATGGAGAGTACAATAAATACTGACCTGGAGAGGACAATAAATACTGACCTGGACAGTACAATAAACACTGAGCTGGAGAGTATAATAAATACTGACCTGGAGTGTACAATAAATACTGACCTGGAGAGTACAATAAATACTGACCTGGAGTGTACAATAAATAATGACCTGGAGAGTACAATAAATACTAACCTGGAAAGTAAAATAAATACTGCCCTGTCGAGTAAAATAAATGCTGATCTGGAGAGGGCAATAAATACTGACCTGGAGAGTAAAATATATGCGGACCTGGAGAGTACAATAAATACTGACCTGGAGAGTACAATTAAGACGGTCCTGGAGGGTGCAATGAATACTGACCTGGAGAATACAATAAATACTGACCTGAAGAGTACAATAAATACTGACATGGAGAGAACAATAAAAAGTGACCTGAAGAGGGTAATGAATACTTACCTGGAGAGGGTAATAAATACTGACCTGGAGAGGGTAATAAATACAATCATGGAGAGTACAATATATACTGACCTGGAGAGGACAATAAATACTCACCTGGGGAGTACAATAAATACTGACCTGGAGTGTACAATAAATAATGACCTGGAGAGTACAATAAATACAAACATGGAGAGTACAATAAATACTGACCAGTCGAGTACAATAAATACTGAGATGGAGAGGGCAATAAATACTGACCTGGAGGGTACAATATATACGGACCTGGAGAGTACAATAAATACTGACCTGGAGAGTAAAATAAATACTGACCTAGAGAGGACAATCAATAATCACCTGGAGGGTATAATAAATACGGATCGGGAGACTATAATAAATACTGACCTGGAGAGTATAATAACTACTGACCTGGTGAGTACAATAAATACTGACGTGGAGTGTAAAATAAATACTGACATGGAGAACACAATCAATACTGACCTGGAGAGTACAATAAATACTGACCTGAAGAGTACAATAAATACTGACCTGGAGATTACAATAAATACTGACCTGGAGAATACAATAAATAGAGACCTGGCGAGTACAATAAATAGTGACCTGGAGAGGGCAATAAATACTGATCTGGAAAAAGCAATAGATATTGACCTTGAGAATGCAATATATACTGACCTGGAGAGTACAATAAATACTGACCTGGAGAGGGTAATAAATACTGACTTGGAGAGGGTAATAAATACAGACCTGGAGAGTACAATAAATACTGACATGGAGAGGACAATAAATACTGACCTGGAGAGTACGATAAATACTGACCTGGAGAGTAGAATAAATACTAATCTGGAGAGTACAATAAACACTGACTTGGAGAGTGCAATAAATACTGACCTGGAGAGTACAATAAATACTGACCTGGAGGTCACAATGAATACTGACCTGGAGAGTACAATAAATACTGACCTGGAGAGGGTAACAAATACTGACCTGGAGAGTATAATAAGTACTGACCTGGAGAGTACAATAAATACTGACCTGGAGAGTACATTAAATACTGACCTGGAGAGTACAATAAATACTGACCTGGAGCGGGAAATAAAAAATGCCCTGGAGAGAGCAATAAATACTGACATGGAGAGTACAGTAAATACTGACCTGGAGAGTACAATAATTACTGACCTGGTGAGTACAATATATACTGCCCTGGGGAGTACAATAAATACTGACCTGAAGAGGGTAATAAATACTGGCCTGGACAGTATAATAAATACTGACCTGTAGAGTACAATATATACTGACCTGGAGAGTGCAATAAATACTGACCTGGAGATTACAATAAATACTGACCTGGAGAATAAAATAAATACTGACCTGGAGAGTACAATAAATACTGACCTGGAAAGTACAATGAATACTGACCTGGAGAGTATAATAAATACTGACCAAGTGGGGGTAATAAATACTGACCTGGAGAGGGTTATAAATACAGACCTGGAGAGTATAATAAATACTGACATGGAGAGGACAATAAATACTGACCTGGAGAGTACAATAAATACTGAACTGGAGTGTACAATAAATAATGACCTGGAGAGGACAATAAATACTGACCTGGAGAGGGTAATGAATACAGACCTGGAGAGTACAATAAATACTGACCTGGAGAGGACAATAAAAACAATGGGCCTTCAAGGACAGCAATTCCCTTTCAAAAGAATAAAGTGGGATTTCTATCATTCCTGAAGGCAATTGTTTTGTGCGTGAATGAGCGCGGGTCTCAGGACCACGCGGGGCTGGGACGGTTGTTGATGCCACAGGTCATAGACAGGCAGGAAGTAGGGAGGGAAGTAAAACCAACCCAGAAAAAAAGACAATTTAAAACATATACATATTTATCATAATAAGAAAATAAATAAATTTACAATTTTATTGCAAAAAATTGTATTTTATTTGAGTTAAATAAATAAATAATTGTTTCTTAATCCATATATTTTTGATTGACCAAAGGCTGTGTGACTGCATGACATCCAATGGAAATCAGGGCATGCAGTCAGTAAATTCCCAAACACAGTGAGCTCATGGTGTAAGACAAGCCACAATGGAAGATGTGGGCAACAAAGGCGATCTTTAAAAGTCGCGCGTGCCTTTCTGCAGGATCAGACTGCAGCTGCGTGTGCTGTGAAATAGATGAAATGTAATAGAGCCAATGCAGGCAGAACAGAAAAAGCACATTTATTGTGAAGGTTAAAAAGTACGGAATGTATTTAAATATACGCATATATAAATATATGCATACATATATTTATATAAACAAAGTCAGTCAGTCAGTCATGTCTTGTCTTGCATTGATTTGATTTGTATTTGAAAATAAGGCGGAAGGAGCTCATCATGTCACACAGCCCATCCGCAAGCTCTCGCTAAAATCGCTATGTTTCTACCTTATATAATTTGCCTTCTTTCAGATGTGGAATAGCAAAATCCCACAGCAGATTCTTCTCCTGTCAGGCAGTGTTGAATCAAATCAGTGTGGCTTCAAGTTGCATGTAATGCATTTTTTCGCCCATGAAATGAAATGCATAGTAATATCGCGCAGAACGTTTGCACGTTCTCCCTCGCTTACACAAACACACCAACAACCTAAAATTCCTGCACCCTCCAAAGGCAGTTTTTGAAATTTGAAATTTGAAATCCGGGACAGACAGCACCTTTCTTTTAAACAGATACATAATGATGCGATACTGACAGCACACCATTTTGGAGAGACAGAGAATTGCCCCGGGCAGACCAGCACAGCACCTTAAAAGGGATACAGAAACGCAATGAACAAAAACAAATAATTCTGTAAAACTCAGCAGGTCGTGAACATTCTGTGGATGAAGAACCGGGCTCACGTTCAGTCAGATGACCATTCCGATATATTAAGTAAAATGTAAAGTTTACAGATTGTTTTCCACGAAAATAGCGCCTGGAAATAAATAGGAGCGAGGAAGGACAAAAGGGAATGTCTGTGATACAGTGGAGCGTAGGAGTGATTGAATAATAAATGGCACAATGCGAAAAGGCAAAGTGAGTGGTACACGGACAATAAAGTAACAATGGATGGACCAGAGGAGGTGTTAGTGGGAACAGCAGAACCATTACCAGACAATGGGAGCGGTGCTTATGATCCGATACGTTGAATCGAATGTTGAGGCCAGAACACTATAACATGCCTGGAATGGAGGCTATGAACGCGTTTTAATCAGACCAGGCAGGTTGGCCACCCCGGTTTGATTTCCTGTGCGGTTTAAATTCGGCAGCCAAGGGACTAAATCCAAAGCCAGCTTCTCACATCTTTTCAGCGCTAGAGAAACAGGACGCACTCATATTCAGGTCATCGTCTGTATCACGTTGAAGTGGAGATTGACGCTGAATGTCTGCTTATCCCAAAGGAGGTGAGCTCATGCATGCAGCAAGGAAGATATACTGATCAAGTATTGGCCGGAATCAAACATGGGTTTAGGTTGTCCAATGAGACACAGAGCCGAGTGCTTCTGAGATGCATGAACTTTACTCAGTTCGGTGAGTTTCACTTTGCTGCTGGCAATCTCCAGGATTTTGAGACGCTGTGGGGACAACGGAGCGCAATCACACGTTTTAATTTGAAACATTTCAGTTTGCTCACATGTCGACCGGCTGAGAACTGGTTTTTTGACTAAACGATGGCAGGGTTTGTTCGGGGTTTGAACCACGGACCTCTCGCATTTCAATTATTAAAATCCCAAAGCCAGAATCATACCCCTAGACCAACGAGCCCCCGACAGTGAAGGACGTAGCTCTCAGATTCTGACGTTAGTATGCTATTCGGCCCATCGTGCCTGTGCTGATTCTCAGAGACCTATCTCATGGGTCCGCCTCTCCATAGTCCTGCTAATGTTTTCCCTTTGATAAATAGATTATTTTTTGAGACATTACTTCACCAACGAGCTGCATCCTTGTCAGTAAAAGGTGAATTTGCAATGAGGTTCAATGTGTGACGAATAAAAACGAGGGGAAAATGTTTCACACAATAACTACGAAGCTGCGGGCATACTGGATCAGCAGTCCATTCCCTGAACTACTCAGTCACCGTGTTTCCTATTTACTGCAACGTCAGACATCCATCCCGTACTTTTTGCATTCAAACAGAAATAACGTGCACGAAAGTCTACTTCACCGCTTTTTTGTGCCCGTGCAACCAGATCGATAGTGATGAAAATTTGCCATTAGCTTCAAAAAGCAAACAGCCTTCCTTTACTTTAGGTGAGTTACTGTCCGAGATGGTTGGTTTTGAGGCAGAATCAAAACAAATAATATAAAATGTCAGGCCACGAGGTAGTTGACTGCGGTAGGACTCGAACCTTTAATATTCTGATAACATCGTGGTTATAATTGAAGTCAGACGCCTTGTCCATTAGGCCATTGGCACACATTTGTTGTTTTTTATATTGAGAGCAAATTTGGGAGAAGGGTTATTTCAAGGAATGGATGTAGGAAAACATGAGCATATTTCGAGTAATGAATCGATGCGCTGCGATTTGGATGCGCACGGGCACAGGCAACGTCAATGTAGCTTGAAACACAACAGTTTCACAATTCGGTCATCGCAGCTGAAATCACACCTTTTAAAACTATACAGAATGATCCGGATTATGAGAAAATACGTCATAAAGGGGCAAATTATGAACCGGAACTGACAACCATCCCTTTTAAGCAGACACCGAAAGATCCTGAACAGCAAGCACATCCCAATTACAAAGATGTAGAAAGACCCTTGACTGACACAGTACGCTTTTAAAAGAATAAAGTGGGATTTCTGTCATTCTTGAAAGCAATTGTGCTGAGCGTGAGTGAGCGTGGGGCTCAGGATCAGTCGGGGCTGGGACGGTTGTTGAAGACACAGGTGATCGACAGGCAGGAAGGATGGAGGGAAGTAAAACCAACCCAGACAAAAATACAATGTAAAACATATATATATTTATCATTGTAAGAAAATAATTAATTTTACAATTTTATTGCAAAAAATTGAATTTGATTTGATTTGAATAAATAAATAACTGTTTCATAATCTATATATTTTTTATTGAACGAAGACTGTGTGACTGCATGAATTCCCCTGGAAATCAGGTGGTGCAGTCAGTAAGTACCCAAACTCAGTAAGCTCATGGTGGAAGACAAGCCACGATGGAAGATGTGGGCAACAAAGGTGATCTTTCATAATCGCGAGTGCCTTTTTGCTGGATCTGACAGCAGCTGCGTGTGCTGTGAAAGAGGGCAAATGTAATAGAGCCCAGTGCAGGCAGAACGGATAATGTACATTTATAGTGAAAGTTAAAAAGTAGGGAATGTATATAAATATAGGTACATATAAATATTTATATACATATATATATAAACAAAGTCAGTCAGTTAGTCATGTCTTGTCTTGTCTTGATTTGATTTGTATTTGAAAATAAGGGTGAAGGAGGTCATCATGTCACACAGCCCATACGCAAGCTCTCGCTAAAATCGCTATGTTTCTAACTTATGTCATTTGCCTTCTTTCAGATGTGGAATTGCAAAATACCAAAGCAGATTCTGCTCCTGTCAGGCAATCCTCGAATGCGTGTTCAATCAAATCAGAATGGCTTCAAGTTGCATGTGATGCCTTTTTTCTCACGTGACATGATTGCACAGTACGATCGCGCAGCACATTTGCACGCACTCTATCGCTTACACAAACACACAAACAAACTAATATTCCTGCACCCTGCAAAAGCAGTTTTTGAAATTTGAAATTTGAAATCTGGGAGAGTCAGCACAATCCCTTTCAAACAGGAAGGACAAAAGGGAATGTCTGTGATACAGTGGAGCTTAGGAGTGATTGAATAATAAATGGGACAATGCGAAAAGGCAAAGTGGGTAAAATGAAAAATATTGTATGTTACATTTTCCCAGGGTCTAGTTACTCTCTGCTGATGTTAAAATGGTAAGCGGGCAAAAAAGTAAAAAAGAATGATATAGAGGAGGTGTTAGTGGGAACAGCAGAGCCATTACCAGACAATGGGAGTGGTGTTTATGATCCGATAAGCTGGACCTAATGTTGAGGCCAGAAGACAATAACATGCCTGAAATATAGGGTGTGAACCCCTTTTAATCAGACCAGGCAGCTTGGCCACCCCGGATTGATTTCCTGTAAGGTGTGAATACGGCAGCCAAGGGACTAATTCAAAAGCCAGCTTCTCACGTCTTTTCGGCATGAGAGAAACAGGATGCACTCATATTCAGGGCAGAGTATGTTTCACGTTGAAGTGGAGATTGACGCCGAATTTATGCTTATCCCAATGCAGGTGAGCTCATGCATGCAGAAATGAAGATATACTGATCAAGTATTGGCCGGAACCAAACACGGGTTTAGGATGTCCATTGAGACACAGAGCCGAGCACATCTGAGATACTTGAACTTTACTCAGTTAGGTGAGTTTCACTTTGCTCCTGGGAACCTCCAGATTTGGACTCTGTGGGAACAACGGAGCGAAATCACACGTTTTAATTTGAAATATGTACATTTTCTCACATGTCGACCTGCTCAGCAGAGGTTCTTTTACTAAAATTGGCAGGGCTCGTCCGGCATTTGAACACGGGATCTCTTGCATTTCCATTTTGAAAATCCCAAAGCGAGAATCATACACCTGGACCAACAAGCCGCCGACTACGAGGAGTGTAGCTCTCAGATTCTGACGGTAGTTTACTAATCGGCCCATCGTGCCTGTGCTGAATCTCAGAGACCTATCGAATGAGTCCCCCGATCCATAGTCCTGCTAATGTTTTCCCTTTGATGAATATATTATTAATTTGAGACATTACATTACCAAAGAGCTGCATCCTTGTCAGTAAAAGTTGAATTTGGCAATGTGGTTGACAAAAAAACCAGAGGGTTCAAATTTTTAACGCAATAACGACGAGGGTGGGAGCACACTGGATCAGCAGTCCATCGCCTGAATCTCTCAGCCGCCTCGTCTCCAATTTACAGTAACGGCAGACATCCATCCCCTACTTTTTGCATCCAAACAGAAATAATGTGCAAGGATGTCTACTTCACCGCCTGTTCTGCCCGTGCAACCAGATCGGCAGTGATGAAAATGTGCAATGAGCTTCTGAAAGCAAACAAACTTCCTTTACTTCAGGTGAGTGACTGTCCGAGATGGTCAATTTTGAGGCACAATCAAAACAAAGAATATAAAATTTCACGTGGCGAGTTACTTGACCGGTGCAGGAGTCGAACCTGTAATTTTCTGATAACATCGTGGTTACAATTGAAGTGAGATGCCTTATCCATTAGGCCACGCAGCCGCTGCGATCGGTACAAAATTTGTTGTTTTTATATTGAGAGCAAACTTGGGACAAGGGTGATTTCAAAGAATGGATGCAGGAAAACATGAGCATATTTCGAGTAATGAATAGATGCGCTTCGATATGAATGTGCACGGGCATAGGCAACGTCAATGTAGCTTGAAACACAACAGTTTAACAATTCGGTCATCGTAGCTGCAATCACACTCGTTTTAGAACTATACAGAATGAATCGGATTTTAAGAAAATACGTCATAAATGGGCGAATTATGAACCGGAACTGACAACCATCTCGTTAAATCAGACATCGAATGATCCTGAACTGCAAACACATCCCTATTAAAAAGATATAGAATGACCCTTGACTGACAGCAGTTCGCTTTTAAAAGAATAAAGTGGGACTTCTATCAGTCTTGCAGGCAATTCTGCTGTGCGTGAGTGAGCGTGGGGCTCAGGACCAGTCGGGGCTTGGACGGTTGTTGAAGCCAAAGGTGAGAGACAGGCAGGAAGGAGGGAGGGAAGTAAAATCAACCCAGACAAAAAGACAAATTGAAATAAAAATTTATCATAATAAGAAAATAAATAAATACTTTTTCAATTTTATTGCAAAACGCTGAATTTGATTTGATATAAATAAATAAATTATTGTTTCATAATCTATTTATTTTTTATTGAACGAAGGCTGTGTGACTGGATGAATTCCAGTGGAAATCAGGGGGTGCAGTCAGTAAAAACCCAAACTCTGTAAACCCATGTTGGAAGACAAGCCACGAGGGAAGATGTGGGCAACAAAGGCGATCTTTTAAAGTCGCGCGAACCTTTCTGCTGAATGTGACAGCAGCTCCGTGTGCTGTGAAAGAGGTCAAATGTAACAGAGCAAATGCAGACAGAACAGAAAAAGCACAATTATTGTGAACGTTAAAAAGTAGGGAATGTATAAAAATATACGTATATATAAATATTTATATACATATACATAGAAACAAAGTCAGTCAGTCAGTCATGTCTTGTCTTGTCTTGATTTGATTTGTATTTGAAAATAAGGGGGAAGGAGGTCATCATGTCACACAGCCCATGCACGAGCTCTCGCTAAAATCGCTATGTTTCTAACTTATGACATTTGCCTGCTTTCAGATGTGGAAGAGCAAAATCCCATGCAAGATTCATCTCCTGTCAGTCAGTCCTCGAATGCGTGTTCAATCAAATCAGTGTGGCTTCACGTTGCATGTCATGCCTTTTTTCTCACGTGACATGAAATGCACAGTAAGATCGCGACGCACGTTTGCATGCATTCTCTCGCTTACACAAACACAAAAACAAACTAACATTCCTGTACCCTCCAAAGGCAGTTTTTGAAATTTAAAATTTGAATTCCTGGACAGACAGCACAGCCCTTTTAAACAGACACAGAACGAACCGGGACTGATCGCACACCATTTTAGAGAGAGAGACAGAGAATGACCCCGACTATGACCATAAAAGGGATACAGAACCAGAAGGAAAGAAAACTGAGAATTCTGTAAAACTCAGCAGGTCGTGCATATTCTGTGGATGAAGATCCCGGGTTCACGTTCAGTCAGATAATCATTCCGATATTTTTAGAAAAATGTAAAATTTACAGATTTTTTCAACAAAAATAGCGCCTGGAAAAAAATAGGCAGCGAGGAAGGACAAAAGGGAATGCCTGTGCTACCGTAGAGTGTAGGAGTGATTGAATAATAAATGGCACAATGCGAAAAGGCAAAGTGGGTGGTAAGCGGGCAATAAAGTAACAAAGAATCGACCAGAGGAGGTGTTAGTGGGAACAACAGCACCATTACCAGACAATGGGAGCGGTGCTTATGATCCGATACGCTGAACATAATGTTGAGGCCAGAAGACTATAACATGCCTGAAATATAGGATGTGAACGCCTTTTAAACAGACCAGGCAGCTTGGCCACCCCGGATTGATTTCCTGTACAGTTTGAATTCGGCAGCCAAGGGTCTAATTCAAAAGCCAGCTTCTCACATCTTTTCGGCATAAAAGAAACAGGACGCACGCATATTCAGGGCAGAGTATGTTTCACGTTGAATTGGAGATTGACGGCGAATGTATGCTTATCTCAATGGAGGTGTGCTCATGCATGGAGAAATGAAGATATACTGATCAAGTATTGGCTGGAACCAAACACAGGTTTAGGTTGGAACCAAACACAGGTTTCGGTTGTCCAATGAGACACAGAGCCGAGTGCATCTGAGAAACTTTATAACTTTACAAAGTTCGGTGAGTTTCACTTTGCTCGTGGGAAACTCCAGGATTTGGACGCTGTGGGTTCAATGTAGCGAAATCACACGTTTTAATTTGAAATATTTCCGCTTTTTCATTGTCGACCGGCTCAGAAGCGGTTCCTTGACCTGAAGTTGACAGGGCTCGTCCTGGTTTTGATCCCGGGTCTTCTCGCATTTCAATTTTGAAAATCCATAAGCCAGCATCGTACCACTGGACCACCTCGCCGCCGACAACGAAGAGCGTAGCTCTCAGATTCTGATGGTAGTTTACTTTTCTGCCCATCGTGCATGTGCCGACTCTCAGAGACCTATCGAATGAGTTACCCTATCCATAGTCGTGCTAATGTTTTCCATTTGATGAATATATTATTAATTTGAGACATTACATCATCAAAGAGCTGCATCCTTGTCAGTAAAAGGTGAATTTGGCAAATGAGGTTAAATGTGATTGAAAAGAAAACCTGAGGGATGACATTTTTAACACAATAACGACGAGGGTGGGAGCACAGTGGATTAGCAGTCCATCGCCTGACCCTTTCGGCTACCTCGTCTCGTATTTACAGCAACGTCAGACATCCACACCCTACTTTTTCATCCAAACAGAAATAAAGTGCAAGGAAGTCTACATCACCGCCTGTTCTGCCCGTGCAACCAGATCGAGAGTGATGAAAATGTGCCATTAGCTTCTTAAAGCAAACAGCCTTCCTTCACATCAGGTGAGTGACTGGAAGAGATGGTTGATTTTGAGGCTAAATCAAAACAAAGAATATAACATTTCACGCAGCGAGTTAGTTGGCCGCGGTAGGACGCGAACATGTAATCTTCTGATAACATCGGGGTTACGACCGAAGTCAGATGCCTTATCCATTATGCCACGCAGCTGCTGCTAGCGGCACAAATTTTGTTGTTTTTTATATTGAGAGCAAATTTGGGACAAGGGTTATTTCAAATAATTGATGTAGGAAAACATGAGCATAATTCGAGTAATGAATAGATTCGCTGCGATATGGATGCGCACGAGCAAAGGCAACGTCAATGTAGCTTGATCACAACAGTTTATCAATTCGGTCATCGCAGCTGAAATCACACTCCTTTAAAAACTATACAGAATGATCCGGATTTTGAGAAAATAAGTCATAAATGGGCAAATTATGAACCAGAACTAACAACCATCCCGTTTAAGCAGACACCGAATGGTCCTGAACTGCAAACACATCCCTATTACAAAGATGTAGAATGACCCATGACTGACATCAGTTCGCTTTTAAAAAAATAAAGTGGGAATTCTATCATTCTTGAAGGTAATTGTGCTGTGCCTGAGTGAGTGTGGGGCTCAGGACCAGTCGGGGCTGGGACGGTTGTTGAAGCCAAAGGTGATAGACAGGCAGGAAGGATGGAGGGAAGTAAAATCAACCCAGACAAAAAGACAATTTATAATATCTATATATTTATCGTAATAAGAAAATAAATAAATTTGCAATTATATTGCAAAAAACTGAATTTGATTTGATTTGAATTAATAAATAATTGTTTCATAATCTATATATTTTTGATTGAACGAAGGCTGTGTGATTGGATAAATTCCACTAGAAATCAGGTGGTGCAGTCAGTAAATACCCAAACACAGTAATCCCATAGTGGAATACAAGCCACGATGGAAGATGTGGGCAACAAAGGCGATGTTTTAAAGTCGTGAGTGCCTTTCTGCTGGATCTGACAGCAGCTGCGTGTGCTGTGAAAGAGGTCAAATGTAATAGAGCCCGGTGCAGGCATAACAGAAAAAGTACATTTATTGTAAAAGTTAAAAAGTAGGGAATGTATGTAAATATACGTATATATCAATATGTATATACATATATATATATGTACATATAAACAAAGTCAGTCAGTCAGTCATATCTTGATTTGATTTGTATTTGAAAATAATGGGGAAGGAGATCATCATGTCGCACAGCCCGTACGCAAGCTCTCACTAAAATCGCTATGTTTCTAACGTATGTCATTTGCCTTCTTTCAGATGTGTAAGAGCAAAATCCTACAGCAGATTATTCTCCAGTCAGGCAGTCCTCGAATGCGTGTTCAATCAAATCAGTATGGCTTCAAGTTGCAAGTAATGCCTTTTTTCTCAGGTGACATGAAATACACAGTTAGAAAGCGAAGCACGTTGGCATGCACTCTCTCGCTTACACAAACACACAAACAAGCTAACATTCCTGCACCCTCCAAAGGCACTTTTTGAAATTTGAAATTTGAAATCCGGGACAGACAGCACATCCCTTTTAAACAGACACAGAACGAACCGGGACTGATAGCATACCATTTTAGAGAGACATAAAATGACCACGGCGATCAGCATATCACCTTAAAAGGGATACGGAAACAGAATGAACAATAACAGAGAATTCTGTAAAACTCAACAGTCTTGCACATTCTGTGGATGAAGATCCCACGTTCACGTTCAGTCAGATGATCATTCCGATATTTTAGGAAAAATGTAAAGTTTACAGATTTTATCAACAAAAATAGCGCCTTTTATAAAATAGACAGGGAGGAAAGACAAAAGGGATTGTCTGTGATACAGTGGAGCTTAGGAATGATTGAATAATAAATGGCACAATGCGAAAAGGCAAAGTGCGCGGTAAGAGGGCAATAAAGTAACAAAGGATGGTCCAGAGGAGGAACAGTAGAACCATTACCAGACAATGGGAGTGGTGCTTATGATCCGATAAGTTGGACCAAATGTTGTGGCCAGAAGACTATAACATGCTTGAAATATCGGGTGTGAACGCCTTTTAATCTGACCAGACAGTTTGGCCACCCCGGACTGATTTCCTGTACGGTTTGAATTCGGCAGCCAAGGGACAAATTTAAAAGCCAGCTTCTCACATCTTTTCGGCGCGAGAGAAACAGGACGCACTCATCTTCAGGGCAGAGTATGCTTGACGATGAAGTGGAGATTGACGTTGAATCTATGCTTATCCCAATGGAGTTGAGCTCATGCATGGAGAAATGAAGATATACTGAACAAGTATTGGCCGGAACCAAACATGGGTTTAGGTTGTCCAATGAGACACAGAGCCGAGTACATCTGAGATACTTTACTCAGTTCGGTGAGTTTCACTTTGTTGCTGGGAAACTCCAGGATTTGGACGATGTGGGAACAACGGAACGAAATCACACGTTTCAATTTGAAATATGTCCGTTTTCTCACATGTGCACCGTCTCAGAAGTGTTTCTTTGACTAAAAGTTGGCAGGGCTCGTCCGGGATTTGAAAACGGGACCTCTCGCATTTCAATTTTGCAAATCTCTAAGCGAGAATCATACCCATAGGCCAACGACGCTGAGACAGTAAGGCATATAGCTCTCAGATTCTGACGGTAGTTTACTATTCGGCCCATCGTGCCTCTGATGACTCTCAAAGACCTATCGAATAAGTCCCCCTCTCCATTGTTCTGCTAATGTTTTCCCTTTGATGAATATATTATTAAGTTGAGAAATTAATTTACCAAAGAGCTGCGTCCTTGTCAGTAAAGGGTGAATTTGGCAATGAGGTTAAATGTGATTGACAAAAAAACCAGAGGGGTCAAATGTGTAACACAATAACGACGAGGGTGGGAGCACACTGGATTAGCAGTCCATCGCATGAACCTCTCTGCCACCTCGTCTCCTATTTGCAGCAAGGTCAGACAACCATCCCCTACTTTTTGCTTCCAAACAGAAATAACGTGCAAGAAAGTCTACTTCACCGTCTGTTCTGCCCGTGCAACCAGATCGGCAGTGAGGAAAATATGCCATTAGCTTCTTAAAGCAAACAACCTTCCTTTACTTCAGGTAAGTAACTGTTCGAATTAGTTGGGCTTGAGGCAGAATCAAAATAAAGAATATAAAATTTCACACGGCGAGTAAGTTGACCGCGGCAAGACTCGAAGCTGCAATCTTCTGATAACATCACATTTACAATCGAAGTCAGACGCCTTCGTTGATGCAACATTTGTTGTTTTTGAAATTGAGAGGAAATTTGGGACAAGGTTTTTTCAAGGAATGGATGTAACATCGTGTTTACAATTGAAGTCAGTCGCCTTGTCCTTTAGGCCATTGGGACACATTTGTTGTTTTTTATATTGAGAGCAAATTTGGGATAAGGGTTATTGCAAGGATTGGATATAGTAAAACATGAGCATATTCCGAGTAATGAATAGATGCGCTGCGATATGGATGCGCACAAGCACAGGAAATGTCAATGTAGTTTGAAACACAACAGTTTAACAATTCTGTCATCGCAGCTGAAATCACACTTCTTTTAAAACTATACAGCATGATCCGAATTATGATAAAATACATATAAAAGGGCAAATCAATGAGATATTAGATGATCAAAGAGCAGCATCCTTGTCAGTAAAAGGTGAATTTGGCAATGAGGTTAAATGTGATTGACTAAAAAATCAGAGGGGTCAATTGTTTAACACAATAACGACGAGGGTGGAAGCATACTGGATTAGCAGTCCATCGCCTGAACCTCTCCGCCAGCTCGTCTCCGACTTACAGCAATGTCAGACATCCATCCCCTACTATTTGCATCCAAACAGAAATAATGTGCAAGAAAGTCTACTTCACCGCCTGTTCTGCCTTTGCAAACAGATCGGCAGTGATGAAAATGTGCCATTAGCTTCTTAAATCAAAGAGCCTTCCTTTACTTCAGGTGAGTGACTGTACGAGATGGTTGGTTTTGAGGCAGAATCAAAAATTCACGCGACGAGTAAGTTGACCGAGGCAAGACTCGAAATGCAATCTTCTGAAATCATTGCGGTTACAATCGAAGTCAGAGGCCTTATCCATTAGGGAAAGCGGCCGCTGCTGTTAACGCAACATTTGTTGTTTATTATATTGAGAGCAAATTTGGGACAAGGGTTATATCAAGGAATGGATTTAGAAAAACATGAGCATATTTCGAGTAATGAATCGATGCGCTGCGATATGGATGTGCACGGGCATAGGCAACGTCAATGTAGCTTGAAACACAACAGTTTCACGATTCGGTCATCGCAGCTGAAATCACACTTCTTTTAAAACTATACAGAATGATCCGGCATTCTGAGAAAAAACGTCTTAAAAGGGCAATTTATGAACTGGAACTGACAACCGCCCCGTTTAAACAGACAACAAATCCGGGACTGCAAGTACATCCCTCTTTCAGATGTAGAATGACACTTGACTGACAGCAGTTCCCTTTTAAAAGAATAAAGTGGGATCTCTGTCATTCCTGAAGGCAATTGTTCTGTCCGTGAGTGAGCGTGGGGCTCAGGAGCACGCCTGGTTGGGTCAGTAGTTGAAGCCACAGATGATAGACAGGCAGGAAGGAGGGAGGGAAATAAAACCAACGCAGACAAAAAGCCAATTTTCACGTTTTCACTTTCAGTCGGGTAATCATTCCGATGTTTTGGGGAAAAGTTAAAGATTACTGATTTTTTTCAACAAAAACAGCACCTGGAGAATATAGGCAACGCGAAACGACAAAAGGGAGCGTCTGTGATACAGTGGATCGCAGGTATGATTAAATAATAAATGGCACAACGGGAAACAGCAAAGTGGGTGGTTATCGGGGAATAAGGTAACAAAGGATCGTCCAGGAACGGTGTTAGTGGGAACAGCAGAACCATTATCAGACAATGAGAGCGGTCCTTATGATCCGACATGTTCCAGCTAATGTTGAGGCCAGAAGTCTATAAAATGCCTAAAATATAGGGAGTAAACTCCTTTTAATCAGACCAGGCAGCTTGGCCTCCCCAGATTGATTTCCTGTACGTTTGGAATTCAGCAGCCAAGGGACTAAATCCAAAGCCAGCTTCTCACATCTTTTCAGCGCTAGAGAAACAGGACGCACTCATATTCAGGGCAGAGTATGTTTCACCTTGAAGTTAAGATTGACGCTGAATGTATGCTTATCCCTGTGGAGGGGAGCTCATGCGAGCAGAAAGGAGGATCTACTGATCAAGTATTGGCCTTAATTAAACACGGGTTTAGATTGTCCAATGAGACACAGAGCCGAGTATATCTGAGATACTTTAATTTTACTCAGTGAGTAAAATTCACTTTGCTCCTGGGAATCTCTGGGATTGGGACGCCGTGGGAACAGCTGCGCGAAATCACACGTTTTCATTCGAAATATTACTGTTTTCGTACATGTCGACCGGCTGTGAGAAGCGGATCTTTGAATAAAAGATGGCGGAGTTTGTCCGGGATTTGAATCTGTAACTTCTTGCATTTCAATTATGAAAAATCCCGAAGCAAGAATCATCAACCGAGACCAACGAGCCACGTAGGTCTTAACCTCTGACGGTAGTTCACTATTCGGCCCATGCTGATGTGCTGTCTCTCAGAGACCTATCTAATTAGTCCCCATGACCATAGCCCTGCTTATGTTATCCCTTTGATCAATATATTATTAATTTGAAACATTACATGACCAAAGTGCAGCATCCTTGTCACTAAATGTTGAATTTAGTCATGAGATTAAATATGATTGAAAAAATAACCGAAGGGGTTAATAGTTTTACCTCGTTACGACGAGGATGGGATTTGAACCCCGCATGCACAACGCACTGGATCAACAGATCATCGCCTGAAGTTCTCGACCATCTCGTCTCCTATTAATAAGTACGTCAGCAATTATTTTTGCTGTTTTTTGCATCCAAACAGAAACAATGTTGAAGAAAGTCGACTTCACTGCTTGTTCTGCCCGTGCAACCAGATCGACAGTGAAAATGTGCCATTAGCTTTTTGAAGCATACAGTCTTTCTTTTCTTCAGGTGAGTGATTGTACGAGATGGCTGGTTTTGCGGCAGAACGACAACAAAGAATATCACATTGCACACAGTGAGTTAATTTACGGCGGCAAGACACGAACCTGCAAATTTCTGAAAATGTTGCGGTTACAATCGAAGTCAGACGCCTTAACCATTACGCAACGCGGCTGCTGCCATAAGGAAAAAAATTGTTGTTGTTTATATTGGGAGCAATTTCGGGGCAAAAGCCGTGCCAAGGAGTGGGTTTTGGAAAAGGTGATCATATTTCAAGTAAATGAACAGATGCGCTGCGATCTGGGTGCGCACCTTAGCTGGGCTTGAAACTTGGAACACAAAGCTGAATAATTCGGTAATCACAGCTGAAATCACACTCCTTTTCAAAATATACATGGTGATCCGGGACTATGAGAAAATCTGTCTTAAAGGGAAATGTTATGAACCGGAACTGACAACCATCCCTTTTAAACAGACACAGAATAATCCGGGACTGCAAGCACATCCCTTTTTACACAGACGCAGAATGACGCTTGACTGACAGCAGTTCCCTTTTATAAAGAATAAAGTGAGATTTCTATCATCCCTGAAGGCAATTGTGCACTGAGTGAGCATGGGGCTCAGGACCACGCGGGACTGGGACGGTGATTGAAGCCCCAGGTGATCGACAGACAGGAAGGAGGGAGGGAAATAAAACCAACCCAGACAAAAAGCCAATTTAATAAAATTTATATACTTAATTTTGTAAGGAATGTATACATGTTAAAATTATTAAACAAAAATTGAATTTGATTTGTTTTCATTCAATATATCATCAATTAATATTGTATTTCTTTTTTGATTGAACGATGGGATAAGGGTGTGCATGCAGTAAATAACAACAGACACAGTCAGCCCATGGTGGTAGACAAGCCAACGAGGGAAGATGTGGGATGTAATGGTGATCTTTTAAAGTGACGTGTGTCTGTCTGCTGTTTTTCAGATATGCAATGTCAGGATCCGACAGCAGCTGCTTGTGCTGTGAAAGTGGACAAAAGCAATAGAGCCCAGTGCA
This sequence comes from Pristiophorus japonicus, assembly GCF_044704955.1. Lineage (NCBI taxonomy): Eukaryota > Metazoa > Chordata > Chondrichthyes > Pristiophoridae > Pristiophorus > Pristiophorus japonicus. The sequence goes on from NW_027253324.1 coordinate 3,526,450, forward strand.
GGCAGATCAGAAAAAGCACATTTATTGTGAAAGTTAAAAAGCGGGGTGGTATACATTGGACATAAGTATACACTCACACATACACACATACACACACACGTATATACTTATAAATATATATGTAAATATATGTATCTATATATAAACAAAGTCAGTCAGTCATGTCTTGACTTGTCTTGTCCTGTTTTGATTTGACTTGAATTTGAAAATAAGGTGGTTGAACTCATCATGTCACAAAGCCCACACGCAAATCCTGGCTGGAATCCGTATGTTTCTAACTTGTGTTTTTTGCATTTTTACAGATGTGGAATGGGAAAATCCTTCAGCAGATTCTTCTCCCGTAAGATATTACGCGAAGGAGTGTTCAAGCTAATCGGCATGGCTTCAAATTCCATGTAATGCCTTTTTTCACACATGTTATGAAATGCCAAGCACGATCGCACAACACGTTTGCACTCTCTCCCTCTCTCTCTTACACAAACTCACAAACAAACTTAAATTCCTACACCCTCCAAAGACAGTTTTTGAATTTTGAAATTTGAAATCTGGAATAGACAGCACATCCCTTTTAAACAGGCACAGAATGATCCGGGACTGAGAGCATATCCCTTTTAAACAGACACATAAATTTGCGGGACTGAATGCAAATCCCTGTGAAGCAGATATAGAATGTTCTTGAACTGAGAGATCTTTTATTTTAAACCGGCCCAGAATGACCCGGGACTGAAAGCAAATCCTTTGAAAACAGACACAGATTGCTCCTGGACTGACAGCAAATCGGTTTAGACAGACACAAACTGATCCGTGACCTCTCGCATTTCCACTGTGAAAATCACAAAGAGAGATTCATAGCCCTCGACCAACGAGCAGCCGACAGTAAAGTGCGTAACCCTTTCTATATTAAAGCGGCATATTCTTACGGTAGTGAAGAAAGCTATTCGGCCCAACGTGGCTGTGCTGTGTCTCTGAGAGAGCGATCAGATTAGTCCCCCTCTCCATAGTCCTGCGAATAAGAATGTAATAATGAAAATTTTACCTTTGATGAATATATTGGGCCTGAAGTCATTGTGCTAGGCTTCCCCCAGACGCTCGGCTGCAAATAGTGACAACGTTCCACACCTACCTTTTGCTCCTGCACACTCCGCACCTGAGGCCTTCTCTTCGCGCACTTCGCAGCGCATTCACGTCTTGCAGCTGCAGAGGGAGAAGCTGGATTCACGTGGCTCTGGATAGCCAATGAAGGTACATTATTATCATTCGTAATAATAGCATCTCCGTTTGTCGGGATTCTCAGTATTATGAATGAAAACGCCCCCATCACCCAAACACACATAAAATGTAAAAAAAAAATAGTCACGTATTTAATATTAATTTAAATTAAAGTTAACAAATTTATAGAAAAAAAGATATTATTCGGATTTTTTCAAAATTTGATATTTAGGGTTTAAAATAAACTTTCCTGAGTGGACAGAGTTTTTAAACATAAAAATGTTGTTACGTTTTATTTCAATATGTTTTTTTTATATTTTTTACATGTTTTAAAACTCTTACGCTGAAAAAAAGTAGGCTATGAACCTGCTTTTCCCAGGCCCAAGCAATTTAAGGACATTAGCTGGGCAATTGATGGACGAATGGCACATAATCACGCGAATGCCCTTCTCCTGAAGAGGCGTTGGGTCTGTCAAGCAAGAATTTGACATTGGAAAACCTGGTTTTCAGTGCATGCGCCTCGCACCCAAAAAAAGGGCTTTTGTGGGTCATTGCCGCTTGCGTACGTACTCCGTACAGACCCAGTGAGGCCGTAATTACAGGCCCTATATTTATTTGAGACATGACATGAACATAGTACAGCATCCTTGAAAGTAAAAGGCAAATTTGGCCATGTGGTTTTATGTGATTGACAAAACAACAAGTGGCTTCAAACGTTTTATAAAATAAGGACGATTATGGGATTCGGAGCCACGCATGCAGATCACAATGGTTTAGCACTTATTCGCCTTAAACTCTGGGCCAGCTCCTCTCCCGTTTGAAACAACGCTAGGCATTCAATTGCCTACTTTTTGCATCCAAACAGAAATATTCTGCAATAATGTCCAATTCACCGCTTGTCCTGCCTATGCAAGCAGATCGACAATGTTAAAAATGTGCCATCAGCTTCTTAAAGCAAATGGCTTTCATTACTTCAGGTGGTGTATACACACGTGGAATTAAATGCACCAGATACAGCAGAAGTAGGAGTTTCTGAAACAGCGGAGTTAGGATATTCATAAAAAGAATGATTTGGATGGGGCAGCAGAAACAGTGGAACTAGGAGCTCCGGAAACAAGGAAATTAGGACCTCCAGAAACATCAGTATTGGTTGATCTCCAGAAACAACGGAATGAGAGTGCCCTAGAATGACAGGAAATAGGATCAAGAAACATTTGAATTAGGATCTCCAGAAACACGAATAAATAGGAACAACAGAAAAAGTGTAATTCGGACCTCCAAGTTCGGGGGAATTAGGAGACCGTAACAGAAACCTGAAAATTAGTAGAGAGCTCCATAAACAGAGAAATTACGATACAGCTACAGTTACAATGAAATTCTTAGATCCAAATACTGGGAAGTTAGGAGAGGGCATCATAATCAGGGAAAGTAGGAGCGTCATAAATAGGTTAATTAAGAATAGGAAAATTAAGAGCTCCAGCACTTTACCTTATAAAGCAGGGGAATTAGGAGCAGCAGAAAAGGAGAGTTAGCAGTTAAAGAAAGAGTTGAATTAGGATCAACTGATATAGGGGAATAATGAGCTCCAGTAACAGGGGCATTATTTACTCCAAAACATGGGACAAAGATACTACTGAAACATTAGAACAAGGAGCTACAGAAACAGTGTAATTTGAGCGCCAGAAAGAGGATAATCTGGATTTCCTGACATAGGGAAATGAGGAGCACCTTAAACTGGAGAATTAGAAGCTGCTGAAATAGAGAAATGAGCTGTACAAGAAAATGGAGAATTCGGAGCTCCAGAAACAGAGGGATAAGGAGCTCCTGAATCAGAGGGATAAGGAGCTCCAGAAACAGCTGAATTAGGAGCTCCAGAAACAGTGGGATACGGAGCTCCTGAAACAGGGGAATCAGGAGTTCCTGAATAATAGGGATAAGGAGCTCCAGAAACAGGAATTTCGAGCTCCTGAAACAGAGGGATGAGGAGCTCCTGAAACAGAGGAATTAGGAGCTATTGAAACATGAGGAATTCAGAGCTCCGGGTACATGGAAATAAGGAGTTTCAGAAACAGGGGCATTTTGTGTTCAAAAGACAGGGAAATTATGATCACCAAAAACAGGGGGATTTGGAGAGATTTCAGTACTTGCACCGCTAAATATCATTCTCAGGCACAGTTTCTCAGTATAATATACTCTGATCCATCTTTCTTAGGTTCAATATGAAATAATTTGCACTTCGTCACTGGGACCTATATCTGCATAGTTATTTTCACAAGCACTTAATAATCGTCTCTTTGCAACATTATGTTCGACGACACTATTTACAGTGCCAGTTACATTTCTATTCACTAAAATTGGACGAGACCGGGACTGAAAAGAGTCTCCCCGTTTGTTTTTATTTATCTTTCTCCTCATGTCAGTCTTTCTTTCTGTCTCCCCATTTGTTTCCAAAACTCTCTTGCCCAACCTATCACTCCGCGGTCTTTCTCGCCACTTGTGTAACCTCCGTCTGTCTTTCTCTGTGCCCCTCCCGCCTTTCTCTCCGTCTGACTCCCACTGTCTTTTACTTTCCTCTGCTGTTATCTCTATTTCTGTCACCCCATCTGTGCCCATCAGTCTCTCCCCCTCCATCCCTCTGTCTCTGTCTCTCGAGTCTGTCCCTTGCACTTCTCGGTCCGTCTGGCCCCGCAGTCTGTCAACCGATCTCTCTCACTGTCTGTCTCTGTCGTTACCTCCCTGTCTCCCTCCTGTTTAACTCCTCCGTTTGTCACCCTCTCTGTCTCCCCTGTCTGGCTCTCTCTCTCCCTAACTTTTCTGTGTCTGTCTGATTCGTCTGTTCTATTTCTGTCTCCCTCGTTTCCATCAGGTGTATCTCTCTCCCCTTCTACATCCTCCCGTCTGTCTACCACCATCAGCCTCACCCACTCTGTCTCCTTCTTTTATATTTCCAGTCGGTTATCTCCACCACACGGTCTGTCGCTCTCTCTCTATCACCTCCTGTAGTTCACTCTCTCCCTCTGCCCCCACCCCCCGCCACCACCACCGCCCCTCTCTATCTCCTTCCTATCTCTCACCTGTCATTCTCTCGCTCTCTCTGCCGCCCCTCTGGCTCACCAGTTTTCCTGTTCCCGTCGAGCACCGTCTCAGCTTTTGTCTTTGTAATATATCAGCCTGTCGCAATGCACCATTCTTCCAGTCAATCTCTATCCCACCACACCCAATTTGTTGCGCCCTCTCTCTTTCTCTCGCTCCCCAAGCTCATTTTCTTTGTCCACCACGACGTTGTCTCCCAGTCTTTCCGGGTCTGTTTTCTGCCCATTTCTCTTCTGCGTCTGTCCCACTCTAACCCTCCGCACGTGTATTCACTTCTGTCTATCCACAGCTGTATCCCCATCTCTCATTCTCGCTGTCACCCCCAAATGTTTATCTATCTTTACTTCGCCGATCTGTCTATCTGACTCTGCCTTCTGGTTCTCTCCCTCTTTCTCTCCACGTCTGCCTCCCTGCTGTCTCTTCATCTCTCTCACTCTGTTTGACCAATCGATTACCCCGCCGTCTGCCTCTGTCTCTATTTTACTCTCTGTCGGCCTCTTTCCCTGTCACCCATGTTTTAAAAAAATGAATTCAGAAATGTGGGCGTAGCTACCAAGGCCTTCCTTCCTTTATTGCCCTTCTGAAACTACGCCGGAGAAGGTGGTGCTGAGCTGAGTATTTGGAACCGCTGCAGTCCGTGTGGTGAAGAGACTCCCGCAGTGCCGACTTTGTCGCTGCAATTTGCTTCAACTGAGTATCTCGCTGGGCCATTGTAGAGGGCATTGAATTGTCAACCACGTTGCTCTGCGTCCGGAATCACGTATAGCCCAGACCAGGAAAGGACGGCATATTTCATCCCCGAAAGGACATTAGTGAACCAGATGGATTATTATGACAATCCAGTATTGTCATGGTCATTTCTGATACTAGCTCTTTAAATCCAGATTCATGTAATTAACTCAATTTAAATTCTTCAGCTGCCGTGGCAGGATTTGAACTTACATCTCGGCGATCTTTAGAACAGGTCTCTGGATAAGTAGTTCAGTAACATTCCCACTCTGCTACCGTATGGTTTCTCTCTCTCTCTCTCTCGGTGTTTTCCCGGTCTGTCTCCTCCTACTTTCTCCCCCACCTGCCTCTCTCTGTCTTGCCATCTGTCTTTTTCCACCGCCTTTTTCCATCACTCTATCTCTCTCCCCACCCTCCTACCCGTCTCTGTCTCTCGGTCTGATCCGCCGTATATCTCTCTCATTCTGCCTCCTCGTATGTCTTTCTGTTCCTGTCTCTCCTGTATGCCTCTCTCTCTGTCTATATCTCCTCATCTGACTGCCGTTGCTGTCTGCCCCATGTGTATCTCTCGCCGTTTCGCCCTGTTTGCCCCGATTGTTTCACCACACTCTCTATTTATCTGTCTCTTACACGTCTGTCTCACCCCCTCTCTCTCACTCTCATTGCCTCACCCCGCCTTTTGTCTTTCTCTCTTTATCTCTATCTCAGCCCAGTATGTTATCTTTCTGGCTAACCCCCGTCTGCCTCCCCTGTCTGTCAATTACTGTCCCCTTCCACCATTCAACCTTGTCTGCCCCTGTCTGTCGCTCTCTATCTGCCCTCCGTCAGTCTTCCCTTTCTGCCTCCCCTGTCTGTCACGCACTTCCCCCTTCCATCATTCTCCACGGTCTGCCCTCTCCCTTCTGACTTCCACGTCTCCCTCTCTCTTTGTCACCCATCATATCTCCCACCCACCCAGTTTGTCTCCATCCGTTTCTCACCCTGTCAGTCGGTTTTGCCGCCCCTCCCCCCTCAGTATTGTCGCATTCTATAACCCCCACCATAATTAACTCAATCTGTCTCCCCTCCCCCTAGTCTGTCGCTCTGTCTCTCTCTCTCTTTCAAAATCTGTCTGTCTTGCTTTCTGTGTCTCCGGACTGTCTCCTCTCAATCACAACCCCCTGTCTGTCGCTCTCTTTCTGTGACATGCACATAACTGTCTTCTCCTGCCTATCTATCTCTCTGTCACCATTACCAGGCGTAAGATTTTGAAGGAGATCTTCTAGGCAAGAGTTGGGAAAATAGCGCAAATCTCCGACCGCAATGACCCTTCTGTCGGGGATGCGTTGGATCTGTCAAAAGCCATTTTGAATGTCCCAGTGCCAGTTTTCGGCGCATGCACATCGCGCTCTGAGAAGCGCACTTGAGGGGCTTCGACGGGTGCGTGCTGACATCATACTTGCTCTTATAGACCGCAATTGTTGGAAGTTTGGCAGGCTCTCTGTTGCCATGTATTTCCCTCAGTCTGAAACAGAACGTGACAAGTTGTCAATGGCGATAGCAATAATTATTCATCTTTCACAGAATGTTATGTAATTAATTTAACAAGCTTCATTTTAATATAATAAATCCCGGAATATGCATCGAACCTGTGCCGACGAGGAGAGAGCGCTGCATCCTAACCACTAGGTGGCGGTCACAGGATTGAGTAAACGTTGATGTCGTGAACTCGTGAACCAGTCAGACGGCCTCTGTGAGAATATTTAAAGGGAGAATGTTCAAAGTAAACTAGTCGCAACAGCAATGAACTGCAATTAAAAAAAACAGCCAAAACCTGTCTTTTTCCCCGGCAGACATGGCGGAAATTAAACGGTGGAAGTTAACCGTTTTGAAGATTGAATGTCTTTTGGAACTGGCTCGTTTTATTAATTGTAAAACATATGATTTATCTTAAAGACTTGGATATTTCATTGCAGTCCTCTGCTATTGCGACTTTACCAGAACAACAACAACAATTTAGCTCCCAGATTAATGCGTGGTAGCCGGATTGGTTTCAATACCCACAAACTGGCGCTTGGGGATTACAATATCGGAACGTATCTGGATTCCATTGTTGACGCCTCACGTCAATGACATTTAATCACAACTCCGTCATCAGAAATATTTCCAGAGATGCTGCCTGACTGGCTGAGCATATCCAACATTTCCTGATTTCATTTCAGACTTACAGGATTCGCAGGACTTTGCTTTTGAAACTAAAAAGTAAGATAAGTTGACGTCATTGGCGATTCGAAAGTCAGTACCTTTCTGCAACGACAAACGTGAGTAATGCGTGGTGTGCATCCTCCCTTCTGCCTTGTAAAGAACATCACTGAGTGGTTGCAGAACATTTTGAGGGGCGAAGGGGAGCAGCATAAGCCGTGATCTATGTGCTAACCAATGACATAAGGAAACAAGGGGATGAGTTCCTTCAATCAGAGTTTCAGGTCCAATTGAGGAAATTAATGAGCAGGACCACAAAGGTATTCTATGGATTATTCCCAGTGCCCCGCGCTATTGAGTTTAGAAATAGCAACGTATGTCTGGATAAATGGTGCACGAGTTTGGGCTACAGAATCCGGGGCATTGGGACCAGTTCTGGCGCAGGAGGGACCTGTTACAGTAGATCGGGTAGTACATGAACAGAGCTTGGACCAATGTCCTCGCGGGAAGTTTAACAACTGGGGCGGGTGAGTCGTTGAACTAATTTGGCAGTGGATTTGTGTACCAGGATGAAACATCTGTAGATGTTGTAATTATGCCTTTATACACAAGTCCAGATGATTATTATATATCAACTATAGCAGTGAACGTGGCCTCAGACAGCGCATTTCACCCCATCCTTGGGAAACGATATACCACGGCACTGCCAAACCTTCTCAGACACCAAGCAGAAGCAGAGAAAACAAAGGCACAGTAAAATTTGCTGAGGACCGTAGAGAATAAAATGTTCTTTGATCAGTGATAGCTCTAAATATATTTTGGTGTCTCTGTGTTAAGTTGCAATATGTTCTGTGGGATATAAATATATTTTGTATATCTGTGTTCGTGTTTATGTATTTGAATGCAACAAAGTTATTTATAATATTATTGTGGAGCATCTATGTTTGTTATAAATATATTTTCTATGTATACCTTTGTATCTATGCTAATTGTAAACACCTCGCAAATAAACGTAAATACAATTATAAGCACAGAGATACTTAGAGATAAATTCATAACGGAAACAGACATAAACACAAATAGATTTATAATAACACATATATGAACACATATAATTTGATTATCAATGTTCCACACAATTTAATTTACAACTCACAGATAGATGCACAAATATATTTATAAAGTTCCCGCACAGCCATCCAAATTCATTACAAATAACAAAACATTACACAAATAATAAAACACGTCTATAGTGAAAATCTATGGAGACTCAATAACTGAAGGCTTCTTGCAGAGAGCCGGCATCGACACGATGGGATGAAAAGCTTCCTTCTGTGTTGAATGATTCGATGATTCATTGTCTTCCTCCTTGTTCGACAGGTGGAACAGTCAGCTGTATGATGGGAGCACAAAGACCACAGGACATGCAGCTCTAGTGGCGCAATCGGTTAGCACGCGGTACTTATGTGACAGTACAGGCTTGGGAAATGCCGAGGTTGGGAGCACAAAGACCACAGGACATGCAGCTCTAGTGGCGCAATCGGTTAGCACGCGGTACTTATGTGACAGTACAGGCTTGGGAAATGCCGAGGTTGTGAGTTCGAGCCTTACCTGGAGCAGCCGATGCTTTTGCATGTGATGTTTGCACGTTTCAGAGTCTGAGGCCGTTTTCTGTTCATCCATCTCTCTTGTCGATTCCGCAATTTACCACGGTGCTGTCTGTCTCGCTGTCTCGCTGCGGTTGTACCTGTGTCAATCTGTGGGTTATTTCTTATTGAATACCCGTGCCTGTTCCCCACATGAAATAAATGAGGGGATCAAACAATTCCTCATCTGGCACTAGGGAGCAAATGAACCAAAATTTATAAGACGATATAGTTTATTGTAAATATAACATTCCCTCTTGAGTGATATCGGTTCAATTCTGTACAAAACCAAGCTATGATCACAACGTGTTTCCAATAAGCCACCTTTGACTGTATTGTCGCAAGCGCTACCATTGTAGCTCAAGGAGATTCATAATTAATAAGCGTAGAAATCAAGCAATGAAACGGTAGAGATGGTTCTGAGAATGTGGAATGCCCTCGCCCAGACAAACATTTAAAACAAGGTTTAAAAACTGGCAGCGTGCAGGAGGAAGGGAAGAGAGGAAAGTGAGCCACAGAAATGCCACGGGAGTTTCGGAAACTCAGGGCGTTTTTCTCTGACCACAGCATAGTTGCGCATGGCACGGATATTGTTGCTGTTAAATATGAATAAAATGCAACGTTTGTTTGCAGCTGTTTCTGTTTCTGTCCCTTGTAACTAATCCTAATTTCATTTGCCTGCGATGATTCCATAAATCTTAGTATCCTTGCCGAACAAATATCGATCAATGTGAAACTTGAAAATGTTAAATTTCCCAAACCTCGATAGATTTTTAGGGGAGGAATTATAAGACAGGTGGAATAGGCAGCTGCAACAAAAAGGGCCACTGAATATAAAGGGGCTGCAGGAGGGGTCAAAACTAAAAATCATTGTTTAAAAACTAGGATTAAAACACTCTACCTAAATGCACGCAGCATTCAAAATAAAGTAAATTAGTTGACGGCACAAATCATTACAAATGGGTATGATTTGGTGGCCATTATGAAACGTGGTTGCAGGGTGGCCAAGACTTAGAATTAAACATACAGGGATATCTGACGATTTGGAAAGTTAGACAAGACGGGAAAGGAGGTCGGGGAGCTCTGTTAATAAAGGATGATGTCAGGTCAGATGTGAGAGACGATATTGGCTCTAATGAACAAAATGTTGAATCATTGTGGGTGGAGATTAGAGAAAATAAGGGGAAAAAGTCACTGGTGGGCGAAGTTTATAGGCTCCCAAATAATAACTTCACGTTGGGGCGGGCAATAATCAATGGAATAATGGAGGCATGCGAAAAAGGAACGGCAGTAGTCATGGGCGATTTTAACCTACATATCGATTGGTCAACTCAAAACTCACGGGGTAGCCTGGAAAAGGAAGTCATAGAATGCATAAGGGATTGTTTCTTAGAACAATATGTAACATAAACTACAAGGGAAAAAGCTATCTTAGATCTGGTCCTGTGTAATGAGACAGGAAAAATAAACGATCTCCGAGTAAAAGATCATTTCGGAATGTGTGATCACAGTATGATTGAATTTGTAATACAGATTGAGGGTGAGGAGGTTGTGTCAGAAACGAGTGCACTATGATTAAACAAAGGGGACTACAGTGGGATGAGGGCAGAGTTGGCTAAAGTAGATTGGAAACACAGACTAAACGGTGGCACAAATGAGGAACAGTGGAGGACTTTTAAGGAGCTCTTTCATAGTGCGCAACAAAAATATATTCCAGTGAAAAAGAAGGGCGGTAAGAGAAGGGATAACCAGCCGTGTATAACCAAGGAAATAAAGGAGAGTATCAAATCAAAGATTAATGCGTATAAGGTGGCCAAGGTTAGTGGGAAACTAGAGGATTGGGAACATTTTAAACAAAAGCAAAGAATGACTAAAAAAGCAATAAAGAAAGGAAAAATAGATTACGAAGGTAAACTTGCGCAAAACATAAAAACAGATAGTAAAAGCTTTTACAGATATATAAAACGGAAAAGAGTGACTAAAGTAAATGTTGGTCCCTTAGAAGATGAGAAGGGGGATTTAGTAATGGGTGATGCGGAAATGGCTGAGACCTTAAAATTATTTTGCTTCGGTCTTCACATTGGAAGACGCAAAAACCATGCCAAAAATTGCTGGTCACAGGAATGTGGGAAGGGAGGACCTTGAGACAATCAGTATCACTAGAGGGGTAGTGCTGGACAGGCTAATGGGACTCAAGGTAGACAAGTCCCCTGGTCCTGATGAAATGCATCCCAGAGTATTAAAAGAGATGGCGGAAGTTATAGCAGATGCATTCGTTATAATCTACCAAAATTCTCTGGACTCTGGGAGGTACCAGCGGATAGGAAAGCAGCTAATGTAACGCCTCTGTTTAAAAAAGGGGGCAGACAAAAGGCAGGTAACTACAGGCCGGTTAGTTTAACATCTGTAGTGGGGAAAATGCTTGAAACTATCATTAAGGAAGAAATAGAGGGACATCTAGATGGGAATAGTGCACCCAAGCTGACGCAGCATGGATTCATGAAAGGGAAATCATGTTTAACTAATTTACTGGAATTCTTTGAGGATATAACGAGCATGGTGGATAGAGGTGTACCGATGGATGTGGTGTATCTAGATTTACAAAAGGCATTCGATAAGGTGCCACATAAAAGATTACTGCAGAAGATAGAGGTACACGGAGTCAGAGGAAATGTATCAGCATGGATAGAGAATTGGCTGGCGAACAGAAAACAGAGAGTCGGGATAAATGGGTCCTTTTCGGGTTGGAAATCGGTGGTTAGCGGTGTGCCACAGGGATCAGTGCTGGGACCACAACTGTTTACAATATACATAGATGACCTGGAAGAGGGGACAGAGTGTAGTGTAACAATATATGCAGATGACACAAAGATTAATGGGAAAGCGGGTTGTGTAGAGGATACAGAGAGGCTGCAAGAAGATTTGGATAGGTTAAGCGAATGGGCTAAGGTATGGCAGATGGAATACTATGTCAGAAAGTGTGAGGTCATCCACCTTGGGAAAAAAAACAGTAAAAGGGAATATTATTTGAATGGGGAGAAATTACAACATGCTGAGGTGCAGAGGGACCTGGGGGTCCTTGTGCATGAATCCCAAAAAGTTAGTTTGCAGGTGCAGCAGGTAATCTGGAAGGCGAATGGAATGTTGGCCTTCATTGCGAGAAAGATGGAGTACAAAAGCTGGGAGGTCCTGCTGCAACTATATAGGGTATTGGTAAGGCCGCACATGGAGTACTGAGTACAGTTTTGATCACCTTACTGAAAAAAGGATATACTGGCTTTGGAGGGAGTACAGAGACGTTTCACGAGGCTGATTCCGCAGATGAGGGGGTTACCATATGATGATAGATTGAGTAGACTGGGTCTTGACTCGTTGGAGTTCAGAAGGCTGAGGTGTGATCATTTGGAAACATTTAAAATTATTAAAGGAATAGACAAGTAAGAGGCAGATACGTTGTTTCCACTAGGGGAGACTAGAACTCGGGGGCACAGCCTCAAAATACGGGGGAGCCAATTTAAAACCGAGTTGAGAAGGAATTTCTTCTCCCAGAGGGTTGTGAATTTGTGGAATTCTCTGACCAAGGAAGCAGTTGAGGCTAGCTCATTGAATGTATTCAAGTCACAGATAGATAGATTTTTAACCAATAAGGGAATTCAGGGTTACGGGGAGAGGGCAGGTAAATGGAGCTGAGTCCACGGCAGATCAGCCATGATCATATTGAATGGCGGAGCAGGCTCGACGGATTAGATGGCCTACTCCTGTTCCTAATACTTATGTTCTTATGTTCTTATGTATGATGGTAGCACTAATACCACACAGCATTCGCATCCAATTCCAGCGACGGAATCGGACAGACGCCGTACCTATATGACAGTGTAAGCACCCAGAAAGGCCGAGGTTGTGAGCTCGAGCCTCACCTAATACAGCTGATGGTCATGCTTGTGACATTTCGACATTATTCAAATATACAATTGATGTACTCCCAAACGTTACCTATATATTCACGCTTTTATTCCAGCACACAATATTGCAATGGAGGATGAAAATTGTACGTACATGTGAGATGGAGTGGAGGCGTTTTGACATTTAATCAATAACTCTGATGTAAATAATAATGTACCGGAAACACACTCGATTTCAAAGAGAAGATATGTAAACACATTGGTTATCTGTACATAATTCCTGCACGACATTCAACAGAAACAAGGATTTTCCTGAACATTTCACTAAAACGGTTGTGCATTGGACTTCTAGCTGATTCTGTTCTCAAGAAATATTCAAACTTGTCGATTCGAGTCCCATAAAAGTCCAATTGTAAATTAATAGAATGATTACCGCACAGCAGGAGGCCATTCGTCCCATCCAGAGCGTGCCAGCTCTCAGCTAGTCCCACTACCCCGCCATTTCCCCATTGCCGTGCAGGACAGGGTTGGCTGGTTCCGAGGCTGGAAATTAAAAGTTTGCAGCGAACCGCAACTTCCTGTGATAGCCGGAAGGGTTATTGTTTTGGGCCTGAAATCCACTCAGGTTTACCTGCTCGCTGCTACAATGTTTAAAGCTCCATTCAGTGCTTAAATAACTAGGAGCTGCAGCTGCCGGGCTGTCTTTATCTCTGTCAGAGCGTGAGCTCCGCCTGGGAGGGAGGCACGTTTAATCTGTCGCCCAATTATCTTTTATGGTTTTACAACATTTCAAGAAAGCAAAAGGCTTTCCCCTCAATCTGCAATGATCTTTTCTGTTATTGTCTTCGCATGCATCTTTCTAACTCTCCCGATCTCTGCCTCTTGTATTTCTTTGGTTTTCGCTGATTGACTTCTCAGGTTTAAATGGACTGCCTGGGTTGATCTAACCTGCAACAAGGACAGCAATGGGCAAACTAATACGTGGACTATAGGACAGCAATGTTGTAAGTTCGGGGCAAATATCTTCATAGATATGTTCCTTCGCGCTCGCAGTGAAATAAAGCAGCACCGATTACAGTTGTCTTAAGGTAGAGTGTACCTTATGTGGATGCCGACACAGCCGACAATATAGAGCTATTAATGCTGTAAAATCTTATTTGATAATACAGGTCACATATTCAAAACTAGTTATGTACCTACATTGTAATATTGATGACGTGGAATAGTCAGCAATGCTCACACGGCAATTGGATGCATCTGCCCAGTTGGAAAGCTGTCTGAGCAATGCAGAACAATGAATTTCTGCTGAGCAGACCATGAGCCTACTTTTGAAAATGGTTCTCCTGTCCCGCTAAAAGGGGATTAAGTACCATGAGAGTTCGATAGGACTGTGCCCACTTGGAAAGCAGGACGTGTAGTGGGCATTTTCCCTTCCTTAAAGAACAGTAATGACTCAGTTGCAGAATTTGCTCGCACCACTCGCAATTCGGCCCAAGGATGAGCCGAGCCGATCACGTGGAGTTAATACAATTCCTCCAGTCAGTAAATTCAGTTGGGATATCAAGAAAATATAAGAAATCGCCGTGACGTACTCAGTGAGCGCGTAGCATAATGGATAAGATGGTTATTTACGGTATGTACCATAATGTTATCAGGAAATTGCAGTTTTGAGGAGATTTGGATTCAAAGCCTAATTTATGTAAGATTCAGTCAAATGCTTGGTAGGTTTATCAGCAACAAACGCTTAACAAAGAAAAGGAGCACTATCTATTAGCAGTCCATCGCCTTAACCTCTCGTCTGCCAACTAGCACAACTCAGCTATTCCATTTCAGGCTTTTTGCATCAGTATAGAAATACGCTGCAAAAAGTCCCCATCACGTCGTGTCCTGCCCGTGCAACCAGATCGACAATGTTGAAATTGTACAATCAGCTTCTGTAAGCAAACGGCCTTCAGTTACTACAGGATGGCTGTGAAATGTCTACTCAAATGATGAGGTGCAGGCCCCTTTTAGATAGACCTGGCAGCCTGGCCACGCCGGTTTCAAACCCGACCAATGCAGAACTCTCTACAGTTAGACCACTTTAGGCGTACTGTGTGCAATCCTGGTCGCTATACTATAAAATAAACTAGTGGGGCACTGGATAGGGTGCAGAGAAGTTAGTACTCTATCAGGAAAGAATCGACAGGCTCAATTTATTTTTTCGTCAAATGGGAAGTTTGAGGGATTACCTAATCGAGCTCTTTAATATCTTGAAAGATTATGATAGAGTTGATATAGTGTTTCCACTTCTGGAGAAAGTATTACTAGAGACCATCAATATAAGATAAATCAGCAACAAATCAAATTGGGAATGCAGAATAATCTTCTTTACGCACAGTGTGGTAAGGATGTAGAACTCACTACCACCAGAGAAGTTGAATCAAATATTATAGATGCATGTAAGGAGCGGTTAGATAAAAATATGAGGGAGAACTAAATGGAGGGCTATGCTGATAGTGCTGGATGCGGAAAGAGGGGAGGATGCTCCAGTGGACCACAAACGTCGATATTGACAGGTTGGGCCGAATAGCCTGTTTTTGCTTTGAATATCCCATGTAATCGTTTGATGTCGACACCATGGGTCCAATTCAAAAGCCAACTTCTCACAACTTTCAGACCTAGAGGAAATAACACTGATTAATATTCCTTGTTAGGGTGTTTCAAAAAGATGTCAAGATTGATGCTCCTTAAAGCCTACCTCGTTGACCAAGCTTTGGGGCATCTGTCGTAAATTCTCTTTTATGTGGTTCGGTGTCAGCGTTGTTTGATTTGTCTTAAGCTTTCGTGGAGCGCCCTGTGACGTCTTACTATGTTAAAGGCGCTTCATAAATGAAAGTTGTTGTTGTTGTAATATTTACATTGTCTCCCTGTTTCAGTTTTCACAGAAAACGTGCTGGTTGAGAAGGCATTCGGCATACCTACCTTTATTAGCCAAGATATATAGTACAAGAGCAGTGAAGTTATGCTTGAGCTATATAAAACATTATTTGGGCCACAGCTAGATTACTGCGTACACATCATTACAGGAAAGATGTAATTGCACTAGAGAGGGTGCAAAAGAGATTTACGAGGATGTTGCCTGGACTGGAGAATTTTGGATATGAGTAATGATTCGATAGGCTGGGATTTTTTTCATTGGAGCATAGGAAACTGAGGGGAAACAAAATTATGAGGGGCCTGGAGAGAGTGGATAGGAAGGGCCTATTTTTCTGAGCAGAATGGTAAACAACCAGGGGACATAGAATTAAAGTAATTGGTAGCAAGTTTAGAGGGGATTTGACGGGGAATGTTTTCACCCAGAGCAAGTTGGTAGTCTGGAACTCACTGCCTGAAAGGGTGGTGGAGGCAGAAACCCTCACCGCATTTAAAACACGTTTGCTTGTGCACTTGAAGTGCAATAACCTACAGGGCTATGGACCAAAAGCAAGAACATGGGATTCCGCTGGATAGCTCTTTGTTGGCCGGCGTTGACCGGATGGGCCGAAATATCCTTCTTCCGTGCTGTTAATAACTATGATTCTATGATTCAGTTCTAAGCGAGTATCTAATTACAGATAAGCCGGAGGTGGAGACTTTATGGTAAAATTAAGAAATAGGAAAGGATTTAAGACAATAGTGGGAGTTGTGTATTGGCCCCCTAGTCACAGCTGTGAAGTACTAGAATATATAAATTTAGAGATTAGACAAGCGTGCAGTAAAGACAGTGTGGTTTTAATAGGGGATTTAAATGTTCATATATATTGGGATAATCGGACTAACACCTGTCAGAAAGATTGTATATTTCTTGAGTGTGTCCGGGATAGTTCTGCAACAATATGTTCAAGAACGAACAAGGGACATGCCAATTTACATTTAGTAATGAGTAACGAGCCGGGTTTATTCAACAGCCTAAGCGTAAGTGAACATGTATTTAATAGCGAACAAAACATGATCGACTTCAACGTAACGTTTGAAAGGGAGAAACGAGAAAAAGCTACTACCATTCCAGATTTCTGTAAGACCAACTTCAAGGGGCTGAGACAGAGACTGACCACAACAAACTGGGAAAATCTGTGAATTGGTAAAACGATAGGAGGTATTAAAAATAATTAAACGTGATACAGCATCAGTGTATAACCCTGGGGGCCAAAAAAAACAGGCATGGGCGACTAAAGAGGTAAGGGACCACGTTAAACTAAAATTAAAAGCGTACACAAATGCAAAAAATAGCACAGATCCTAGTGAATGGGAAAGTTACAAAGAAAAGCTAAGGGGCACAAAGCAGATAGCAATTGCTACAAAGAGGGAGTAAGAAAATAACCGACTGGTGAAATGAATAGACACATAGCAGATGTAAATTAACGCAGAGAATTGTGAAGTGATACATTTTGGTAGGATGAGGAGAGGCAATATGAAATAATGATACTATTTTAACGGGGCCAGATTTATACATGAACATTTAAATCCCCTATTAAGCATCCGCCTCTGGAGATCAATGATCCCGAAACCGGTCAGAATGCTCTGCCTGTATTGTATAAACCAGCTCCAAATCGTACAATTTTAAAGAGGGGGCAGGATCTGGAAGACATGAGGACTTTTCCTTTGTTAATAGACGAATAAGGTATAAAAACAAGGAAATTATGCCAAACAATTATGAGGCTTTCGCAGCAATATTGCGTTCAGTTCGTGACAACACGCTTGAGGGAAGAAGTCAAGCCTTAGGCAGAATAGATTTACTAGAATACTGCCAGAGCTGGGGACCTCATTTATACGAAGAGACTGGTGAAGCTGGGATTTCTCTCCTTAGAATAGAAAATCGAACCCATGATCTTCGGTTTACGGAACCGACGCCTTACCACTTGGCCACCGCGCCTTGATAAGCTATGTGACTTGCGTTGAATTGCTACATAATCCCACATCATTTCAATTCCATTGTCTAAGCACAGACGCATATACAAAAAAATAAAGTGGGATAGTGGAACGGGCAAATGACCAGCGTCATTTATATGAAACTATCATAAAACATTTCATAAAATCATACATTACCAATGGAGAATACTTGGTCCATCGTACTCTTGAACGAGCTGTCCAATTAGACCCAGCTCTTTCCACAACGCCCTGAAAAATGTGCTTCTTCAAGCATTTATCCAATTCCATTTTGAGGGTTACAATTGAATCGGCAGTGCTACGGGGAAATGACGGGGTAAGACTAGCCGAGCGTCAGCACGGGCTCGACGGGCTGGATTGTCTTCTTCATTGCTGTAACAATTCTAATAATCGATGACTCTATGATTCACCACCCTTTCAGGCAGTGCTTTGCAGATCACGACAACTCACAGTTTCAAAACAAACAATTCTCCTCCACTTCCATTTGTTTCCTCTGTTGTTGTGGATGTTCCCAGGACTGGTTAGTTTTGGTAATGGGGAAAGATTGGGGTTGTTTTCTTTCGAACAGGTGAGGATAAGTGGTGACATAATTGATGTGTATAACATTATGCGGGGCCGAGATAGTGTGCAGAAGAAACACCTATACCCCTGAGCAGAGAGGTCAATAACCAAGGGGCATAGATTTAAAGTAATTGGTAAAAGGATTACACGAGAGTCGAGGAGAAATTTTTTCGCTCAGAATGAATTTGGCTCTGGAGCTCACTGACTGAAAATTTGGTGGAGACACAATCCCTCATCACATTTAAGCAGTACTTGTATATGGATTGAATGACCCTAATCTGCAACGCTACATATCAAGAGCTGGGAAGTACGATAGGCTTGATAGCTATTTCGATTGGCCGAGACAGGATGGGCCGAATGACCCCCTTCCCTGATGCAAACTTCTCCGATTCTATGATTTTATGAGGTGAGAAAATGCTATTTTGTTTCCTGCACATATCTGTATCGATGGGATCTTGCTGTGTGGTAATTGGCTGCCGTATTGCCCTACAGCATATCCAGTGACTACACTTCAAGAAGTACTTCATTTTCTGTAAAACACGTTTGAATAAAATATTAATTCAGTGGATGTGGGCGCAGCTAGGAAGGCTGACATTTATTGCCCAACCCTAATTGCGTTTAAGAAGGTAGTGATGTACAAACTTCGTGAACCACTGCCATACTTGGATATCCACTTAATGGCTATGGTCCAAGAGCTCGAAATTGGATTTGGCAGGATAATGCTTTGTCCACCAGCAAGGACGCGATGGGCTAAATGGTTTCCTTCTGTGCTGTCAATTTCTATGGCTCTGTGGTTCAGTCACTGAGATGATGGTACTGCCAATGTGCTGTTGTAGAAGGAGTTCCAAGATTTTCACCCCGCACAATAATGGAAAGGCGATATAATTCATGGTTCATTATCTGCGGAGTTGATACTCGAGTTGGAAAAATCAATCATTAGCGATCATGCCCACTTCTGACCTTATGATGGAGGGCAGGTCATTGATGAAGCAGGTGATGATGATATCCTGCAGCGATATCCTGGGCTGAGATGATTGGCGTCGTAAAACCACAACCACCTTCTTTTAGGCTAGGTATGTCTCCAGCAGTGAAGATGAACCACGCAATGACTTCAACGTTAGTAGCCTCCTTGATGAAACATTCGGCCAAATACTGCTTTGATGTCAAGGCCAATCACTCTCGCCTCATTTTAGAATTAATCACTTTTGGCATTATTTGGACCAAGGCTGTAATGATGTCTAGAGGCTGGTGGTACTGTCGGAACTCAAACTGAGCAACGATGGGCAATTCGGTCATTCTATGTTCGTGAAAGATGCTACGGGAATGCAAGCTCGTGCTGTTACTGTCTGAAAACAGCGCACAGTTGCATGATGTATATTTGTAGGATCAGATGGGTCATCGGCCTGAAATCTTACTCCTACCTTCCTCTTCCGACATACCCTACCAGGGCTTCAAAGCATGGCACGTTTTAAAATATCAGTGTTAAAAACATTGTTTCATTCTATATTTCTTAAAGATTAAGACACAACTGGCAGCGAGATATCCAGTTTGCCGATGATGCAAATATTGGTGATATAGTAATTAGTGCAGATGTTAGCGTATACTTATAAAGATATATTGATAGATTAAATGAAAGGACGATTCAGTGGCAGATAGATTCCAAACAGCTAATTGTGTGGTCATCCATTTTAGTTCACAAATATAAATCCGAGTACGAATTAAATGGAGCACAGCTTGGAGGGATGGAGTTCCAAAGCGGTTTGCAGTCCCAGAGCGCATACCACTAAAATGCAGTTGCAAGTTACAAATATATTCAAAACAACTAATGGCGTGTTAGGCTTCATAACTATGGGATAGACTATAAAGCCATGGAAGTTTTTCTTCAACTGTACAGAGATGTAGTTAGGCTATATCTGGAGTACTCTAAGTTATAGAATATAATAGATTCATAGACGTTTACAGCACGGAAGGAGTTAATTTCGGCCCATCCTGTCCGTGCCACGGTTATCCAGCCTAATCCCACTTTCCAGCTCTCGGTCCATAACTCTGCACGTTACGGCACTTCAGGTGCACATCCAAATACGTTTTAAATGTGCTAAAGTTTTCTGCCTCTACCAATCTTTCAGGCAGTGCGTTTTCGACAACCACAACTATCTGCGTGTGGAAATTTCCCATCACATCTCCTGTAAACCTTCTCTAATTACTATAAATTTATGCCCGCTTGTTGTTAAGCACTCTGCTAAGGGCAATAAGCCGTTTCTACCCATTATATCTAGTCGCCTTATGTGCACGGCCCCTTGGAAACGATCGGCTGGATTGGAATGTGCACTGTTCATGCTCACCAGAATGTTACCAGGATGCAACGGGTTAAATTATGAGGAGAAATTACATAAAGTAGGCCTGTACTCCCTGGAATATAGAAGGTTAAGTGTCGATTTGATTGAGATTTTTAAGGTTTTGATACGAATTGATAAGATAGATAGAGATAAAACTTTTTTCACCATTCGTGGGAGAGTTTTCGACAAGAGGACATAATGATACAATCAGAGGCAGGACATTCGACGGAGAAGTTAGGAAAATCTTCTTCATGTTAAGGGTAAAGGATTTATCTTCTACAAAAGACAGGATATACTAGCTCAATTAAAAATGTTAATTTTAGATTGATAGTTTTTGCTACAACTGGTAAAAATGATGTGGAGCCAATGTCGATGGATGGAGATAAGATAGAGCTCAGCCAAGAATTAACAGAATGGCGAATAGGCACTAGGAGCGGAATGGCCTAAACCTGTTCCTATGTTCAGTCAATTGGCAGAACACCTATTATAAATAAAGAAACGTTGTCTTGAAGGGTGAATTAAAGTATATTATTTGCAGAGATTATGGACCGCTTCCACGCTTTCATAACAAACAAGCATTAAGTCTAATTTTCAAACCAGTTGTTTGAATATTTACCAGGAGCAGAGACACATCTGTTGAATTTTAATTCCAACGCATTAACATCTCGACCATCCTGGTCATGGGCACGCTGCAGTGCAGTGCTTGGAAATTCGGCAAATCGCTTGCAGACTCAAAATGTAGTTTTCAGCGCAGTGCAACCTACACGTCTGCATACTCTGCAAACGTGGGAGGTTATATGCCTTGTTTTTAACTGTGGATGGTGAAAAGTTGAACCGCAAAAGCACAACAGTTAGGCAAATAACGCAATGAACTGACCGTCTGTAACTAGAAAAGAAGCCCCCTTGCTTTAACCCACAGAACATGTAATCTTCCCGTCAACACTGAACATCTTTGAATGAATAATGTTAAAATGCACGTCAACCACCCAGTATCAGCAAGCTCAGACTGAACCAGCACTTAAAGTGATAACGCATAAGGTATGGAGAAAACTGAAGTGGGGAGAGATGGAGAGAGTGACAGAGAGAAAGTCATATTTGGACAGAAAAAGAGATCCCCAATGAGAAAAGCGTACAGAAATTGACTGCAACTGAGATAGACAAAAAGCGAGACTGACAGACGGAAATAAAGTTAGAGTCAGAGAGAAATAGAATAAATGATAGAGAGAGAAAAAGAGAAATAGCACATTAAATGTGAGAAAATACCTGACGGCAGGGCTGGGAATTAAATCCGTGAACTGAGGTTTACAGGTAAAAACACAAGCTCACTGAGAGAGTGGATTGTAGCATCCCATGAGACACTTTCCCCAGAGCCCTGCAAACTGTTCGCCATCAACTATTTACCAAATTCCCTTTTAGAGGCGGTCAACCCGCTGCTTAAGAGGTAGAGAGGGAGTGGGGGATCAGCAGACAGAATAGGAGGACTGGGCAGGTAGTGCACGAGCCCCCGAGGCCATCTCGCTCGCCAACAGCGTGGAAACAGATCCAATTCCACGGCAACGAAGGTGGTTCAGCTGCACAGGGGAGGAGAGAGAAGAATGGAAGAGCTATAATGGTAGGGGTTTCAATAATCAGTGGAGCAGATAGGCGTTTCTGCAGCCGCAGACGTGACACCAGAATAATATGTTGCCTTCCTGGAGGCAAGGATGTCACCGAGCGGCTGCAGGACATGCTGATGGAGGAGGGTGATCAGTCAGCGTTCTTTGTCCATATGTTCCCAATGACATAGGTAGAAAGAGGGGTGAAGTCCTGCAGGCAGAGTTTGCGGAGCTATGAGAGAGGTTAAAAAACAGGAGCTGAAAGGTAGTAAACTCCGGAATACTCCAGGTGCCACGAACGAGTGAGTACAGAAATAGGAGGATAGAGCACGTGGATGCATGGCTGGAGAAATGGTGCAGGAGGGAGGGCTTTAGTTTCCTGAGACATTTGGACTGCTTTTGGCGGAGTTGGTACCTGTACAAGCCAGACGGTTTGCCCCTCAACAGAGCCGGGACCAATAACCTCGAGTGGCGACGGGCTGGGGGGAGGCGGTGGTTCCTCGTGCTGTTGGGGAGGGTTTAAACTAGTTGGCAGGGGGATGGGAACTTTAGAATAGATTCAATAGGGAGGGGAGTAGAGTTGGAATTAAAAAGCAAAAAGGTAGAAAGTTAGTTTGTAGGACAGAGGAAAGAAGTGTAAAAAACAAATTAAAAAAGCTTTTTGTGTAAATGCACGTAGCATTCGTAACAAAACAGATGAGTTGACGGAACAAATAAATACAAATGAGTACGATCTGATAGTAATTACAGAGACGTGGTTGCAAGGTGACCAGGACTGGAAACGAATTATTCAAGGGTATTTGACATTTCGGAAGGACCGACAAAAAGGGAAAGTAGGTGGGGTAACATTGTTAATAAAAGATGGAATTAGTGCGTTCGTGAGAAACGATATTGGCTCAGAGGGTCAAGGTTGAATAATTTTGGGTGGAGATAAGAAACAATAACGGGAAAAAGTCGCGGCTAGGCATAGTCTATAGGCCCCCAAACAGTGGTTACACGTTTGGACGGAGTATAAATCAAGAAATATTAGAGGCTTGGAAAAAAGGAACGGCAATAATGATATGGGATTTTAACCTTCATATTTACTGGATAAACCTAATTGGCCTGGCTAGATTTGAGGAGGCGTTCATGGAGTGTATCCGGGAGACTTTATTTCTACAGGGAGCAGGCTATCTTAGATCTAGTACTGTGGAATGAGAAAGGATTAATAAAAGATCTCATAGTAAAAGATCGTATTGGATTGAGTGACCACAATATGGTTGAATTTCAAATTCATTTGGAGCAATAGAAATGTGTTTCTTCAACCAGTGTCCTAAGGTTAAATAAAGGAGACTACAAAGGTATGATGACAGAGGTGGATAAAGTTGACTGGGAAAGTAACCTAAGGTGTGGGCGGTTGATGAGCAGTGGCAGACATTTAAGGAGATATTTTATAACACGGAACAAAAAATTACCCAATGAGAAGGAAAGGCTGTGAGAGAAGGGATAACCATCCGCATCTAACTAAGGAAATAACGGAGGGTATCATATTGAAATCAAAGGCATACAATGTGGCCAAGACTAGTGGGAGACGAGAGCAGCGCATTGGGATTGTTTTTAAGCCAGCAGAGAAAGATTAAAAACATTATTAAAGAGGGAAGATAGATTATGAAATTAAACTAGCACTAAATATAAAAACAGATAATAAGAGTTTCTACAAATACATAAAAGGGAAAAGAGTTGCTCATGTGAATGTTGGCCCCCTGGAGGATGACACTGTGGAATTAATAATGGAGAACAGGGAAATGGCAGAGACGTTGAACAAATATTTTGTATTGGTCTTTCAAGTAGATGACACTAATAAACAACCCAATAGTGGATAATAAAGCGGATATAGGCAGGGATGAATTAATACTATCACTATCACGAACGAAGTAGTACTAGTAAAATAATTGCCCTAAAGGCAGACAAGTCCCCTGGACCTGATGGCTTACATCCTAGGGTCTTAAGAGAAGTGGTTGCAGAGGTAGTGGATGCATTCGTTATAATTTCTCAAAATTCCCTGCATTCTGGAGCGATCACAGTGGATTGGAAAACCGAAAATGTAATGCCCCTTAAATACGAGTCAAGCAAAAAGCAGGAAACTTTGAACAGTTAGACTAACATCTGCCGTTGCGAAAATGCTGGAGTCCATTATTAAGGAAGCAGTAGCGGGACATTTGGAAAAGCATGATTCAATCAAGCAGAATCAGCATGGTTTTATGAAAAGGAAATCATGTTTTACAAATCTGCTGGAGTCTTTGAGAATGTAGCGTGTGGATAAGCGGACACCAGTCGATATGGTGTATTTGGATTTCCAGAAGGCATTAGATAATGTGCCACATAAGAGGTTACTGCACAAGATAACAGCTCACGGGGTTGCGAGTAAAATATTAGCATGGAGAGAGGCTTTGCTAAATAACAGAAAACAGAGCGTCGGGATAAATGCGTAATTCTCCATTTGGCAAACAGTGACTAGTGGGGTGACTCAGGTATCGGTGCTGGGTCCACAACTATTTACAATCTATTTTAATGAATTGCATGAAATGACCGAGTGTAAAGGAGATAAGTTTGCTGATGATACAAAGCTGGGTAGGAAAGCAAATTCTGAGGAGGACACAAGAAATCTGCAAAGGGATATAGACAGGCTAAGTGTGTGGCCAACAGTTTGGCTGTTGCAATATAATGTGTGAAAATGTGACGATACCAACTGTGGCAGAAAGAATAGAAAAGCAAATTATAACTTAAATGGAGAAAAGTTGCAAAGTGCTGAAGTAGTGGGACACGTGGGGGTACTTGTGCAAGAAACACAAAAATTAGTGTGCAGGTGCAGCACTTAATCAGGAAGGCAAATGGAATATGCGTTTATTGCAAGTGCGATGCTTTATAAAGGCAGATTAGACCTGCTACAATTTTACCGCGTATTAGTGAGGCCACACCTGGTGTAAGGCGTACAGTTTTAGTCTCCATATTTAAGGAAGGATATACTTGGAGACTGTTCAGAGAGGGTTCACTAAGTTGAATTCGGAGATGGGGAGGTTTGACTTATGAAGATAGGTTAAGTAGCATGGGACTATCCACACTGGAGTACAGAAGAATGAGAGGTAATCTTATCGAAACGTATAAGATAATGAGGACGCTCGACAAGGTGGATGCAGAGAGCATATTTGCACTCATACGGGAAACTAAAACTAGTGGACGTAGACTTGAATAAGGGACCGCCAATTTATAAGAACATTAGAACATGTTAAAAATGAGCAGCAATGAGCCATACGGCCCCTCGAGTCTGCACCACCATTTAATATGATAATTGCTGATCGGATCATGGACTCAGGTCCACTTTCCTGCCTGCTCACCATAACTCCGTAATCCCTTATTAGTTAAGAAACTGTCTCTGACTTAAATTTATTCAATGTCCCGGCTCCCACAGCGCTCTGAGGCAGCCAAATCCACAGAAGTATAACCCTCTGAAAGAGGAAATTCCTCCTCATCTCAGTTTTAAATGGGCGGCCGCTTTTTCTAAGATGTTGCCCCCGCGTTCTCGCCTCCCCTATCAATGGAAACCTCCTCTTTGCATCCACCTTGTCAAGCCCCCTCATAAACTTATACGTTTCGATGAGATCACCTCTCATTCTTCTGAATTCCAATGAGTAATGGCTGAACCTTCTCAATCTTTCATCATAGATCAACCCCCTCATCTCCGAATGAACCTAGTGAACCTTCTCTGAATTGCGTCCAAAGCAAGTATCCTTTCATAAATATGGAAACCAAAACTATACACTGTATTTCAGGTGTCGCCTCACAATACCGATATAGCTGTAGCAAGACTTCCCTGCTGTTATACTCCATCTCCTTTGTAATAAACGCCATGATTCCATTGGCTTTCCTGATTATTTGCTGCAGCTGCATACTAACCTTTTGTGTTTCATACACAAGTACCCATAGTTCCCGCTGTATTGCAGCACGTTGCAATGTTTCTTCATTTAAATAACAGCTTGCTCTTTTCTGTCAAAGTTTATTTCTCTCAAATTGCATGACCTCACACTTTCCAACATTATACTCATACATTGCTTTTCATCACAACTTTTCATCGTCAGCAAACGTGGCTACGTTATACTCGGTCCCTTCTATCCAGTCGTTTATGCAGATTTAAAACTGAGATGAGAAGAAACGTATTGTCTATGGAATTCTCTCCCCCAGAGAGCCGTGGAGGCTGGGTCAATGAATATATAAAATCGGAGATGGACACATTTTTGAATGATCAGGGAGTAAAGGGTTATGGAGAGCGGGCAGGGAAGTGGAGCTGAGTCCTTGATTAGATTATCCATGATCTTATTCAATGGCGGAGCAGGCTCGAGGGGCCTAATAATCCTGCCCCTAATTCTTATGTTCTTATATACTTAAGAAAGTTCTGATCGCATCTGTGCAAACCAACTGTTCAGGTAATGCATTCCAAACCTGAACTAATTGGAGAATAATTAAATAATCTCCTCATCTCAACTCCGGTACATTTGTCAAATAAATTGCTAATTTAAATCTGAGATTGATAGATTTTTACTGGATACTGGTGGGAATTGATTTGGAGTCAAAGCAGATAGATGAGTTATGTAATTTTCAATAATTATCTCACTGAACGACTCGAGGGTTCAACGACCCCTGCTCGTATTTCCCATCAATCGGCAGAGCACCTCTTGTAAATGTAGGATCGCTTCCTGGAAATGTAAAATATAAATACAGATCCTTCCTTTCCAATGATTATAATATTTTAACAAGTTATCGTAATAGACACCATCCGCTAGTACTGGAGCTCAAACTCATGCCAACATTCGCACATTTGATGTTCAGTCCAAAACTTATTACTCACTCAGCCATCCTGACGATTGAAGCAAAAAATGCAATTTTCGAGAATTCAGCAAAGTCATTCCACACCAAATACCAATCCATTCATAACCAGTGTTTGGAAAGCTGCTGTAGAATAAAAGTAACATCAGTTACTTTTCAGTTTCCTGGCTCTCTATCTCCCTATCACTCTGGTCGTCCAATCACTTTGGTCATCCATTCCCCACCAGGACGGCTTGAGGCCCCTCCGCTTCTTCTTTGAAAGGACGCTCACCAATATCCATCCACCATCAATTCATCCGCCTGGCGGAACTTGATTTAAACTGGCATTGGACAACTTCTCCTTTGACTAAACACACTTACCAAATTAAATGTGTTGCTATGGTAACCCGCATGCGGCCTAGATATGCCTATATTTCAATGATATAAGTGCAACATTCTTTGTTCTAGTCCTACTCAGGTCTCATCCATCACCTCGTTTTCTGGAACATTGATGAATTTATCTGTGCCATTTCCAGCTTTAGCAAATGAACAAGACGTTTAGTCACCTTTGCTTTAAATTTCCAACCTTCCCTGCCCTTCACATGGCCCATCTCAGACTCTTCCCTTACCCTCCTGATTTCGCTACCTCCATTGCTGGGGAGAGTCGGCCGACCAATATCTTTTATAACCCCACTGCTTCCCACATCTACCTAAATTCAACTTTATCCCACTCGCTTTCTACAAGGACTCTATTCCATTCTCCCAGTTTCTCCATCTCCATCGTATGTGCCCTGACGATGCCAAAGTCAATACCAGTGCTACCGATATGTAGGTAAATGATTCTCCAGCAAGAAAAAACCTCAACACGAGTGCACATGACCCTCGACCTTGCCCGGCACATTTCCCGCATTTCTGCTCTCATCCCTTCTCCTCCCTTCGCATGACCACGATAGGGTTCCACTTGTGCTTAGCATTTACTCCACGAACCGTCACATTCAATGGATCATCCTCCCCCATTGCTGACACATCCATCGTGGTCCTACCATTAAATACTTCTTCCCCTCTCCTCTCTTTTCAGCAGTACAATGGGACCAGTCGATCCGGCATGACGTGGTACACTATCCAATCACCACCAACAACAATTTCCTTCCCACAGCACCTTCCCGAGCAAGCGCAGGAGAAGCAACACGTGGCTATTTCCTCGCCCTTCCCACAGTCCAGGCCAGTATAGGTGAAACGATGTACTTGTACTTCTTTCAACATAGTGTATTCTATCGACTGAAATCTCTTCTACATTGGGGCGACCAGGCACATACTAGATGAGCACTTTACCGAGCAGCTCATTCAATCCGCAACGAGAACCCCAAGCTTTCGGTCGCCTGTCTCGTCCTCCTATACTGTTCCTATGAAGCTCAACGTAAGATCGAGGAACAGCAGCTCATCTTTCCATTCGGCATTTTGCAACCTTCCGGGCTCAAAGTTGAATTCAACAATTTCAGATTCTAACCACTGCTCCCATTTTCTCGGACAGTAGCTGTTCGTAATGATCTTGCTATTCCCTCTTACCCTTTCTCTAAACGCATATTTGTTTCTTGCAGTATCCCATTATCATGCACTTTTGCTTTTGTCATGAAATCTTTCCTGCTTTCCACCATGTCAAAGGCCGTCCTTTTCGTTCCTTCCTCCCCTCCACCTTGCCCTGCTTAAGTATCTGCTTAAAACCTGTTACACATCCAACTTCTGACAGTTTTGATGAAATATCATCGACGTGAAACATTATCTCTGTTTCTCACTTCACTAATGCTGCTTGTCCTGCTGAATATGTTCAGCAATTTCTGTTGCATTTCCAATTCCCAGCATCCATAGTAAGTTGCTTCAGAAAAAATAACATCAGTGCTATGGATGAGAGGATTCGTTATCAAGTGGTGATGTCGCCGTCCTGTAAACCGGAAAATGTGGGTTCAACTCCTGTCCGCGCTTTCATACAAGTGCCCGGAGAATCTCCTGTTGTTCCAAACAGCCCATAATTATCTCAAATGTTAATAGTTCAGCAAGTCCACTGACCCGAGAGTTTGAAGAGCCATTGCATGTTTCTGAGTCCGTTAATGTTCCCAATCTTTTGCTAAATGTATTAATCTGAAGTCACGTGCAGAACATTATTATCCGTTTCCCACAGGACTAAACGAATCAAACCGAGGTAGGCAATGAGTATCCGAGAGTGCCAGAACTGAAGGAGATTTTTTGTCCCATCATGACTAAGCCGGCTTTGTGAAAATGCTATCCAATTAGACCCACTCCCTACACTTTCAACACAGCCCTGCAATTGATTCCTATCAAATGTTATCCAATTCACGTTTGATGGCAAGCATTTCAAGAAAATGTGATTATTCGCTACAATGTACATTCCTTGAAGGAATAATAACACAAAACTAAAAATGTTCCAACCGTGGCTATCAAGAGAAATTAAAGATAGTATTAGATTCAAAGAAGAGATTAATAATATTGCCAAAAAGAGTAGTAAGCCTGAACATAAGGGGCTTTTTATAATTTAAAAAGCTGTATGCTTTCAGTCCCGGATCACGCTGTGTCTGTTTAAAAGGGATGTGCTCCCAGTGCCTGGTCAGTCTGTGTCTGTTTAAGAGGGATATGTATTAAGTCCTGGGCCATTTTGTGTCTGTTAAAAAGGGATGTGCTGTCAGTCCCTGATCATGCTGTGTCTGTTTAAAAGGGTTGTGCTCTCAGTCCCGGATCATTCTGTGTTTGTCGAAATGGGACGTGCTATCTATCCTGGATCTTTCTTTGCCTGTTTAAAATGGATATTTTCACTGTCCCGGGTCATTCTGTGCCTGTGTAAAAGGGAAGAGCTCTCAGTCCGGGATCATTCTGTGTGTATGTAAAAGGGATGGGCTATCAGTCCAGGATCATTCTGTGTGTGTGTAAAAGGGATATTCTCTCTGTCCCGGATCATTCTGTGCCTGTTTAAATTGGATGTGCTGTCTGTCCTGGATCTTTCTTTGCCTGTTTAAAAGGGATATTTTCTCTGTCCCGGATCATTCTGTGTGTGTGTGTAAAAGTGATATTCTCTCAGTGCCGGATCATTCTGTGTATGTGTAAAACGGATGTGCTCTCTGTCCCAGATCATTCTGTGTATGTGTAAAAGGTATATTCTCTCAGTTCGGAATCATTCTGTGTTTGCGTAAAAGAGATATTGTCTCAGTGCTGGATCATTCTGTGTGTGTGTAAAAGAGAAATTCTCTCAGTCCTGGATCATTCTGTGTTTGTGTAAAATTGATATGCTCTCAATCCGGCATCATTCGATGTTTGTGTCTGTTTCAATGGAGCGCGATTACAGTTGTGATTACCGAACATTTAATGTGATGTAATCGAAAGCGCATTTTGTTTACCTGCGTATGTGCGGACCCACTTTGCAATGCTTCTGTTCAGTAATTCAATATATGTTTATCTTTACGTGAAACATATATTTATCATAATAGTGACCCTGAAAAAGTTCACAATTCTCTTCACACCAATGCATATCATCGAGTTATTGCATTTCATAGTATGGAAGGAGGCTATTCCGGCCCATCATGTCCACGTTTGCCGAACAAGAGCTATCGAGCCTCATCCCACTTTCCAGTACTTGTTCCGTACTCTTGTAGCTAACGACACTTTAAGTGCAAATCCAAGTACTTTTTTGCAACGTGGGCAGGGAATCTGCCTCGACCATCCTTTCAGCGGTGTGCTACAGAACCCTCTGGGTGAAAAATTGTCCCCACAAATCACCTCTAAGCCTCCTACCAATTACAATAAATTCATGCTTCCTCTTTGTTGACTGCTCTGCTAAGGGAAATAGGTCCGCCTTAACACCTCTACCTAGTCCACTTATAATTGTGTATTCCTGAATATCGTCTCTCCTCAGCATTCTCTGCTCCACAGAAAACTAAAACAGCCTATCTAATCGTTCCTCATAGCTCAAGTTCTCTGGTCCAGGCAACATTCTCGTAAATCTCCTCTGTTTTCTCTCCAATGCAATTACATCTTTCCTTTAATGTGCTGAAACAGTACTCTCGTGGTGGCCTAACTAGTGTTGTATGCAGTTCAAGCATAACCCTCCCGCTGTTGAATACTATGCCTCCACTGTTAAAAGCAAGTATTCCATATGCTTTATCAACCACATTATCTACTTCGCCTGCAACGTTCAGGGACCTGTGGAACTGCACTCCAAGGTCCATTTGTTCCACTACACTTCTTAATGTTCTACAATTTATTGTGTATGTTCTTGCCTTATTTTCCCATTAAAGTATATATTAATAATTTGAGACATGTCATGAGCTCAGTGTAGCAAGCTAGGGAAAAATGGTGAATTTGGATAAGAATTTTCAGGTGATTGACAAAAGAACCACATGCATCAAATATTTAACACACTACCCACGAGGATGGGACTGGACACACGTGTGCAGAATACAATGGATTCATAGTCCATCGCGTTATCAAGTCGGTCACCTAGTCTCGCAACACGATCAGCCATTCCGTTTATTTATTTTTGCATCTAAACAGAATTCCCCTGTGACAAAGTGCCTTCACCGCTTGTCCTGCCCGTGCACCCAAATCGACAATATTGAAAATCTACAATCAGCTTCTGTAAGCAAAGGGCCTTCCGTTACTTCAAGTGAGCGACTTTCAGAAATGGTCGGTTTTGAGACAGATTCAGAACAGAAAAAAAGATGTTTCGCACTGTGAGTTAAATGACCTTGACAAGACCTCAATAGCATTGAAGCAAATCACCTTCATCATTCAGCCTCGCGCCAATGCCATCACCAGACAAACTGTTGCGGGGAGAATTGTGAGCAAAGTAAAGGAGTGCTATTGATTGTGGAAGGCAGAAAAAGCTGGGAGAAGAGGTGGGTTTGAAGGAGTAAATATGTGCCCACCGCTAAAAACGTAATATCTGTTTAATTTTGTAAGGATAGATGTTTGGCTGTGTTCTATCAGCAGGTACTGGAGTGAATAAAATAAATAAAGCGAGATGTGCCATGACTCGGATTCGAACCGAGGTTGCTGCGGCCACAACACAGAGTACTAACCACTATACGATCACGGCGCCACACACCAGCTGTCACGGTTTTTTTCTGATTGCAGCAAAGTTACACACGGCGCTGGTCAGAAAATATATAGTTTTTTGATGAGGCCAAATTCGACCCCGCCAGAAATTAAAGCAACAGTGGTAAGCGACCAAGGCCACGCACTGAATAGGGCCTTAATCCAGAATGGGAACTAGTGCAACCCCAGTTACGTTTAAAACGATTTCAGCTCTGTTCCATGGCAAGAAACTCTCCCTTTGTGAATCATGAAGATAGTAAGTGCCAGCCCCGCTGTGAGTCAAACCGACCATCTTTTGTTTACGAGATAGGCGCTTTGACTAGTTAAGCCACAGATTCAAACCACGCCTTTGGTCTATCGCCTACACTCACTCATATCTATCAGCCACCTGTCACTTCCATTTAGAGTTTGAGTCCATTTTATATTTAAGCATCTCTCTTGTCTATTCCGCCATGTGTGCCAATGCTGCCTGTATCTCTCGCTGCATTTATCTCGATGTCAATCCGTGCGTTGATTCTGAATGGATACCTATGTTTGTCTCTAACGTGAAATAAATAAAGGACGCAGATAATGCCTCCTCTGACACCAGGGAAATGAGGAGCCAACATTTATGGCAAGATATTGTTTATTGTCATCCAGAAAATACAATATTCCAACTTGAACGATTTAGATTCAGTTCTGTGCGAACGAGATTATGACCCCAACGTGTTTCCAATAAGCCATATTTTAAATCGATGTCCGAAGCAGTCCCATTTCACCTCAACGAGATTCATAACAATAAACATAGAAGCAAGCAGTGAAACGATATTTGCAGAAAGAGTTGTGAGACTGCAGAATGCACTGGCTCAGAGCAGCAGATTTAAAACTAGGTTTAAAAACATGCAGCGTGTGGGATGAAGGGGTGAGTGAGGCAAGAGAGCCACAGGAAAGTCGGGGGAGTTCTTCACTGACGACAGCATCATTGCGCGTGGCATGGTTATTTTGCTTTTAAATATGAATAAAATGCAACGTGTGTTTGCAGCTGTTTCTGTTTCTGTCCTGTT
The DNA here is from genome assembly GCF_044704955.1 of Pristiophorus japonicus. Taxonomy (NCBI): domain Eukaryota; kingdom Metazoa; phylum Chordata; class Chondrichthyes; family Pristiophoridae; genus Pristiophorus; species Pristiophorus japonicus. Next base: position 3,559,592 of record NW_027253324.1, read on the forward strand.
ACGTTCATAGGAAAATAGAAACAGGAGGTAGCTATTCAGCCTCTCAAGCTTTCTCCGACATTTAATTAGATCAGAGCTGGTCTGTGCGATGATTCCATACACCTTCATAACCTTGTCTAACAACAATCTATCAATCACGAGTTTGAAATTGTCATTAGACCCCCAACATCAACCGATTTTTAGGGGAGGAAGTTCCAGGATTTCCCTACCTTCTGTGAGCAAATCGATACCTTTCATCATCCTTGGACAGGTTAGCTCTAATTTTACGTGTAGCTCCCATTGAACTGGACCCTCCCACTCCGGAAAATATTTCTCTTTATCTTTCACCTATTTGTTTACAGCTCTGACCGAATTCCATACCCCACAACATTACCTGTTCCCGTGATGCTGCCCCTCTAATTTGTATTTTGAGATCATGCCACTTTCTCTGATGATTCTCTGCGCCCGATCTCTACAATTGTATTAGTTGTCGATCATTGGCAGCAGGCGGCAGAAGCGAGCGGGATATGGAACCTGACAGAGAATGCTGCTTCACATGGTTGCCTTATACCCCACGAGAGCTTGTGGGGATTGGAAAACCTTCATGTTTCACAAAGTTAGAATTAAGGAAGCGATGTCTCAAAGTGCCACCATGTAGAAGAAGCGCCTCATTGTATGGGGGTATTTGAGACACAACAGGATTGTATCCGTCTGACTCCAGATTAGAATCTGTGTGATCGTATCACACCTGTGTCGCGGCGGCCTTTACTCCAGATGTGCGTCCGAATAAATCAAAACTCTTCACATTAAATACTGTCATCTTTTAACGTTTAGAGAAGGGTTTCTCGGAGCAATGTGCTTGGTTCTCTCACTAATGCGTTGCTAAAAATACAGAGGTTAAATGATTTGCAGAGATACCTTCAAAACATATCAAATCTTACATTCACTAACATGAAGCACAAAGTCACTAATTCAGAAACGTATTCTGTATTCGGCCCTGTGTTGCAATCTGTAGCACATTAGATTTCTAGGTAAACTTCAAACAATCATTCCAAGGTTGTGGGTTCGCGTTCCACCCGTGTTGTTACTTATTCAAGTTTCGGTGAGGAACTTTTGCAGCACACCTACAATTCATTCATTACTGTGGTTCATTGAATTAGAATTGCCGGAATAGCGCAGTTGGCAGCGCGTTTTGCTGAAGACGTAAAGGTTCCGAGCTTCGGAGGTTTTTAGTTATTTTGTGTCTCTTTCTTTGGTCCGATTCTCGAAATAGTGCGGACGGAATGAAGACAGATGAGATTTTGCTCCACATGTTCACTTCCGGTGTCCTAAACACCAAACCCTGCCTAAAATTTGAGCCGATAACCTTTGAATGTGTCTGTATAATAGAATGATATAAATGGTCAATGCAATACACATTGCGCCACAAAGCCGCTCCCGAGCCCTAACACCTCAACGGTTTTAATGTGTTTCTTGCAGCACCATTGCCAACATCTGCCTAATTGTTCAAATCAAAAAAACGCCGAAAATTCTATAAATGGCAGTGGTAGTCTGAGGAGTGAGGTTGCTCCCAGCGAGCGGGGCGGTTTGTCCGCTCCCGTCAAACTTCATTTCCCACCTCTAAGTGATCGCTTGCAAACGTCGAACACATGTGATGATCTTTATCGAAATTCTCAACAAGCTGTTCAGCGGAATTCTTGCTTGTGTTGAATATTATGTCGGAAGCATATACAGATACTCCGTGTGTTGACACATATTCCACTTTGTGCCAAAACCATTGTCAGAGCGTTGAATTAGAGTCTGTTTCTAGATCATTTTTCCTAACTTTGGAGTTAGTGATTTATGAATGGAAACGGCCCCGCTCCCTCCTATAAATCTGTAATACAAAAACGCTACTGTAAAACTCTCACCTGCACTTGCAACATTGCGGCCCAGAGGAACCTAACTGCTCACATGGAAACTCTAATAAGTAGATAAAGTTTGAGAACCGACCAAGTGTACCTTCAACTCCGCTGCACATGTTACTAGCAAAACCAGTGTCTGTTAGAATTGAGGCATTTCGCGTGCCTGTACTGTCATATAAATACCGCGCACTAATCGATCATGCCACTAGAGCCACATGCAGATGCTGTGCGGTATCAGTGCTCCCAGCATACAGCTGCCTTTTCAGCTGTCTTATAAAAAAGAAGACATAGGATCATCGAATCATTCAGCGCAAAATGGGGCTGCCATCCATCGCGTCTGTTCCGGCTCTGTAAATTACACACATACCAATAATTTTTTGCCGTAGTACTGGTTTATAATTGTGTTGTTTCTGTTTTTTATTTATAATGCAGGAAATAAATATTCATATTTGAGTGAGTGCAATGTAATTAAAGTGGAATTAAACCCGGACTCGAGGAGAAATTACGAGGAGAGGATTACAAAAATCAGCGTTGTATGATATTGAATTTGTAAGATTAAGTTGTGATTTGATTGAAGTTGTCACGATATTAAGGGGAACTGATAGTATAACCAGTGAATTTGTTTACGCTGGTTGGATTTTCGCGGATTCCCGTCTCTGCCCTTTCCCTGTGCAGCTTTGATCCCTGCTCGCAGCGGGTACTTTCTCTATTGAAATCAATTATCCAAATCGTTTAATTTGTTCAATCGGAACCCTCTGGAGTGTTTTGGAGATTTAAAGACCTGTTCTGAGGAAACAAAAGGTTTCGAGAGAGACCTGGAATATTTACGTACTTCAAGAAAGCATGCTGAGATGGCTGACCTATTTCCAAACTTATTCTGCAGATTGCCTGGAAGTTTCAGAAAAGGAGGCCTCGAGAGAATGCGGATCACCATCACCTTCTCAAGGACAATGAGAGATGGGCAATAAGTGCTGGTGTTGCCCGCGATACCTACATCCCAGGAATGAATGAAAAAATCAAATTTGCGACGAACGACGCCGATTTAAAAAATATTTTTTTTTGTGAAGAGTTTGTCTCATTCGATATCTTGCTAAAGTTTCCAGCAATTTTTATTTTTTGGTTTTAACATTGCAACTCTGACTTCGTTTAAAATCACCAATATAAAGTGAACTATGACAGCGGTGGGTTTCTAACACAAACACTCTCGGGAACTGGAACATAAATTCAGCGCCTTACATCGCTCAGCCACGCTACAATGCCAAAGGCAATTCATATGATGCTGGTGATAGATAATTGAAAGTTAGCTCTCCCGTTGCCTCATTTGAGACCATGAAGGAAATAAAAGAGCTTCCTGAGCTGTGTTCACGGATCAAGGTGGTTGAGAGGTGAAGGTGATGGACCGCTAATCCACTGTGTGTGGTTTCCAATTATATCGTTTTTGCATTGAATAATATTATTATTTGCTTTTTTCTACTCATTCAAGACTGCTCCGTCTGAGTTCCATTCTTGCCCAAGCCGCAGTGGGGGAGTTTTATTTTGCTCATTTAATCTCTTTGCTCAAAACAGCAAAGTCCGAATTCCATCCACAACTTTTGATTCCACCGAGTGGTTGGAATTGTAAGATATGAACGACGTGAAGTATAAATCAAAGTGGAAGTGAGGTCCTGGGAAAAGCAATATTTCTCCACCGATGATGCCTGAGCTGCTGAATGTTGCCAGCACTTTCTTTTCATAATTTTGTGCTTTCACTATAGCAGTTTACCAGACAACTCAAAACTTGCCGCAAGGGCGCAAGTCCTAGCTGAACGTTTCTGTGCTCTTTTCAAACACAAGTTCTAAATTAACGTTGCTACTCACCAGCTGTAAAGTCAGCCATTTCTCACTGCATTATCCTGCACCCGGGCATTCAAAATACACTTTGCTCATGGTATCGGGGAGTCTCACAATTTCTTATTGGGGATTCTGAGAGCAAGGAGATCTCAGAGGATCTGTGGGAATTGAAGGTTTTCTGAAATTGTGTCATGTGATTATGAGGGTTCTCAGTAGATATCAGAGAGAGTAACTGACTCTCAAAATATTTTGGAGAAATTGCGGGATCTCAGAGGATATCAGAGCGGGTAATCCACGCTTAGTAGGTTTCAGAGATAGTAAGGGAAGCGCAGGATTTATTAATGACGCTGAGGAGGTACTGGAGTGAGTAAGGCTAGCTCGGGATCTATCAGAGAGCGTATGCGAAACTTTTGCTGCTTCAGAAAGTCTAATGTAACATGAGTAGTTATCTTCTGAACATCACATTTTATAAATATCAGCATGGTTAATTAAAGCAAACGTTGAAATCGAATGTCACAGATGGTTTGCCGTCTCACACTTCGGGGATATGAGATGGTCGATTGCGGCCAGACTGAACATTTGAAGCGCTCAAAAATACATTGATAACGAACACAGATCCTCCACCCCAATGCATTAAATAACAATATACATACCGTTAATTACATTGGAATAATCAGAGACGCAAAAACCGTTGCATTTAACACAATAACAACTCACAAAAAGATGTGAATCTAACGTGGAGACACTCAAGTGTAGTTACAAAAATCACAGTTAATTGATTGTTGTAACAGAACTTTAATTGAGTTTTTTTTTAACCATGCTGTAAATATGAAAGTTTTGTGTGTACCTTCTTCAAAAGCCGCTGTAGATTTCTGTGGAATGATTTAACTGCTATCCGATAATTTATGATGTTGATTACTGCAACGTTTGAGACCAATGGATTGATTCTCAACAGAATGATCTTAAATAAAGTCGCTTCCAAAGCTATGCAGAGTTGGCTAAAGTTGATAGGTAAAATAGATTAAAGTGCAAGAATGTTGATGAGCAATGGCGGATATTTAAGTTGATATTTCCTAACTCTCCACAACAATATATTCCAGTCAAAAGGAAATAGATTAAGAGAAGGGAGAACCAACAGTGGCTAACGAAGGAAGTAAAGGATGGTATCAAATTAAAAACAATGGCATACAATGTAGGCAAGATTAGTGGGAGGCCAGAGTATTTACAAATAACAGCAAACGACGACTGAAAAAATAATAGAGAGTGAACATGGATTATGAGAGTAAAGATACAAGAAATATATAAACAGATATTAAAAGGTTCTGCAGGTATATAAAAGATGAAGAGAATTGCTCAAGTACCTTAGAGGTTGAGACTAGGAAATAAATAATGGGGAGCAGAAAAATGGGAGAGACTTTGAACAAATATTTTGTACCGGTATTCACGGTAGAAGACACTAAGAATATCCCATTAATAGATAATTAAGGGCCGATATTGAGGGGTAAATTAATACAATCACCATCACTAAAGAAAATAAGTTCAGTAAAATAATGGAACTAAAGCCAGCCACGTCGATTGGAGCTGATTGTCTGCAGCCTCGGGTCTTAAACGAAGATGCTGCAGAGATATTGTTTGTAATCTACCAAAATTCACTGGCGTCTGGAGAGATCCCAGCTGATTGGAAACCTGAAAATCTTAAGTCTACATATAAAAAAGAAGGGAGGCAGACAGCAGGAAACTATAGACGAGTTAACCTAATATCTGTCGTTGGGAAATTGATGGAATTCATTATAAAGGAAGCAGTACCAGCACAGTTGCAAAATAATAATGCAGTCAAACAGAGACAGCCTAGTTTTATGAAAGGGAAATCATGTTTGACAAATTTTCCTGAGTTACCTGCGGATGTAACGAGCAGGTTGTTTAAGGGGAACCAGGGGTTGAGTTATATTTGGATTTAAAGAAGGCATTCAATAAGATGCCAAGTAAAATGATACTGCGAAAGATAATAGCTCCCGTGATTGGAGGTAACATATTAGCATGGATCGAAGATTGGCTAAATAACAGAAACAGAGAGTGACGATAAATGAGTCATTATGCGCTTGCAAACCGTGACTAGTGAGGTGCCACAGGGATCAGTGCTGGGGCCTCAACTATTTACAATCTATATCAATGACTTGGATGAAGGGACCGAGTGTAATTTAGCCAAGTTTGCTGATGAAGCACAGATGGGTTGGAAAGCAAGTTCTGAAAATAAAACAAGAAATCTACAAAGGTTTATACACAGGCTAAGTAAACATTTGGCAGAAGCAATATAATGCATGAAATTGTGAAGTTATCCACTTGTCAGAAAACATTAGAAAGCAAATTATTACTTAAATGGAGAGAGATTACAAAATGCGGCAGTACATAGGGACCTTACGGTCCCTGTGCATTAAACAGAACAAAACAGTATGCACAAGAGCAAGTAATCAGGAATGCTGTCCTTTATTGTAAGGGAGATGGAGTATAAAAGCAGAGAAGTCCTGTTACAACTGTACAGGGTAGTGGTGAGACCGCACCTAGCAGAGTACTGCTTACAGTTTTGTTCACCTTAATAAAACATTTCATAGAAGGTTCACTTGGTTGATTCCTGCAATAAAGGGGTTGACTTATGATAAAAGGGTGAGCAGATCTCGTCTATTCTCATTGGAGTTTATAAGAAAGAGAGGTGATCTTATTTAAATGAATAAGACAGTGAGGGGACTCACTCAATACGGTACTTGCCGATAGGACGTTTCCACTAGTGGGGGAATCTAGAACTCGGGGGCATACTTTAAGAATAAGGATTCGCCAATTTAGAACAGATCAGCAGGAATTTCTTCTCTCAGAGGGTCGGATATCTGTGGAATTAGCTGCCCCAGAGAGCTGTGGAGGCTGGGTCATTGAATAAATTTAAGTTGGAGACAGACAGACTTTTGGACGATAAGTTAGTGAAGCGTTACGGGCACACAGCAGGGAAGTGGAACTGAGTCCTAGATCTGATCAGCCTTGAGCTTATTGAATGGCAGAGCAGGCTCCCAGGGGGCAAATGGCCGAATCCTGCTCCTATTTCTTATGTTTTTATTCCACTTGCCCTATTCTGCTGACCCCAACACAATACATACTTACAACTAATAAAAGAAACCTGCCATGGCTGCAAGGCGACATCGTTTCCTGGAAGGTATAAATCAACTGCGCTGAAAACGCAGAAACTACATAAAAGATTCTGTACAAAGAAATGTTTATCTGTCAAATGTAAGATTCGAAGCCACGTCTCCAGAAGAGACTGCAATCTGACTGGAGAGTCTTAAACCGCTCAGCATTCCTGAGTTCATCATCCATACATCATTGTCCCTGGATGTACCCCCGACGTTTATAAAACATATCATTCACTTCAGCCCTTGCTAACTGTTGCTGGAAGGCCGAATGTTAGTTTAGAATCTCCCATGATTTTATGAACCGCTATGGTCACAGCACAGATCGCTGTAGAACAGCACCTCCCATGTTTTACTACAATTACAGCCTACTGTCTCTTTACTAATATATAACTAGCTGGCTATCCATTCTTCCATTTCCTTACTTTCTATCATAGTTTTGCTGCATCTGTCTTTAAAGGGACAACATTTTCTCTTGCCTCTCCTATTCACTTAATATACTCAAATAAACATTTGTTGCTAACTTGTATATGCCTTGCACGTTATTTGACATCTGCTTTTATTACAGTTGGGTACCCTTCAGATTGGTCTTACTTTGAGTTAAAAACGTGGTTTCTGAATCCATTATGCCTCTTAAAAACAGTAACAATTGTAATCATATTACCTACATTATTCGCAAGACGTTCAGTTTGATAACTGATTCTGGTCGATTGTTCATCTTTAAATCTAGTTTGACAGGTTCCTTTTTCGGCTCCAATACCTAATGTAGAAACTTTCCCATCGACATTAAGACATTCATTGCCTTTCCTGCTTACACTTTTCTGCTTTTCTCAGGCTGTGAAATAAGCGTCTCCCATTAACATGAAAAAAATTTATCGTGAAGCAAATGTAATATAAATGTGCTACAGACTTAGCAATATTATGACGGATAAAGGAAATGTTTAGGTAATTGATTTAGGCTAAATGAAGACAAAGTACCGGCATCTGAAAGCTTATATCCCAGGAATCTGAAGGAGATGATGGAAGGAATTCCCACGGCCCCAGAAACTCTATCTCAGGGCTCTATGCTGGGTAACTCGGTGTGGACAATGTAGTAACAATGTTTTTACAGGCAGATAGAGCGAAGCTGGTTAATTACAGGACAGTTGCATTAACAACTGCAGTATGGAACCTTTCCGAATCTCTATTTAAGGACGATTTTTCCACTTGCCGAGATAAAGCGTTATAGGATAGAATTTGCCAATGCGAATTTCATCGGACGGTCACGCATTTCAAACCTCATGTAATTCTTTGAGCAGGTTAAAAAAAAACACGGTAGCTGGGTAAATACAGTGGTTGTGATGTAATGGAGTTTAGAAAAAAACTTTGACAAGGTATAACATGCGGGATAGTTGTCGACGATGGCGGGTTATGGAGTGAAGAACAGGTTAGAAAACTAGGGTAAAATGCGGTTTGAGGATAGAAAGGAGAATATAAGAGTTAAGGCCAGTTTCTCGGGGTGGTTGTGGTTAGTAGAGTCCCATGTTTTCCGTCCTGTTGACTGTGTGTTTTGATAAATGGAATACAGACTGATTGTATCAAGATATAGAGCGGTTATCGCCGAAAATTGTAGTTAAAACCAAACTGTCAAACACGAAAACTGAGAGAGCAAAAAGTAACAATTTACCTTTATAATCAACAGTGAATTTCTATCCTAGTTAAAAATTGTGAAAAATGTGACATATATACATATACATTGACACAATATATATCGAAATATTCCACTCATATTTACACACCGAATGTTTATAATATAACAGCGCACTCCTACATACCGACCTCGTTTATATCTAGCCCATGTTGTGGTTGCAGTTTTGACCCAGGCCACACATTGACCTTTTGCAATTTCCAGATTCTGTCCGTCCTGTTTAGCATATTCACCATTGGATGAGCTACAGTCCTTGTAATATTCAAAGTCTAAACACTGATCGTTTAACTGTTTCCAGATACGGTCGTTCCTGATTTGCATTTTAGGATGGGATATGCTGCAGCCCGCTGAAAACAGGCGGTTAAGCCGAGCAAGATTTCGGCTCTGGTGGTGAATGCTGCTTCTGACGGATTTCTAGATATCCTGCCGATGGTGGGGATTGGAAAGCTCTTGTGTCACACTGAGTAAAACTGGAAGTCACCAATATAAGGAAGTCGCTCATGAATCCAATAGGGAGATCAGGAGAAAGAGAGGTTAGATTGTGGAACTAGCTACCACAGGGAGTAGTTGAGGTGAATAGCAGATAGGCATATAGGATACGAACATGAGCGACATGGCAATCGAAGGATATGCTACTGGACTTAGATGAAGCAGAGTTGGAGAATGATCCTGTGGAGCATAAACGCCTGAAAAGACCAATTGCGGCGAATGGCCTCTTCATGTCCTGTACAGCAGATGTAAAATATCTGAATACTTCAAAGATCCGTAGCTTCTTTAGACTCCAACCCATAGTGCAATTATTTTCACGAAAGCCTGTTACTAACCTTACGTCCTTGAATCTCGACGTCTCAGGTGCAAGGAGCAACTGCATCCACAACCCACCGCCTCCCCCCCTCCCCCGCACCCCCGAAACTTCCAACATTTATCAATTCTACCGGAGCACTTATCGCGGGAGTAGCAATTCCTTCATTTTGCGATTTTGAAATAGGACAGTGACACTAATCTGTTTCTTTCATTGTCCATGTGGTTCGCTATTCTGCCGGTATTCGGGAGAGAGAGAGAGAGAGAGAGAGAGATAGAAGGACGCAAGGGGACAGATAGTCCGAGGGGATGAGATGGACAAAGAGAGAGGCAGAGCCAAAAAGGGATTGGAACAAAGATAGACAGAAAGAGCGAGAAAGAGGGCCAAAGGCAGAGAAAGAAAAAAAAAGGGAGAATGACAAGGAGAGACAGAACGAGCGAGAGAGAGGACCAAAGATAGAGACAGAAAGGGAGAGGGACAAGGAGAGACAGAGAGAGCGAGAGAGAGGGCCAAAGATAGAGTCAGAGACAAAAAGGGAGAGGGACAAGGAGAGTCAGAGAGAGCGAGAGAGAGAGCCAACGAAAGAGGCAGAGACACAAGGGGAGAGGCAGAAGGAGAGACAGAGAGAGCGAGAGAGAGGGCCAAAGACAGTGATATAGAGAGAAAGGGAGAGCGACAAGGAGAGACAGAGTGAGCGAGAGAGAGGGCCAAAGACAGAGACAGAGACAGAAAGGGAGAGGGACAAAGAGAGACAGAGAGAGCGAGAGAGAGGGTCAAAGACAGAGACAGAGACAGAAAGGGAGACGGACAAGGAGAGAGAGAGAGAGAGCGAGAGAGAGGGCCAAAGACAGAGACAGAGATAGAAAGGGAGAGGGGGCTAGGAGAGACAGGGAGAGCGAGAGAGAGGGCCAAAGACAGAGACAGGGACAGAAAGCGAAAGGGACAAAGAGAGAGACAGAGAGAGTGAGAGAGAGGGCCAAAGACAGAAACAGAGACAGAAAGGGAGAGCGACAAGGAGAGTCAGAGAGAGCGAGAGAGAGGGCCAAAGCTAAAGACAGAGACAGAAAGGGAGAGGGACAAGGAGAGACAGAAAGAGCGAGAGAGAGGGCCAAAGACAGAGACAGAGACAGAAAGGGAGAGGGACATGGAGAGACAGAGAGAGCGAGAGAGAGGGCCAAAGACAGAGACAGAAAGGGAGAGGGACAAGGAGAGAGACAAACATCCTTATCAACCTGTTTAATTGTTATCCCTCGCAGTTTGTAAATATGATGAACCAAATGACTTGCATTTTGTCGCGCCTTTCAGGATTCGAAAGGTGAAAAAACGTAATTGTGTTGGAACTTCATGATCCTACCCTGGATTTGGGAATATATAGCAAATTCGCGGCAGTTTCTTTCTATCTATTTCTCACTCTCTCCCTTACTCTCTCTCCCTCGGCCCGCACCCTCCAGTCTCCCTCGCTCGCTCTCGCTCGGTCTCGCTTTCTGTCTGTTTGTTTTTCTCTCGTGCACCATCACTCTTTCTCTTTCTCTCCCTCCCTCTTTCTCTATCTCTCTCTCTTTCGCTCTATCCCTTTCCGCCTCTCTGTCATCCTCACTCTCCCTTGCACTATCCCTCTTCCCTCTCTCTATTTGTTTCCCTCTCACTCACCCTCTTTCTCTCATTTTCTGTCACTCTATATCTCCCTCGATCACTATCTCTCTCTCTCTTTCTCCCATTCTTTCTCTCTGTTTCTCTCTCTGTCTTTCTGTTTCGTGTCCTTCGTATCCCGGATAAACTCTATGAACGTCTTCTCAAGTATATCCTGACCAATTAATTTTATCCAGAAGCTATGAAGGTTAAAAGCCCCTATGATTATTGCGGTGCCTTTTGTACAAGCCTCCATTATTTCTTGATTTATACTCCATCCAACTGTGCAGCTATTGTTTGGGGGCCTATGGACTACGCCCAACAGCGATTTTTTCCTGTTATTGTGTCTTTACTCCACCCAAACTGATTCATACTCCAGATCCTCTGAGCCAATATCGTTTCACACTAAAGTACTGATCCCATCTTTTATTAACAGTGTTACCCCACCTACTTTTACTTTTTGTCTGCCTTTCCGAAATGTCAAATACCCCTGAATATTTAGTTTCCAATCCTGGTGACGTTGCAACCACGTCTATGTAAAGACTATCAGATCGTCCTCATTTGTATCTATTTGTGCCGTCAACTCATCTGTTTTGTTACGAATGCTACGAGCATTTAGACAAAATTATTTTTTAATTTTTTTTTTTACCCTTTTTTCCTACTTGTTTCCTCTGTCCTACAAACTCACTTTTTACCTTTTTGCTTTTTAATTCAAACTCTACTCCCCTCCCTATTGAATCTATTCTAAGGTTCCCATCCCGCTGCCAAACTAGTTTAAACCCTCCACAACAGCACGAGCAACCAGCGCCTCCCCCCGGCCCATCGCAATTCAAGGTTATTAGTTTTTGCTCTGTTGAGGTGCAATCCGTCCGGCTTGTACAGGTCCCAACTCCGACAAAAGCAGTCCAAATGTCTCAGGAAATTAAACCCTCCCTCCTGCACCATCTCTCCAGCCATGCATTCACTTGCTCTATCTTCCTATTTCTCGAGTAACTAGTTAGTAGCACCTGGAGTATTCTGAGATTACTACCTTTCTGGTCCTACTTTTTAACGATCTCGTAGCTCCCCAAACTCTGCCTGCAGAAATCACCCCTCTTTCTACCTATGTCATTGGTAACAGTATGGAGACTGACCTCTGGCTGATGACCCTCCTCCATCAGAATGCGCTGCAGCCGCTCGGTGACATCCTTGCCTCCAGGAAGGCAAAATATTATTCTGGTGTCACGTCTGCGGTGGCAGAAACGCCTGTCTGCTCCCCTGATTATTGAAACCCCGACCATTATAGTTCTTCCATTCTTCTCTCTCCTCCCCTGTGCAGCTGAACCACCTTCGGTGCCGTGGATTTGGATCTGGCTGCACTCGCCAGAGGCACTATGTCCACACCGATGCTCAGAAGATAATATCTGCTTGCGAGCGAGATGGACTCGGGGGCTCGTGCACTACCTGCCTAGTCCTCCTATTCTGTCTGCTGATCACCCACTCCCACTCTACCTGCACGCTCTTAAGCTGCGGCATGACCACCTCTAGAAGGGAACTGGGTAAATGGTTGATAGCGAACAGTTTGCCGAGCTCTGGGGAAAGTGTTTCATCCCATGCTTCTGTGATGCTACAATCCTCTCTCTCAGTGAGCTTGTATTTTCACCTGTCAACCTCACGGATTTAATTCCGGGCCGTGCCGGCAGGGATTTTCTCACATTTAGTGTGATGGTTCTCTTTTTCTCTCTCTATCATTCATTCTATTTCTGTCTGATTCTAACTTTCTTTCTGTGTGTCAGTGTCGCTTTATGTCTATCTCAGTTGCAGTCAATTTCTGTATGCTTTTCTCATTGGGGATCTGTTTATCCGTCCAAATATGACTTTCTCTCTGTCACTCTCTCCATCGCCCCCCTAGCAGTTTACTCCATACATTATGAGTTATCCCTTAAGCGCTGGTTTAGTCTGAGATTGCTGATACTGGGTCGTTGACGTGCATTTTAACATTATTCATTCAAAGATGTTCAGTGTTGACGGGAAGATTACATGTTCTGTGGGTTAATGCAAGGGGGTTTGTTGTCTAGTTACGGACGACCAGTTCAATGCGTTATTTGCCTAAGTGCTGTATTTTGCAGTTCAGCTTTTCACCACCCACAGTTTTACAAGATATTTATCCTCCCATCTTTGCAGAGAATGCGGACGTGTAGTTTGCTCTGGGCTTAAAACTAAATTTGGTGTCTCCAAGCGATTTGCCAAATTTTCAAGCACTGCACTGCAGCGTGCCCATGACCAGATCGCCGAGTTGTTAAGGCGTTGGAATTAAAATCCAACTGATGCATGCCTGCGTGGGTTCCAATCCACTCCAAGTAAATGTTCAATTAACTGGTTTCAGAATTAGACTTAATGCTTGTTTGTTATTAAAGCGTATAAGCGTTCCATAATCTCTGCAAATTATATATTTTTAATTCTCCCTTCAAGACAACGTTTATTTATTTATAACACGTGTTCTGCCAATTGACTGAACAAAGGAACAGGATTAGGCTATTCCGCCCTTGTGCCTATTCACCATTCTGTTAATTCTTGGCTGAGCTCTATCATAACTCCATCCATCTGCATTGGCTCCACATCATTTTAACCAATGTCTAGCAAAAACTATCAAACTAAAATTAACATTTTTAATTGAGCTAGTCTATCCTGCTTTTTATAGATGATAAATCCATCACCCTTTGCGCGAAGAAGATTTTCCTAACTTCTCTGCCGAATAGCCTGTCTCTGATTTTAACATTATGTCCTCTTGTCGTAAACTCCCCCACGAACGGTGAAAAAAGCTTTACCTCCATCTATCTTATCAATTCATTTCAAAACCTTAAAAATCTCAATAAAATCACCACTTAACATTCTATATTCCAGGGAGTACAGGCCTAGTTCATGTAATCTCTCCTCATAATTTAACCCGTGGCACCCTGGCACCATTCTGGTGAGTACTTCAATCCAGCCTATCAATTCTACGGGTCCGTGCCCTTCAGGGGACTAGATATATTGGATAGAAACGGCTTTTTTCCCTTAACAGAGTGCTCAACAACCAGCGGCCATACAGTTATAGTAATTAAAGAAGGTTTACAGGAGATGTGATGGGAAATTTCCACACGCAGATAGTTGTGGTTGTGTAAAACGCACTACCTAAAGAGTGGTAGAAGCAGAAACTTTTAGCACATTTTAAAAGTATTTGGATGTGCACCTGAAGTGCCGTAACGTGCAGGGTTATGGAGCGTAAGGTGGAAAGTGTGATGAGGCTGGATAACCGTGGCGTGGACAGGATCGGCCGAAATTGTCTCCTTCCATGCTGTAAACTTCGATGAATCTATTATATTCTATAACTTAGAGTACTCCAGATATAGTCTAACTACATCTCTGTTCAGTTGAAGAAAAACTTCCAATGCTTTATCGTCTAAACCCTAGTTATAAAGCTTAACATGCCATTTGTTTTTTCGAATATATTCCTAACTTGCTACTGCATTTTAGCGGAATGCGCACTGGGACTGCAAACCACTTTGGAAATCCATTGTTCCGAGCTGTGCTCCATTTAATTAATACTCGGATATAAACTTTGTGATCTAAAATGGGTGACAACACAATTACCAGTTTGTAAACTATCTGCCACTGAATCGTCCATTCATTTAATCTATCAGTATATCTTTATAAGTATACGCTAACGTCTGTACGAATTACTATATCACCAATATTTGCATCATCGGCAAACTGGGATATCTGGCTGCCTGTTGTGCCTTCTTTATCTGTAAGAAATATAGAATGAAACAATTTTTTTAACACTGACATTTTAAAACGTGCAATGCTTTGACGCCCTGATAGGGGCTGTGCAAAGAGGAAGGTAGGAGTAGGATTTCAGCTCGATGACCCAATTGATCCTACAAATATACATCATGCAAGTGTGCGCTGTTTTCAAACAGGAAAGGCACGAGCTTGCATTCCCATAGCATCTTTCACGAACGTAGGATGATCCAACTGCTCTGCGTTGCTCATTTTGAGTTCCGACAGGACCCCCAGCCTCTAGACGTCATTATAGCCTTGGTCCAAATATGGACAAAAGTGATTAATTCTAAAATGAGGTGAGAGTGATTGTCCTTGACATCAAAGCAGCATTTTGCCGAATGTTTCACCAAGGAGGCTTCGAACGTTGAAGTCATGGCGGGGTTAATCTCCACTGCTGGAGACATACCTAGCCTAAAAGAAAATGGCTGTGGGTGTTCGATGCAAATCATCTCAGCCCAGGATATCGCTGCAGGAGTTCATCTTCACCTGTTTCATCAATGACCTGCCCTTCATCATCAAGTCAGAAGTGGGCATGTACGGTGAAGATTGATTTTTCCAACTCTAGTATCAACTCCGCAGATAATAAACCAGGAAAAATATCGCCTTTCCATTATTGTGGCGTGGTGAAAATCTTGGAACTCCTTCTATAACAGCATATTGGTAGTAACATCACCTCAGTGACTGAACCAAAAAACCATAGAAATTTACAGCACAGAAGGAAACCATTGAGCCCATCGTGTCCTTGCTAGCGGACAAAGTACGAGATTTTCTGGGTGCGGTGGGCAAGTGGTCAGGCGTCGGTCTCATAAACCATTTGGTTTATCGAGATTTTATCACATTAAATGCGACATTTTAAAGCTTTTTCCTTTTTAACTATCAAAATACATCATAATTTTGAACTTATGTCAGAAATCGCCTCTAAGCGTTTTCTATTCTAAGGAGAAAAATCTTTCTGACAGGTGCTAGTCCGATTATCCCAATATGTATGAAAATTTAAATCCCCTATTAAAACCACACTGTCTTGACGACACGCTTGTCCAATCTCCAAATTTATATATTCTAGTACTTCACAGCTGCGACGAGCGGGCCTATGCACAACTCCCACTATTGTCTTAAATCCTTTCCTATCTCTTAATTCTACTCGTAAAGTCTCCACGTCCGGCTTATCTGTAGTTAGATCCTCGCTTAGAACTGAATCATAGAATCATAGTTATTTACAGCATGGAAGATGGATATTTCGGCCCATCCGATCAACACGGCCAACAATGAACTATCCAGCGGAATCCCATGTTCCAGCTTTTGGTCCATAGCCCTGTAGGTTATTACACTTCAAGTGCATATCCAAGCGTGTTTTCAATGCGGTGAGGGTTTCTGCCTCAACCACCATTTCATGCAGTGAGTTCAAGACTCCCAACTTGCTCTGGTTGAAGAAATTTCCCGTCAATTCCCCTTTAAGCTTGCTGCCAATGACTTTAAATCTATGTCCCCTGTTTGTTGACCATTCTGCTCAGAAAAATAGGTCCTTCCTGTCCAGTCTCTCTCTACCACTCATAATTTTGAACACATCAATAATGTTTCCCCTCAGCTTCCTATGTTCCAATGAAAACAAACCTAGCCTACCGAATCATTACTCATAGCTAGAATTCCCCAGTCCAGGCACATCCTCGTAAATTTCTTTTTAACCCTCTCTAGAGCAATTACATATTTCCTGCAATGACGTCTACGCAGTACTCTAGCTGTAGCCCAAGTAATGTTTTATAAAGCTCAAGCATAACTTCACTGTTCTTGTACAATATACCTCGGCTAATAAAGGTAAGTATGCCACATGCCTTCTCAACTAGCACGTTTTCTTTGAAACCTGAAACAGGGAGTCAATGATGTAAATACTACAACAACAACAACTTGCATTTATGTAGCGCCTTTAATAGAGTAAGACGTCACACGGCGCTCCACAAATGCTTCAGACAAATCAAATAACGCTGACACGGAGCCACATAAAAGAGAATTTACGGCAGATGCCCCAAAGCTTGGTTTTAAAGAGCATCAATTTTGATATATTTTTGAAACACCCTAGGCCAGGAATATTAATCAGTGTTTTCCCTCTAGGTCTGAAAGTTGAGAGAAGTTGACTTTTGAATTGGACCCATGGGTGTCGACTTCTTACGATTACATAAGATATTCAATGCAAAAACAGGCTATTCGGTCCAACCTGTCAATATCGACGTTTGTGGTCCACTGGAGCATCCTCCCCTCTTTCCACATCCAGCACTAACAGCATAGCCCTCCATTCAATTCTCCTTCATATATTTATCTAACCGCTACTTACATGCATCTATAATATTTGATTCAACCTGTCTGGTGGTAGCGAGTTCTACATCCTTACCACTCTCTGGCTAAAGAAGATTATTCTTAATTCCCAATTTGATTTGTTGCTGATTTTTCTTATATTGATGGTCTCTAGTAATAAGAACTTGGGACATAAAATTAGGAACAGGAGTAGGCCATATAGCCCCTCTAGCCTGCTCCGCCACTCAACAAGATCATGGCTGATCTGGCCGTGGACTCAGCTCCACTTACCTGCCCGCTGCCAATAACCCTTAATTCCTTTATTGGTTAAAAATCTATCTATCTGTGATTTGAATACATTCAATCAGCTAGGCTCAACTGCTTCCCTCGGCAGAGAATTTCACAGATTCACAACCTTCTGGGAGAAGAAATTCCTTCTCAACTCGGTTTTAAATTGGATCCCCTGTATTTTGAGGCTGTGCCCCCAAGTTCAAGTCTCCCCAACCAGTGGAAACAACCTCTCTGCCTCTATCTTGTCTATCCCTTTCATTATTTCAAATGTTTCTATAAGATCACCGCTCATCCTTCTGAACTCCAACGAGTAAAGACCCAGTCTACTCTATCTCTCATCATAAGGTAATCTCCTCCTCTCCGGAATCAGCCCAGTGAATCGTCTCTGTACCCCCTCCAAAGCTAGTATATCCTTCCTTAAGTAAGGTGAACGCAACTGCACGCAGTATTCCAGGTGCGGCCTCAACAATACCCTTTACATTTGCAGCAGGACCTCCCTGCTTTTGCACTCCATCCCTCTCGCAATGAAGACTAACATTCCATTCGCCTTACCTGCTGCATCTGCAAACGAACGTTTTGGGATTCATGCACAAGGACCCCCAGGTCCCTCTGCACCGCAGCATGTTGTAATTTCTCCCCATTCAAATAATATTCCCTTTTACTGTTTATTTTTCAAGGTGGATGACTTCACATTTTCCGACACTGTATTCGATCTGCCAAATCTTCACCCATTCGCTTAACCTATCTAAATCTCGTTGCAGCCTCTCTGTGCCCTATACACAACCTGCTTTCCCACTAATCTATGTGTCATACTTTCTCCAAAAGTGAAACCACTCTGTATCTACTCTATCAAAACCTTTCAAGATATTAAGGAGCTCTATTAGTTCACCCCTCAGACTTCTCATTTCACGACACAATAAATTGAGCTTGTCGATTCTTTCCTGATAGTATACCATCTTCTCTGCACCCTATCCAGTGCCTCGCTAGTTTATTTTATAATATAGCGATGAGAATTGCACACAGTAATCCTAATGTGATTTAACTGTAGAGACTTCTGTATTGGTCGGTTTTGAAACCGGCTTGGCCAGGGTGTCTGGTCTATTTAAAAGGGGCCCGCACCTCATCTTTTGAGGAGACAGTTCACAGGCATCCTGGAGTAACTGAAGGCCGTTTGCTTACAGAAGCTGATTGTACATTTTCAACATTATCGATCTGGGTGCACGGGCAGGGCACGTCGTGACAGGGACTTGTTGCAGCGTATTTCTGTATGGATGCAAAAAGCCTGAAATGGAATAGCTGAGTTGTGCTAGATGGCAGACGAGAGGTTAAGGCGATGGACTGCAAATCGATTGTGTCAATTTACATTGTTAAGCGTTTGTTGCTGATAAACCTTCCAAGCATTTGACTGAATATAACATAAATTAGGCTTTGAATCCAAATCTTATCAAAACTTTAATTTCCTGGTACCATTATGGTACATACCTTAAATAGACACCTTATCCATTATGCTGCGCGCTCACTGACTAAGTCATGGTCATTTCATACATTTTTCTTGATATGCCAACTGAATTTACTGACTGGAGGAATTGCATTAATTCCACGTGATCGGCTCGGCTCATCCTTGGGCCGAATTGCGTGTGGTGCGAGCAAATTCTGCAACTGAGTCATTTCTGTTTGATAAGGAAGGGAAAAATCCCCTTACACTTCCTGCTATACACGTGGGCACAGCCCCATTCAACTCCCATAATGCTTAATCCCCTCTTAGCGGGACTGAAGAACTATTTTCAAGAAGGAGGCTCATGGTCTGCTAAGCAGAAAGTCACTGTTCTGCGTGTTCTTTCAGCCAGCTTTCCAACTGGCATCCAACTGCCGTGCGAGCATTGCTGACTATTCCAACACAACAATATTGGAATGTCTTTACAAAACTAGTTTTGATTACGTGACCTGCATTATCAAATAAGATTTTGAAGCATTTATAGCTTTATATTGTCGTCTGTGTCGGCATCCACTTAAGGCACACTCTACCTGAAGACAACTATATTCGGTGCTGCTTTATTTCACTGCGAGCGCGAAAGAACATATCTGTGAAGATATTTGCCCCTAATTTATACCATTCCTGTCCTATAGTCCACGTCTTTCGTCATCCATTGCTGTCCTTGTTGCTGGTTAGATCAGCTCAGGCAGTCCATTAAACCTGAGAAGTCAATCAGCGAAAACCAGAGAAATACAAGAGGCAGAGATAGGGAGAGATAGAAAGAAGCATGCGAAGACAATAACAGAAAAGATCATTGCAGCTTGAGGGGAAATTCTTTTGCTCTCTTGAAATGTTGTAAAAGCGTAAAGGATAATTGGGCGACAGTTTAAAGGTGCCTCCCGCCCTGGCGGATCTCTCAGGCTCTGAGAGAGGGAAATGCAGCCCGGCAACTACAGCTCTTTGTTATTCAAGCACTGAACGGAGCTTTAAACAGTGTAGCGGCGAACAGGTAAACCTGAGTGGATTTCAGGCCCAAAACATTAAACCTACCGGATATCGCAGACAGTTGTGGTTTGCTGCAAAAAATTACTTTCCAGCCACGGAACCAGCCAACCCTGTCCTGCAGGGCTATGGGGAAAGGACGGGGGAGTGGGACTAGCTGAGAGCTAGCACACTCTCGATGGGATGAATGGCCTCCTGCTGTGCAGTAAACATTCTATTAATTTACATTTGGATTTGATGGGACTCGAATCGATAAGTTTGAATGTTTCTATAGATCAGAATCAGCGAGAAGTCCAATGCACGAGCCATTGCAACACGGAGCACATCATTTTTAGCGAAATGTTCAGGAAATACTTGTTTCTTTTGAATGTGGTGTAGGAATTATGTAGAGATAAACAATGTGTTTACATATCTTCTCTTTGAAATCGAGTGTATTTCCGGCACATTATTATTTACATCAGAGTTATTGATTAAATGTCAAAACGCCTCCACTCCATCCCACAAATATGTACAATTTTCATCCTCCGTTGCAATATTTTGTGCTGGAATAAAACAGTGAATATATAGGTAAGGTTTGGGGATACATCAATTGCACCTTCGATTACTGACGAAATGTCACAAGCAAAGCCATCAGCTGTATTAGGGGAGGCGCGAGATCACAACCTCGGTCTTCCTGGGTGCTTACACTGTCATATAAGTACTGCGCGCTATCCGATTCCATCGCTGGAGCTGGATGCGAATGCTGTGTGATATTTGTGATCCCATCATACAGCTGCCTATCCCACCTGTCTTATAATTCCTCCCCTAAAGATCTATCGACGTTGGGGTCAATTGACATTTTCAAGTTTCACATTGATCGATTTTTGTTCGGCAAGGATACGAAGATTTATGGAATCATCGCAGGCAAATGGAATTGAGAATTAGGTAAAAGGGACAGAAACGGAAACAGCTGCAAACAAACGTTGCATTTTATTCATATTTAACAGCAACAATATCCGTGCCGTGCGCAACTATGCTGTGGTCAGAGACAAACGCCCTTAGCTTCCGAAACTCCCGTGGCTTTTCTGTGGCTCTCTTTCCTTTCTTCCCTTCCTCCTGCAAGCTGCCAGTTTTTAAACCTTTATTTAAATGTTGGTCTGGCCGAGGGCATTCAACATTCTCAGAACCATCTCTACCGTTTCATTGCTTGATTTCTTTGTTTATTAATTATGAAACTCCTTGAGCTACAATGGTAGCGCTTGCGACAATATATTAAAAGGCGGCTATTGGAAACCGTCGTGATCATAGTTTCGTTTTGTACAGAATTGAACCTCTATCACTCAAGAGGGAATGTTATATTTACGATAAACTATATCTTCTTATAAATGTTGGTTCATTCGCTCCCTAGTGACAGATGAATAATTGTTTGATCACCTCATTTATTTAATGTGGGCAAAAGGCACGGCTATTCATTCAGATATAATCCACAGATTCACATTGAGATAACTGCAACGAGAGAGACAGAAAGCACCGTGGTACATGGCGGAATAGACAAGAGAAATGGATAAAGAGAAAACGGCCTCAGACTCGAAAGGTACAAACATCACATGCAAAAGCCTCGGCTGCTCCAGGTGAGGCTCGAACTCACAACCTCGGCATTTCCCAAGCCTGTACTGTCATATAAGTACCGCGCGCTAACCGATTGCGCCACTAGAGCTGCATGTTTTGCGGTCTTTGTGCTCCCATCATACAGCTGCCTGTCCTACCTGTCTCACAAGGAAGAAGACAAAGAATCATCGAATCATTCAACACAGAAGGAAGCTTTTCAACCCATCGTGTCTATGCCGGCTCTCTGCAAGAAGCCTTCAGTTATTGAGACTCCATAGATTCTCGCCGTAGACGTGTTTTATTTTTTTTGTAATATATTGTTATTTGTAATGAATTTCGGTGTCCATGCGGGAAATTTAAAATATATATTTGTGCATCTAGCTGTGAGTTGCAAATTAAATTGTGTGGAACATTGATAATCAAATTATTTGTGTTCATATATGTGTTATTATGAATTTATCTCTAAGTATCTCGGTGCTATAATTGTATTTACGTTTATTTGCGAGGTGTTTACAAGATGCAAAGATGTACACAGAAAATACATTTATAACAAACACACATGCTCCACAATACTATTATGAATAACTATGTTGCATTCAAATACATAAACACTAAAACAGATATACGAAATATATTTATAACCCACAGAACAAATTGCAACTTAACACAGAAACACCAAAATATATTTAGAGCTATCACTGATCGAAGAACATTTTACTCTCTGCGGTCCTCAGCAAATTCTGCTGTGCCTTTGTTTCCTGTGCTTGTGCTCGGTGTAAGGGAAGGTTTTGCCGAGCCGTGGTATATCGTTTCCCAAGGTAGGGCCGAAATGCGCTGTCTGAGGCCACGTTCACTGCTATAGTTTATTTTAATAATCGTTTGGAATTGTGTATAATGCATAATTACAACAGCTACAGATGTTTCATCCTGGTACACAAATCTACTGCCAAATTAGTTCAACCCCACACCCGCCCCAGTTGTTAAACTTCCCGCGTGGACATTGGTCCTAACTCGATTGATGTACAACTCGACCTACTGCAACAGGTCTCTCCTGCGCCAGAACTGGTCCAAATGCCCCGGATTCTGTAGCCCAACCTCGTGCACCTTTTATCCAGACATACGTTGCTTTTTCCAACCTCAATAGCGCGAGGCACTGGGAATAATCCATAGAATACCTTTGTGGTCCTGCTCATTAATTTCCTCAATTGCACCTGAAACTCTGACTGAAGAAACTCATCCCCTTCTTTCCTTATGTCAGTGGTTAGCACATAGATCACGACTTAAGCAGCTCCCATTCGCCCCTCAAAATGTTCTGCACCCATTCAGTGATGTTCTTTATCTGGCAGAAGGGAGGATACACACCACGCATGACTCACATTTGCCGTTGCAGAATGGTACTGACTTTCGAATCCCAATGACCTCAACTTATGTTACTTTTTAGTTTCAAAAGCAATGCACTGCGAATCCTGTAAATCTGAAATGAAATCAGAAAATGTTGGATATACTCAGCCAGTCAGGCAGCATCTCTGGAAAGATTTCTGATGACGGGGTTGTCATTAAATGTCATTGATATGGAGCGTCAACAATGCAATCCAGATACGGTCCGATATTGTAATCCCAAGCGCCAGTTTGTGGGTATTGAAACCAATCCGGATACCACGCATTAATCTGGTAGCTAAATTGTTGTTGTTGTTCTGGTAAAGTCGCAACAGCAGAGGACTGCAATGAAATATCCAACTCTTTAAGATAAATAATTTTTTTTACAATTAATAAAACGAGCCAGTCCCAAATGACATTCAATCATTAAAATGGTTCACTTCCGCCGTTTAATTTCCGCCATGTCTGCCGGGAAAAAACACAGGTTTTGGCTGATTTTTTTATTGCGGTTCATTGCTGTTGCGACTAGTTTACTTTGAACATTCTCCCTTTAACCATTCTCACAGAGGCCGCCTAACTGGTTCACGAGTTCTTGACATCAACGTTTACTCACCCCTGTGACCGCCACCTAGTGGTTAGGATGCAGCGCTCTCTCCTCGTCGGTACAGGTTCGATGCCCATTCCGGGATTTATTATATTAAAATGAAGCTTATTCAATTAATTTCATAACATTCTGTGAAAGATTAATAATTATTGCAATCGCCATTGATAACTTGTCACGTTTGATTCAGACTAAGGGAAATACATGGCAACAGAGAGCCTGCCAAACTTCCAACAATTGCGGTCTCTAAGGGCACGTATGATGTCAGCACACACCCGTCGAGGCCTCTCAAGTGCGCTTCTCAGAGCGCGATGTGCGTGCGCTGAAAGCCGGCACTGGGACAGTCAAAATGGCTTTTGACAGATCCAAAGCATTCCCTGAGAGAAGGGTTATTGCCGTCGGAGATTTGCGCTATTTTTCCAACTCTTGCCTAGAAAATCTCCTTCAAAATCTTAAGCCTGGTAAAGGTGACAGAGAGATAGATAGGCAGGGGGACACAGTTATATGCATGTCACAGAAAGAGAGAGACAGACAGGTGGTTTTCATGGAGAGGAGACAGTCCGGAGAGACAGAAAGCGAGGCAGACAGATTTTGAAAGAGAGAGAGAGAGAGTGACAGCCTAGGGGGAGGGGAGACAGGGTGAGTTTGTTATGGTGGGGGATATAGAGAGCGACAATACTGAGGTGAGGGGGCGGCAAGACCGACCGACAGGGTGAGAAACGGATGGAGAAAAACTGGGTGGGTTGGAGATATGATGCGTGACAAAGAGAGTGATAGACGTGGAAGGCAGAAGGGAGGAGGCAGGCGGCGGAGAATAATGTGAGGGGGACAGACAGGGGAGGCAGAAACGGAAGACTGACGGAAGGCAAATAGAGAGCGACAGACAGGGGCAGACGGGTTTGCATGGTGGAAGGGGTCAGTAATTGACAGACAGGGGAGGCAGACGGGGGTTAGCCAGAAAGATAACACACTGGGCTCAGATAGAGTTAAAGAGAGAGAGACAGAAGGTGGGGTGAGGCAGTGAGAGTGAGAGAGAGCGGGTGAGACAGACGTGTAAGAGACAGATAAATAGAGAGTTTGGTGAAACAATCGAGGCAAACAGGGCAAAACGGCGAGAGATACAGATGGGGCAGACAGCAACGGCAGTCAGATGAGGAGACATAGAGAGAGAGAGAGGCATACAGGAGAGACATGACCAGAAAGACATACGAGGAGGCAGAATGAGAGAGACATACGGCGGATCAGAGCGAGAGACAGACACGGGTAGGTGGGTGGGGAGAGAGATAGAGTGATGGAGACAGGCGGTGGAAAAAGACAGATGGCAAGACAGAGAGAGGCAGGTGGGGGAGAAAGAAGGAGGCGACAGACCGACAAAACACTGAGAGAGAGAGAGAGAGAAACCATACTGTAGCAGAGTGGGAATGTTACTGAACTACTAATCCAGAGGCCATGTCTGAAGATCGCCGAGAGGTAAGTTCAAATCCTGCCACGGCAGCTGAAGAGTTTAAATTGAGTTAATTACATGAATCTTGATTTGAAGAGCTAGTATCAGAAATGACCATGATAGTACTGGATTGTCGTAATAATCCATCTTGTTCACTAATGTCCTTTTGGGGATGAAATATGCCGTCCTTTCCTGGTCTGGGCTTTCCGTGATTCCAGACGGAGAGCAATGTGGTTGACACTTCAATGCCCTCGACAATGGCCCAGCGAAACACTCAGTTGAATCAAACTGCAGCGACAAAGTCGGCACTGCGGGAGTCTCTTCATCACACGGACTGCAGCGGTTACAAATAGTCGGCTCAACACCACCTTCTCCGGGGCAGTTTCAGAAGGGCAATAAAGGAAGGAAGGCCTTGGTAGCGACGCCCACATTTCTGATTTTATTTTTTTTTTAAACCTTGGACACAGGGAAAGAGGTCGACAGAGAGAGATATGGAGACAGAGGCAGACGGCGGGGTAATCGATGGGTGAAACAGAGTGAGAGTGATGAAGAGACAGCAGGCAGATAGACGTGGGGAGAAAGAGGGAGAGAACCAGAAGGCGGAGTCAGATAGGCAGATCGGCGAGGTAAAGAGAGATAAACATTTGGCGGTGACAGAGTGAATGAGAGATGGGGAGACAGCTGTGGATAGACAGAAGTGAGTAGACGTACAGAGGGTTAGAGTGGGACAGACGTGGGAGAGAAATGGGCAGAAAACAGACCCGGAAAGACACGGAGAAAACGACGTGGTAGACAAAGAAAACGAGCTGGGGGAGCGAGGGACAGCGTGTGAGAGCAACAAATTGGGTGTGTTGGGATAGAGATTGACTGGAAGAATGGTGCATTGCGAGAGGCTGCGGTAGATAGATGATATGTTACAAAGACAAAGGCTGAGACGGTGTCGACGGGAGCAGGCAAACTGGTGAGCCAGAGGGGCAACAGAGAGAGTGAGAGAAAGACAGACGAGAGATAGGAAGGAGATAGATAGGGGCTGGGGACAGAGAGAGAGAGAGAGAGAGACCTACAGTGGTGGTAGAGAGAGAGCGACAGACCGTGTGGTGGAGATAACCGACTGAAAATGTAAAAGAAGGAAACAGAGTGGGTGAGGCTGATGGTGGTAGACAGACGGGAGAATGTAGAAGGGGAGAGAGATACAGCAGAGGGAAACGGGCAAGACAGAAATAGAACAGACGAATCAGACAGACACAGAAATGTTAAGGAGGGAGAGAGCAAGACTGGGGAGACAGAGAGGGTGACAAACGGGGGAGTTAAACAGGAGGGAGACAGGGATGTAACGAGAGAGACAGACAGTGAGAGAGAAAGGTCGACAGACGGCGGGGCCAGACGGACGGAGAACTGCAAGGGACAGACTCGAGAGAAAGACGAGAGAGGGAAGGAGGGGAAGAGACTGATGGGCACAGACGGGGAGACAGAAATAGAGATAACAGCAGAGGAAAGAAAAATACAGAGGTAGTCAGACGGAGAGACAGGTGGGAGGGCCACAGAGAAAGACAGACGGGGTTTACACAAGTGGCGAGAAAGACGGAGGAGTGATAGGTTGGGCAAGAGAGTGTTGGAAACAGATGGGGAGACAGAAAGAAAGACAGACATGAGGAGACAGAGCACGAAAAACAAAAGGCGAGGCACTTTCCAGTTCCGCTTTCTCGTCCAATTTTAGTGAACAAAAATGTAATTGGCACTTTAAATAGTGTCGTGGAACATAATGTTGCAAAGAGACGATTATTAAGTGTTTGTGACAATAACTATGCAGATATAGGTCCCAGTGAGGAAGTGTAAATTATTTCGTATTGAACCTAAGAAAGATGGATCAGAGTATATTATACTTAGAAACTGTGTCTGACAATGATATTTAGGGGTGCAAGTACTGCAATATATCCTAATACCCCTGTTTTTGCTGGTCATCATTCTCGTATTTTGAACACCAAATGCCCCTTTTTCTGAAACTCATAATTTCCATGTATCCGAGCTCTGAATTCCCCATTTTTCAAGAGCTCCGAATTCATCTTTTTCAGGAGCTCCTTATCCCACTGTTTCAAGAGCTCCTAATTCCTCTGTTTCAGGCGCTCCTTATCCCTCTGTTTCAGGAGCTCCTAATTTCTCATTTCAGGAGCTCCTTATCCCTCTGTTTCAGGAGCTACTAATTCCTCTGTTTCAGGAGCTACTTATCCCTCTCTTTCAGGACCTCTTGATTCCCCTATTTCAAGAGCTCCTTCTCCCACTGTTTCTGGAGCTCCAAATTCAGCTATTTTGGAGCTTCTTATCCCTCTGTTTCAGGAGCTCCTTATCCCTATGTTTCTGGAGCTCCGAATTCTCAATTTTCTTGCACTCCTCATTTCTCTATTTCAGCAGCTTCTAATTCTCCAGTTTCAGGTACTCCTCATTTCCCTGTGTCAGGAACTCCAGATTAACCTCTTTCTGGCGCTCGAATTACACTGTTTCTGCAGCTCCTACTTCTACTGTTTCAGTAGCATCTTTGTCCCATGTTTTGGAGTAAATAATGCCCCTGTCACTGGAGCTCATACTTCCCCTGTATCAGGTGAACCTCGTTCACCTCTTTCTTCAACTGCTAACTCTCCTTTTCTGCTGCTCATAATTCCCCTGCTTAATAAGGTAAAGTGCCGGAGCTCATAATTTTCCTCTTCCTAATTACCCTATTTCTGGCGCTCCTACTTTCCCTGATTATGATGCCCCCTGCGAACGTCGCAGTATTTGGAGTTAAAAATTCCATTATAACTGTAGCTCTCTCGTAATGTCCCTGTTTATTTAGCTCTCTAATAATTTTCAGGTTTCTGTTACGGTCTCCTAATTCACCCATACCTGGAGGTACTAATTCCCCTGTTTCTGTTGATCCTAATTCTCCGTTTTTCTGGAGATCCTAATTCAACTGTTTCTTGATCCAATTTCCCGTCATTCGAGGGCACTCTCATTCCGTTGTTTCTGCAGATCAACCAATGCTGATGTTTCAGAGCTCCTAATTTCTTTGTTTCCAGAGCTCCTATATCCCCTGTTTCCGTAGCTGCTAGTTCCCCTGTTTCTGCTGCCCCATCCCAATTCATTCTTTTTATGAATAACCAAACTCCTCTATTTCAGCAGCTCTGACTTCTGCTGTATCTGGTGCATTTAATTCCACGTGTGTACACCACCTGAAGTAATGAAAGCCGTTTGCTTTAAGAAGCTGATGGCACATT
Organism: Pristiophorus japonicus; assembly: GCF_044704955.1. Lineage (NCBI taxonomy): Eukaryota > Metazoa > Chordata > Chondrichthyes > Pristiophoridae > Pristiophorus > Pristiophorus japonicus. The sequence continues at coordinate 3,587,710 of NW_027253324.1, forward strand.
TTCAACATTGTCGATCTGCGTGCATAGGCAGGACAAGCGGTGAAGTGAATATTCTTGCACAATATTTCTGTTTAGATGCAAAAAGCAGGAAATTGAATGCCTAGCGTTGCTTCAAACCTGAGAGGAGGTGACCCAGAGTTTAATGCGAATACCTGCTAATCCATTGTGATCTGCATGCGTGGCTCCGAATCGCATACTCGTCCTTATTGTGTAAAGCGTTTGAAGCCTCTTGTTGTTTTGTCAATCACGTAAATACCTTTAACTTTCAAGGATGATGTACTTTGGTCATGTCATGTCTCAAATTAAGATAGGTCCTGTAATTCCGGCCTGACTGGGTCTGTACGGAGTACGTACGCAACCGGCAAGCACCCACAAAAGCCCTTCTTTGACGTGCGAGCCGCATGCACTGAAAACCAGGTTTTCCAATGTCAAATTCTTGCTTGACAGACCCAACGCTTCTTCAGGAGAAGGACATTCGCGTGTGTATGCGCTATTCGCCCATCAATTGCCCAGCGAATGTCCTTAAATTGCTTGCGCCTGGGAAAAGCAGGTGCATAGCCTTCTTTTATCAGCATAAGAGTTTTTAAACATGTAAAAAATATAAAAACATAGAAGGAAGATGTATTAACATTTTTATGTTTAAAAACTCTGTCCACTAAGGAAGTTTTATTTAAACCCAAAATATCAAACTTAAAAAAAAAATCCGAATAATTTATTTTTTCTAACACATTTGTTAACTTTAATTTAAATTAATATTACATACGTGAGGTGTTTTTTTTTACTTTTTAGGTGTGTTTGGGTGATGGGGGTGTTTTCATTCGTAATACTGAGAATCCCGACTTCCGGAGATGCTATTATTACGAATGATAATACTGTACATTCATTGGCTGTCCAGAGTCAGGTGAATTCAGCTTCTCCCTCCGCAGCTCCAAGACGTGAATGCGCTGCGAAGCGCGGGAAGAGAAGGCCTCAGATGCGGAGGGTGCAGGAGCAAAAGGTAGGTGTGGAACGTTATCACTATTTGCAGCCGAGCGCCTGGGGGAAGCCTAGCACAATGACTTCAGGCCCAATGTAGTCATCAAAGATAAAATTTACGTTCTTCTGTTGTTATTCGCAGGACTATGGAGAGGGGGACTAATTTATTCGCTCTCTCAGAGACACAGCACAGCCACGTTGGGCCGAATAGCTTTCTTCACTACCGTCAGAATATGCCGTTTTAATATAGAATGGGTTACGCACTTTACTGCCGGCTGCTCGTTGGTCCCGGGCCTTGAATCTCTCTTTGTGATTTTCACAGTGGAAATGCTAGAGGTCACGGATCATTTTGTGTCTGTCTAAACCGATATGCTGTCAGTCCAGGATCAATCTGTGTCTGTTTAAAAGGGATTTGCTCTCAGTCCCGGGTCATTCTGGGCCTGTTTAAAATTAAAGAACTCTCAGTCCAAGAGCATTCTATATCTGCTTCACAGGGATTTGCTTTCAGTCCCGCAAATTCTATGTCTGTTTAAAAGGGATATGCTATCAGTCCCGGATCATTATGTGTCGGTTTAAAAGGGATGTGCTGTCTATTCCGGATTTCAAATTTCAAATTTCAAAAACTGTCTTTGGATGGTGTAGGAATTTAAGCTTGTTTGTGAGTTTGTGTAAGAGAGAGAGGGAGAGAGTGCAAACGTGTTGTGCGATGGTGCTTGGCATTTCATATCATGTATGAAAAAAGGCATTACATGGAATTTGAAGCCATGCCGATTTGCTTGAACACTCCTTCGCGGAATATCTTACAGGAGAAGAATCTGCTGTGGGATCTTGCCATTCCACATCTGAAAAAATGCAAAAAAACACAAGTTAGAAACATACGGATTCCAGCGAGGGCTTGCGTGTGGGCTTTGTGACATGATGACCTTAACCACCTTATTTTCAAATTCAAATCAAATCAAAACAGGACAAGACAAGACTTGACTGACTGACAGACTTTGTTTATATATATATATTTATATATATATTTATAAGTATATACGTGTGTGCGTGTGAGTGTATACTTATATACAATGTATAACTCCCCGCTTTTTCACTTTCACAACAAATGTGATTTTTCTGATCTGCCTGCACTGGACTCTATTGCTTTTGTCCACTTTCGCAGCACAAGCAGCTGCTGTCGGATCCTGATATTGCATATCTGAAAAACAGCAGAGAGACACACGTCACTTTAAAAGATGGCCGTTGCCTCCCACATCTTCCCTCGTGGCTTGTCATCCACCATGGGCTGACGGTGCCTGTTGGTATTTACTGGGTGCACACCCTTATCTCCAATGGTAAACATCTAGACACACACAGCCTTCGTTCGATCTAAAAATAAATACATTATTAATTGATTATATATTTATTGAAATCAAATCAATTTAAATTTTTGTTAACTAAAATTCTTATCAATACATTTCTTAAAAAATTAAGTAGATAAATGTTATTAAATTGTTTTTTTTCTGGAGGGTTTTACTTCCCTCCGTCCTTCCTGCCTGTCTATCACCTTGGGCTTCAATCACCTTACCAACCCCACGTGTTTCGGAGCCCCACACTCACTCACGCACAGCACATTTGCGCTCAGGGATGATAGAAATCCCACTTTATTCTTTTAAAAGAGAACTGCTGTCAGTGAAGGGTCATTCTGCACCTGTGTAAAAGGGATGTGCTTGCAGTTCCTGATCATTCTGTGTCTGTTTAAACGGGATGGTTGTAAGTTTAGGTTCACAATTTTTTTCTTAAATACAGATTTTCTCATAGTCCCGGATCACCATGTATATTTTGAAAAGGAGTCGGATTTCAGTTGTGATGAACGAATTGTTAAGCGGTTGTGTTCCAAGTTCGAAGCCCAGCTAAAGTGCGCGCACAGATCGCAGCGCTTCTGTTCATTTACTTGAAATATGTTAATCTTTTCCAAAACCCACTACTTTGTACAGCTATTGCCCCGAATTTGCTCCTAATATAAAAAACAACAATTTTTTTCCTCGTGGCAGCAGCCGCATGGCTTAATGGATAAGGCATCTGAGTTCGATTGTAACTGCGGCGTTATCGGAAATTTGCAGATTTGAGTCGAGCCGCGGTAAATTAACTCGCTGCACGAAATGTTATATTCTTTGTCGTCATTCTGCTGCAAAACCAGCCATCTCGTACAGTCACTGACCTGAAGGAAAGGAAGGCTGTTTGCTTTAAGAAGGTAATGGCACATTTTCAATATCGATCCTGTTGCACGGACAGAACAAGCGGTGAAGTAGACTTTCTTTAACATTATTTCTGTTTGAATGCAAAAAGCAGCAAATTCAATTGCTGATGTAGCTGCTAATAGGAGACGAGGTGGCTGCGAATGACAGGTGATGGACGTCTAATCCAGTGTGCTGTGCAGGTTAAACAATTGATTCCTTCGGTTACTTTTTCAATCATATTTCATGTCATGGCCAAATTCAACATTTCATGACAAGGATGCTGCACTTCGGTCATGTAATGTTCAAATTAATAATATATTGATCAAAGGGAAAAAATTAGTAGGGCTATGTTCATTTGGGACTAATTAGATAGGTCTCTGAGAGACAGCACATGCAGGATGGGCCGAATAGTGAACTACCGTCAGAGTCTGAGACCTACGCTTCTCGCTGTCGGCGGCTTGTTGGTCTTGGGGTAGGATTGTTTTGGGATTTTCAAATTGAAATGCGAGAGATCCCGGGTTCAAAGCACGAACGAGCTCCGCCAGCTTTTAGTCAAAGATCCGCTTCTCACAGCCGGTCGACATGTGAGAAAAATTAAGAATGAAAACGTGTGATTTCGCAGAGTTGTTCCCACTGCGTTAAAATCGCAGAGTTTCACAGGAACAAGGTGACATTTAATAACTGAGTAAAATTAAACTCTCTCGGATATACTCGGCTCGGTGCCTCATTGGACAACCTAAACCAGTATTTAATTTCGGTCAATACTTGATCAGGAAATCTTCCTTTCTGCACGCATGAGCTCATCTCAATTGGGATAAGCATACATTCAGCGTCAATCTTAACTTCAACCTGATACACACTCTGCCCTGAACATGAGTGCGTCCTGTTAATCTAGCGCTGAAATGTTGTGAGAAGATGGCTTTTGAATTAGTCCCTTGGCTGCCGAATTCAAACGTACAAGAAATCAATCCGGAGTGATCAAGCTGCCTGGACTGATTAAAAGGCGTTGACAACCTATATTTTAGGAATTTTAAAGACTTCTGGCCTCAACATTAGCTTCAAAGTATCGGATCATAAGCACCACTCCCATTGTCTGGTAATGGTTCTGCTGTTCCCACTAACACCTCCTCTGGACCATCCTTTGTTACGTTATTGCCCGATTACCACCCACTTTGGCGTTTCCCATTGTGCCATTTATTAATTAATCACTGCTGCGTTTCACTTTATCACAGACGCTCGCTTTTGTCCTTTCTCGCTGCCTATATTTTCCAGGCTCTTTTTTTGTTGAAAAAAATCAGTAATCTTTAACTTTTCCCTAAAAGATCGGCGTGATTATCCGACTGAACGTGAAAACGTGTAAATTGGATTTGTCAGGTTGGTTTTAATTCCCTCCCTCCTTCCTGCCTTCTATCACCTGGGGCATCATAACCGTCCCAGCCCCATGTGGTCCTGAGCCCCACGCTCATTCACGCACAACCCAATTGTCTTCAGGAATTATAGAAATCTCACTTTATTCTTTTAAAAGGGATCTGCTGTCAGTCAAGGGTCATTCTATCTCTGTGTAAGACGGATATGCTTCAAGTCCCGGATCATTCGGTGTCTGTTTGAACCGAATGGTTGTCATTTCCGGTTCATAATTTGCACATGGAAGTCCGATTTTCTCATAATGCCGTCTCATCCTGTATAGTTTTAAAAGAAGTGTGAGTTCAGCTGCGATGATCGAATTGTTAAACTATTGTGTTTCAAGCTACATTGACGTTGCCTGTGCCCGTGCGCATCCATATCGCAGCGCATCGATTCATTACTCGAAATATGTTCATGTTTTCCGAAATGCACTCCTTGATCGAAACCTTGTCCCAAATTTGCTCTCAATATAAACAGCAACAAATGTTGCGCGGACGGTAGCTGCTGCGTGGCGAAATGGACAAGACGTCTGACTTCGATTGTTGAACGCAATGTTATCAGAAGATTGAAAGTTCCAGTCCTGTTTGCGGTCAACCATCTCGCCGCATGAAATATTATATTCTTTGTTTTGATTCTGCCTCAAAACCAACCATCTCGTTCAGTCACTCACCTGAAGTAAGGGAAAGCTTTAAGAAGCTAATGGCACATTTACATCACTGCCGATCTGTTGCACGGGCAGAACAGGCGGTGAAGTAGACTTTCGTGCATATTATTTCTGTTTGGATGCAAAAAGTAAGGGATGGATGTCTGACGTTGCTGTAAATGAGAGACGAGGTGGCCGAGAGGTTCAGGCAATGGATTGCTAATCCAGTGTGCTCCCACTCTCGTCGTTATTGTATTAAACATTTAAGCCGTCGAGTTTATTTGTCAATCACATTTGACCTCAAAATTCAACTTTTACTGACAAGGACGCTGCACTTTGTTTAAGTTGTGTCTCAAATTAATAATACATTCATCAAAGGGAAAACATTAGCAGGACTATGGAGAGGGGGCCTCATTAGATAGGTCTCAAAGAGTCAACACAGGCACGATGGGCCGAATAGTAAACTACCGTCAGAATCTGAGAGCTACGCTCCTCACTGTCGGAGTCTCGCTTTTCTCAAAGTATGATGCTCATTTAGCGATATTCATAATTAAAATGCAAGAAGACACGGGTTCAAATCCAGGACGACCCCTGCCAACTTTTAATCAAAGAACCGCTTCTCAGCCAATGGACATGTGAGAAAACGAACATATTTCAAATTAAAACTTGTGATTTCGCTCCGTTGTTCCCACAGCATCCAAATCATCGAGTTTCAGAGGAGCAAAGTGAAACTCGTCGAACTGAGTAAAGTTAAAGTATCTCAGATGTACTCGACTCTGTGTTTCATTGGACAAACTAAACTCGTGTTTGGTTCCGGCCAATACTTGATCAGTTTATCTTCCTTTAGCACGCATAAGCTCACCTCCATTGAGATAAACATACATTCCGCGTCTATCTCCACTTCAACGTGAAACATACTCTGCTTTGAATATGAGTGCTTCCTGTTTCTCTGGCGCTGAAAAGATGTGAGAAGCTGGCTTTTGAATCAGTCCCTTGGCTGCCGAACTCAAACCGTACAGGAAATCATTCCGGGATGGCCAAGCTGCCTGGTCTGATTAAAAGACGTTCACATCCTTTAATTCAAGCATGTTATAGTCTTCTTGCCTCAACATTAGGTTCAACGTATCGGATCACGAGCACCGCTCCCATTGTCTGGTAATGGTTCTGCTGTTGCAACTAACACCTCCTCTGGACCATTCTTTGTTACTTTATTCCCCGATTACTACCCACTTTGCCTTTTCGCATTGTGCCATTTATTATTTAATCACTCCTACGCTCCACTGTATCACAGACATCCCCTTTTGTCATTCCTCGCTGCCTATTTCTTCCAGGTGCTACTTATGTTGAAAAAAATCAGCAATCTTTAAATTTTTCCTAAAATTTCGGAATGATCATCCGACTGAACGTGGACCCGGGTTCTTCATCCACAGAACCTGCACGACCTGCTGAGTTTTACAGAATACTCTGTTTTTGTTCATTCTGTTTCCATATCCCTTTTAAGGTGATGTGCTGTCTATCCGGGGTCATTCTCTGTGTCTCTAAAATGCTGTGCTATCAGTCCCGGATCAATCTGTGTCTATTTGAAGGGACGTGCTGTCTGTCCCGGATTTCAAATTTCAAAAACTGCCTTTGGAATTTTAGTTTATTTGTGTGTTTGTGTAAGCGAGAGAGTGCGTGCAAACGTGCTATCCAATCTTACTGTGCATTTCATGTCATGTGAGAAAAAACGCATTACATGCAACTTGAAGCTACAGTGATTTGATTGAACGCGCATTCGAGGACTGCCTGACAGGAGAAAAATCTGCTGTTTCATAAATCCATGCTGACTTGGAACGATCCTGTCACTGCTATACAAATGTGCTCCTATTTCATCCTTAATAATTTATTCCAACATTTTCCCCACGACTGATGTCAGGCTAACCGGTCTATAATTACCCGTTTTCTCTCTCCCTCCCATTTTAAAAAGTGGTTTTACATTAGCTACCCTCCAGTCCATCGAAACTGATCCAGAGTCGATAGACTGTTGGAAAATGATCACCAATGCATCCATTATTTCCGGACCACTCCCTTAAGTACTCTGGGATGCAGACTATCAGGCCCCGGGGATTTATCGGCCTTTAATCCCATCAATTTCCCTAACACAATTTCCCGCCTAATAAGGATATCCTTCAGTTCCTCCTTCTCACTCGATCCTCGGTCCCCGAGTACTTCCGGAAGGTTATTTGTGAACCAAAGCTTTTGTTCAATTGGTCTGCGATTTCTTTGTTCCCCATGACATGAATCCGACTGCAAGGGACCAACATTTGTCTTCACTAATCTTTTCCTCTTCACATATATATAGAAGTTTTGCAGTCAGTTTTTATGTTCCCGGCAAGGTTCCTCTCGTACTCTATTTTCCCACTCTTAATTAAGCCCTTTGGCCTCCTCTCCTAAATGCTAAATTTCTGCAAGTCCTCAGGTTTGCTGATTTTTCTGGCTAATTTATAAGCCTCGTCCTTGGATTTAACACTATCCTTAATTTCCCGTGTTAGTCACGGTTGAGCCACATTCCTCATTTTATATTTACTCCAGGTAGGGATGTACAATTGGTGAAGTTCATCCATGTGATGTTTATATGTTTGCCAATGCCTTTCCAACGCCCTTTAAGTGTCATTTGCAAGTCTATTCTAGCCAGTTCACGCCTCAAACCATGGAAGTTACCTTTCCTTAATTTAGGACCCTAGTTTCTGAATTAACTGTGTCACTCTCCATCTGAATGGTTCGCTGGCTGTGAGAATTCTGCATTGTGATTGGCTGCTAGATAGCTTTTTAACGTCACAACACCTCATGCGATGGAATTCCCACTAAACTCTACTGGTTTTAACTGCACATCGAAAAGGTCAGACTTCTCGCTACTGAGATCATGAGATATTTACCTGCACCACTGACGTTGTTAGGACACTGTAATGGCAAATAAAACTGCCGCTTTCAAGTCAGAAATTCAGCCAGTGTGCTGTGCGGAACTGCTACAGTCAATGTGACCTGCGATGTAGGATCCTCATCACTCTATTTAAATACGCCGCAAATACTGCCTGCTGCACCCAGCGAATGTCTGGTTTTTCAGGCGTTTCCTGGGGAGGGCTTATATTGAGGCGTTAGGGCCTAAGTTTCCATCCGGGGTGCTGGCAGAGCACTGCATGACGATTGACATCATAATTTCAGTGAAACCAGAAGGCGGGCCGGTAAGCTTTTGCACCGCCGCAAAGCATGAGCTGAATTTTCCAGCATAGTGGTAAAAGCTGGATAAAACATAGCGATTTTAGCGAGAGCTTGCGTGTGACATGTTGAACTCTTTCCACCTTATTTTCAAATACAAATCAAATCAAGACAAGACAAGACATGACTGACTGACTGAATTTGTTTATGTATATTCATATGTAAATATTTATATATAAGCAAATTTACATACATTCCCTACTTTTTAACTTTGACTACAAATGTGCTTTTTCTGTTCTGCCTGCACTGGGCTCTATTACATTTGACATCTTTCACAGCACACGCAGCTGCTGTCAGATCCAGCAGAAAGGCACTCGCGACTTTAAAAGATCGCCTTTGTTGCCCACATCTTTCTCCTGGTTTGTCTTCCACCATGGGCTTACTGAGTTTGGGTATTTACTGACTGCACCCCCTGATTTCCAATGGAATTCATCCAGTCACCCAGCCTTCGTCCAACCAAAAGTATACAGATTATGAAACAATTATTTATTTATTTAAGTCAAATCAAATTCAATTTTTTGCAATAAAATTGTAATTTTTTTTTTTATTATGATAAATATACATATAGTTTAAATTGGCTTTTTGTCTTGTTTGTTTTTACTTCCATCCCTCCTTCCTGCCTATCTATCACCTGTGGCTTCAACAACCGTCCCTGCCCCGACTGGTCCTGAGCCCCACACTCACTCACTCACAGCCTTCAGGAATGATAGAAATCCCGTTTTATTCTTTGAAAAGGGAACTGCTGTCCGTTAAGGGTCATTCTGCATCTGTGTAAGAGGGATGTGCTTGCAGTCTCGGATCATTCGATGTCTGTTTAAATGCGAAGGTTGACAGTTCCCATTCATAATTTGCCCCTTTAAGACGTATTTCCTCATAATCCGGATCATCCTGTATAGTTTTAAAAGGAGTTGATTTCAGCTGCGATGACCGAATTGTTAAACTGTTATGTGTCAAGCTACATTGACGTTGCCTGTGCCCGTGCGCATCCATATCGCAGCGCATCTATTCATGACTCGAAATATGCTCATGTTTTCCGAAATCCACAACTTGATGTCACCTTTGTCCCAAATTTGCTCTCTATATATCCATCAACAAATTTTCTGTAGCTAGCAGCGGCCGCGTGGCCTAATGGATTATCGTCTGATTTCAATTGTAACCGCGATGTTATCAGAAGGTTGCAGGCTCGAATCCTGCTGCGGTCAACTAACTCGCCTTGTCGACTTTTATATTCTTTGTTTTATTCTGCCTCAAAACCAACCATCTCGGACTGTCATTCACGTGAAGTTAAGGAAGGCTGTATGCTTTCAGAAGCTAATGGCATATTTTCATCACTGTCGATCTGGTTGCACGGGCAGAACAAGCGGTGAAGTAGATTTTCATGCACATTATTTCTGTTTGGATGCAAAAAGTAAGGGATGGATATCTGACGTCGTTGTAAATAGGAGACGAGGTGGCCGAGAGGTTCAGGCGATGGACTGCTGATCCAGTGTGCTCCTACCCTCGTCGTTATTGTGTTAAATATTTGACCTCCCTGTTTTTTTTATCAATCAATCTCATGGCAAAATTCAACATTTACTGACAAGGATACTGCAGTTTGTTTATGCAATGTAATAATACATTCATCAAAGGTAAAACCTAAGCAGGACTATAAAGAGGGGGACTCATCAGATCCGTCTCTGAGAGTGAGCACAGGCAGGATGGGCCGAATAGTGAAGCACCCTCAGAATCTGACAGCTACGCTCCTCGTTGTCGGCGGCTCCTTGCTGTAGGGGTATGATTCTTGTTTAGGGATGTTCATATTTGAAATGCGAGAGATCCTGGACGAGCGCTGCCAACTTTTATCAAAGAACCGGTTCAGATCCGGTCGACATGTGAGAAAACAGACATATTTCAAATCAAAACGTGTAATTTCGCTCCGTTGTTCCCACAGTTCCAAATTTCAAAAACTGCCTTTGGAAGGTGAAGAAATTTTAGTTTGTTTGTGTGTTTGTGTAAGCGAGAGATTTCGTGCAAACGTGCTGGGCGATCTTACTGTGCATTTAATTTCATGTGAGAAAAATGCATTATATGCAACTTGAAGCCATACTGATTTGATTGAAATAAGCATTCGAGGACCGCCTGACAGGAGAAGAGACTTTTGGTGGATTTTGCTATTCCACATCTGAAAGAAGGCAAATCTCAAAAGTTAGAAACATAGCGATTTTAGCGAGAGCTTGCATATGGGCTGTGTGACATGATGACCTCCTTTCCCCTTATTTTCAAATAAACATCAAATCAAGACAAGACAAGACATGATTGACTGACTGACTTTGTTTATATATATATATATATATAATTAAATATTTATATTTACGTATATTTACATACATTCCATACTTTATAACTTTCACAATAAATGTACCTATTCTGTTCTGCCTGCACTGGGCTCTATTACATTTGACCTCTTTCACAGCACACGCAGCTGCTGTCAGATCCAGCAGAAAGGCACTCGCGACTTTAAAAGATTGCCTTTGTTGCCCACATCTTCACTCGTGGCTTGCCCTCCACCATGGGCTTACTGTGTTTGGGTATTTGTTGACTGCACCACCTGATTTCAAGTGAAATTCATGCAGTCACACAATTTTCGTTCAATCAAAAGTATATAGGTTATGAAACAATTATTTATTTATATAAATCAAATCAAATTCACTTTTTTGCAATGAAATTGTACAATTATTTATTTTCTTATTATGATAAATATATATATATTTTAAATTGGCTTTTTGTCTGGGTTGGTTTTATTTCCCTCCCTCCTTCCTGCCTGTCTATCACCTGTGGCTGCAACAACCGCCGCAGCCCCGCGTGGTCCTGAGCCCCACGCTCAATCTCGCACAGCATAATTGCCTTCAAGAATGATAGAAATCTCACTTTATTCCTTTAAAAGGGAACTGCTGAGGTCAAGGGTCATTCTACCTCTTTGTAATAGGGATGTGCTTGCTGTTCTGAATTATTCGGTGTCTGCTTAAACGGGATGGTTGTCAGTTCCGGTTCATAATTTGCCCATTTGTGACGTATTTTCTCACTATCCGGATCATCCTGTATAGTTTTAAAAGGAGTGTTATTTCAGCTGCGATGACCGAATTGTTAAACTGTTATGTTTCAAGCTACATTGACGTTACCTGTGCCCGTGCGCATCCATATCGCAGCCCATCTGTTCATTACTCGAAATATGCTCATGTTTTCCGACATCCATTCCTTGATATAACTCTTGTCCCAAATTTGCTCTCAATATAAAAAACCGGAAATGTTCGTCCGACAGCAGCGGGCGCGTGACCTAATAGATAAGGCGTCTGACTTCGGTTGCAACAGCGATGCTATCAGAAGATTGCAGGTTCGAGTCCTGTCACGGTCAACTTACTCGCCGGGTGAATTTTTATATTCTTTGTTTTGATTCTGCCTCAAAACCAACCATCTCGTACAGTCACTCACCTGAAGTAAAGGAAGGCTGTTTGCTTTATGAAGCCAATGGTAGATTTTCATCACTGTTCATATACAAAACTGGGCAGAGTGTAAATGGAAAGTAACAGAAAAAGAGCGCTGAATATAACAGAATTCATTTTGATAATTATCACACAACCGCTGAACAGCCTGTCCCTCAAGCATTATCCACATATAAAACCAGCTGCTCCCCTTCAATTTGAAGAAATCACAAAATAAACAGAAATTGCCCAAACCCAAGATTTGTGCCCTGCCAGGGACCTTCAGATCTTCAGCCTAACGCTCTCCCAACTGAGCTTTTTCGGCCCGAAAGCAAATGAAGCAGAACTTTCTCACACTTTTTTGAAAGCAAAACTAACCCCGGGAGGAATTGCCCCGCCCACTCAGGCAATGGGTCCCAAACTGATCTCGGAGCTCAGGTTGTGTTAATGTAATGTATAATGATAATGAAAATCTTAACGTTCAGGTGAGGTTATCATTGCCCACGGCACAGGCAGTATCTGATACTAGTCTTGCACACGTTGCTTAGTTCAAAATGTGTATTTTTCCATACTGGCAATGAATTGACTGATCGCCGTGCTGTGAGCAGCTAGGTTTGTTAGGGTGATGCCGCCCTAGAACGTAAATGGAAGCCAAATGATAATTCTGATTGTTCTCACACAGCAGTTAAATGTTGGCAAAAATTAGTGTCAGTCAGTAACTCTCGTTCAATATGTTGATTTAATGTTCTGCTGAAGTGTTCATAAAAATGCAAAGCTCACCAGGTTACATCTCAAAGTGTTGAAGACACAGTGAAATATGCTGGTGTGTTTATTCAAATTTCAGAATATAAAATTTTAGTAAAATTTCCCGTTCTTTTGATGGCACTGATGGGTTGTGAATGGGAGATGTGCCGAAGTCACACTGAGCCGCACTGAATTCGAGCCAAGGTCAAATTATAACAGGTTCAGTCCTTAGCAGTGAGATGCTGAAGAGAGATACGAGTCGTGAAACAAGGAGAGAGTTAACGGTACTGATGTTGAATCTCCTTTAGATCAGACACTCCATGAAGTCTCTGCTGGGGAATTCAGATCTGGGAAATCGCCTGTGAAACTTAAACATAGATATACAGTGAGCCAATGTGCAATCCAGGAAGGGCCAGGCCAAATGGATATCTTAATGTTCAGGATAAGCCCATGGCCCAGGCATTCTCTGATTACAGTGTTGCACAAGTTACTAAGATTAAAATGTTGAATTTTTCCACACTGGCAATGCATTGATTAATAGTCGTGCTGTGATAAGCGAGGGTGATGTGGTGCAAAAAGGTACATGGAAGACTAATGATAGCCATGATTATAAACATTTACACCATCGATAAGCAATTCTAGTTCCATTTGTTGAGAGAGATCTAGTCATTTATTGCTGACTTTGAAATAGCAAGCACAGAAGTATCTTGTATTGTTGCAACGAATGATGCGCTGCTGAAGGTTGGGGCAGCAGCACTGTGGTGAGCTGCAAATTTGTTCAGGAGCAGCCGTTTACCTTGCAGTTCAAGCAACCCAAAATACACTGTTCCCTGACTGGGAAGCAAACCCTGAGCACGAACAGTGAAAGTGCAAATCCTAGCCACGAGACCACCAGGGAAGCTGCTTCAAGTGACTTTGCCAGCAAGCAGACAAACGCAGTCTTTCCTCCTTGCTACTTCGATATTCACATCACATTCGTGCCAGGTAAAACTGTTCGTAGCAAATGGTCATTTTTGCTGAGAACTGGAAAGGCATGTCCGTGCAACCACAGCATTAAGTGCGGGTAGGCATCCACTGAAATCTATTTCATTCTGTCCTTTTCTCTGGGTTATTCACTCTCGGTGCCGGGTTAAAATTTCATTTGGTGTATTTGTCCTGAACTGGAGCCTTTGTCTTATCTCGGGGGACAGAACCGTTCTGTCTGTCCGTTCCTGCTAATGACCATTTACGGGAACAGGCCGCCAGTTTATTGTTTATCAGCAGACCAAGAAACACAAATAAACAGAAGGATGTGCCTCTCCACCCCGGCGGCAAAGAAGCAATGGATGTTATTCCAATAATTCCCAACCCTTGGGATATTGTATAGATTTGTTTCATTATAAAGATTGGATTTTAAATGTTATGAAAAACCGAAAAAAATATCAATTGCATTCAAATGACCCGTACAGGGTTCAATCCAGCGGCCTTAGCGTTAGTAGCACCATGCTCTAACCAACTAAGCTAACTGACCACCAAGTGCCCTGCCGGTGTGTAAAAACCCAGCCTGACGGGATTGTGTTTCCGGCTCACACGATGTGACAGAGTTACTGCATAAACATTTAACACATCACATCGCTTAAACATTTTTCACTGTTCATATTCAAAACTGAGCAGAGTGTGAATAGAAAGTAACAGAAAAAGAGCGCTGCATCTAACAAAATTCGTTTTGAAAATTATCATGGAACCGCTGAACAGCCCATCCCTCAAGCACTGTCCCCATACAAAACCAGCCTCTCCCCTTAAACAAAATAATCAAAAATTGCCGAAAACCGAAATTGAAGCAGATACTTTTTGGTCTTAAAGCTAACGCTCTCCGAACTGAGATATATCGGATTGCAAGGAAGTGAACCAGAATTTTCTCACACCTTTTTGAAAGAAAACCTAACCCCGGAAGGTAATGTCTCGCCCACTCAGTCCTCACTTCTCGGAGATCAGATTGTGTTAATGTAATGTATAATGACAATGAAAATCTTAACGCTCAAATTAACTTATCACTTCCCACGGGCCAGGCACTTTCTGATTCTGTGCTGTGATGAGCTAGGATTTTCGGGTGATGTAGAGCCAAAACGTACATGGAAGCACAATGATAAATGTGATTGTTCTCACACTGCAGTTAAATTTTGGCAAAACTTACATTGTCAATCAGCAATTCTAATTACATCTGTTGATTTAATGTTCTGTTGAATGGTTCATAAACATACAAAGCCTGCACACCAGGCTAGTGTTATGAAGTGTTCATAAAGATACACAGTTTGTACACCAGGCTAGATCTCACTGTGTTGCAACTTGAAGCCACACTGATTTGATTGAACACGCATTCGAGGACTGCCTGACAGGAGAAGAATCTGCTGTGGGATTTTGCTATTCCACATCTGAACGAAGGCAAATTACATAAGTTAGAAACATAGCGATTTTAGCGTATGGGCTGTGTGGCATGATGACCTCCTTCCCCCTTATTTTCAAATACAAATCAAATCAAGACAAGACAAGACATGACTGACTGACTGACTTTGTTTATATATATATATATATATATATATATACATATATATAAATATTTATATATTTGTATATATAAATACATTCCCTACATGCTAACTTTCACAATAAGTGTACTTTTTCTGTTCTGCCTGTACTGGGCTCTATTAATTTGATCTCTTTCACAGCACAAGCAGCTGCTGCCAGATCCAGCAGAAAGGCACTCGCGACTTTAAAAGAACGCATTTGTTGCCCATATCTTCCCTCTTGGCTTGTCTTCCACCATGGGCTGACTGTGTTTGGGTATTTACTGACTGCACTCCCTGATTTCCAGTGGAATTTATCCAGTCACGCAGCCTTCGTTCAATCAAAAATATAAAGATTATGAAACAATTATGTATTTAGTTAAATCAAATCAAATTCAATTATTTGAAATAAAAATGTAAATTTATTTATTTTCACATTATGATAAATATATATATATTTCAAATTGGCTTTTTGTCTGGGTTGGTTTTACGTGTGGCTTCAACACCCGTCCCAGCCCCGCGTGGTCCTGAGCCCCACGCTCACTCACGCATAGCACAGTTGCCTTCAGGAATGATAGAAATTCCACTTTATTCTTTTAAAACGGAACTGCTGTCAGTCAAGGGTCATTCTACATCTGTAAGAGGGATGTACTTGCAGTCCCGGATCATTCGGTGTCTATTTAAACGGGGTGGTTGTCAGTTCCGGTTCATAATTTGCCCTTTTAAGTCGAAATATCTCAGAATGCCTGATCATCCTGTATTTTTAAAAGGAGTGTGATTTTAGCTGCGATGACCGAATTGTTAAACTGTTGAGTTTCAAGCTACAGAGACGTTGCCTGTGCCCGTGCGCATCCATATCGCAGCGCATCTATTCATTACACGAAATATGCTCATGGTGTCCCACATCCATTCATTGAAATAAACCCCTGTCCCATATTTGCTTTCAATATAAAAAGCAACAAATGTTGTGTGCACGGCAGCGACCGCGTGGCCTAATGGATAAGGCGTCTGACTTCGGTTGTAACCGCGTTGTTATCAGAAGATTGCAGATTCGAGTCTTGCCGCGGTCAACTTACTCGCCGCGTGAAATGTTATATTTATTATTATGATTCTGCCTCAAAACCAACCATCTCGTACAGTCACTCACCTTAAGTAAAGGATGGTTGTTTGCTTTAAGAAGCTAATGGTACATTTTCATCACTGCCGATCTGGTTGCACGGGCAGAACAGGCGCTGAAGTAGACTCTCTTGCACATTATACCTGTTTGGATGCAAAAAGTAAGGGATGGATGTCTGACGTCGCTGTAAATAGGTGGCGAGGTGGCCGAGAGGTTCAGGCGATGGACTGCTAATCCAGTGTGCACCCACCAACGTCATTTGACCCCTCTCTTTTTTGTGTCAATCACACTTAATCTCAATACCAAATTCATCTTTTACTGACAAGGATGCAGCTCTTTGGTAATGTAATGTTACAAATTAATAATATATTCATCAAAGGGAAAACATTAACAGGACTATGGATAGGGCGACTCATTAGATCGGTCTCTGAGAGACAGCATAGGCACGATTGGCCGAATGGTAAACTACCGTCAGAATCTGAGAGCTACGGTCATTCATGTCGGAGGCTCGTTGGTCTCGGTGTACGTTTCTCGCTTCTAGATTTCCATAATTGGAAATGCGATACGTCACGGGGTCAATTCACGGTCGAGCCCTGTCAATTTTTAGTAAAAGAACCGCTTCTGAGCCTGTCGACAAATGGTTAAACAGATAAATTTCAAATTAAAACGTGTGATTTCGCTCCGTTGTTCCCACATCGTCCAAATCCTGAAGTTTCCCAGGAGTAAAGTTAAACTCACCGAATCTTCATTTCTGCATGCATGAGCTCACCTCCATAAGGATAAGCATACATTCGGCGTCAATCTCCACTTCAACGTGAAACATACTCTGCCCTGAATATGGGTGCGTCCTTTTTCTCTCGCGCCGAAGAGATGTGAGAAGCTGGCTTTTGAATTAGTCCCTTGGTTGCCGAATTCAAACCGTACAGGAAATCAATCCGGGGTGGCCAAGCTGCCTGGTGCGATTAAAAGGCGTTCACACCCTTTATTTCAGGCATGTTATAGTCTTCTGGCCTCAACATTAGGTTCAGCGTATCGGATCATAAGCACCGCTTCCATTGTCTGGTAATGGTTCTGCTGTTCCCACGAACACCTCCTCTGGCCAATTCTTTGTTACTTTATTGCCCGCTTACCACCCATTTTGCCTTTTCGCATTGTGACATTTATTATTCAATCACTCCTATGCTCCACTGTATCACAGAAATTGCCTTTTGTGCTTCCTCGCTGATTATTTTTTCAGGCGTTATTTTTGTTGAAAAATCTGTAAACTTTACATGTTTTTCTAAAATATCGGAATGATCATCTGACTGAATGTGAACCCGGGATCTTCATCCACAGAATCTGCACGACCTGCTGAGTTTTACAGAATTTTCTGATTTTGTTCATTCTGTTTCAGTATCCCTTTTCAGGTGATGTGCTGATAGTCGGGGTCATTCTCTGTCTCTCGAAAATGGTGTGCGATCAGTCCCGGTTCGTTCTGTGTCTGTTTAAAAGGGATGTGCTGTCTGGCCCGGATTTCAATTTCAAATTTCAAAAACTGCCTTTGGAGGGTGCAGGAATTTTAATTTGTTTGTGTATTTGTTTAAGCGAGAGAGTGCGTGCAAACGTGCTGCGCGATCTTACTGTGCATTTCATGTCATGTGAGAAAAAAGGCATTATTTGCAACTTGAAGCCACACTGATTTGATTGAACACGCATTGGAGGACTGTCTGACAGAAGACGAATCTGCTGTGGGATATCTGAAAGAAGGAAAATTACATAAGTTAGAACCATAGCGATTTTAGCGAGAGCTTGTGTGTGGGCTGTGTTACATGATGAAATCCTTCCCCTACATTTTCATACACAAATCAAATCAAGACAAGACAAGACATGACTGACTGACTAACTTTGTTTATATATATATATATATATATGCATATAAATATTTGTATATACGTATATTTACATATATTGCCGACTTTTTAACTTTCACAATAATTGTACTTTTTTCTGTTCTGCCTGCACTGGGCTCTATTACATTTGACCTCTTTCACAGCACACGCAGCTGCTGTCAGATCCAACAGAAAGGCACTCGTGACTTAAAAAGATCGCATTTATTGCCCAATCTTCCATCGTGCCTTGTCTTCCACCATGGTCTGACTGTGTTTGCGTATTTACTGACTGCACCACCTGATTCCCAGTGGAATTCACCCAGTCACACAGCCTTCGTTCAATCAAAAATATATAGATTATGAAACATTATTTATTTATTGAAATCAAATCAAATTCAATTTTATACAAAAAATATTGTAAAATTATTTATTTTCTTATTATGATAATATATAGATATTTTAAATTGTCTTTTTTTCTGGGTTGGTTTTCTTCGCTCCCTCCTTCCTGCCTGTGGCATCAAGAACCGTCCCAGCCCCGACTTGTCCTGAGCCCCACGCTCTCTCACGCACAGCACAATTGCCTTCAAGAATGATAGAAATCCCACATTATTCTATTAAAAGCGAACTGCTGTCAGTCAATGGACATTCTACGTCTTTGTAATAGCGATGTGCTTGCTGTTCAGGATCATTCGGTGTCTGCTTAAACGATATGGTTGTCAGTTCCGGATCCTAATTTGCCCCTTTATGATGTATTTTCTCATAATCTGGATCATCCTGTATAGTTTTAAAAGGAGTGTGATTTCAGCTGCGATGACTGATTTTGTTAAATTGTTGTGTTTCAAGCTACATTGACATTGACTGTGCCGGTGCGCATCCATA
Organism: Pristiophorus japonicus; assembly: GCF_044704955.1. Lineage (NCBI taxonomy): Eukaryota > Metazoa > Chordata > Chondrichthyes > Pristiophoridae > Pristiophorus > Pristiophorus japonicus. The sequence goes on from NW_027253324.1 coordinate 3,606,815, forward strand.
TCGCAGCGCATATATTCATTACTCGAAATATGCTCAAGTTTTCCAACATTAATTCCTTGAAATAACCCTTGTCGCAAATTTGCTCTCAATATAAAAAACAACACATTTTGTACCGATGGCAGCGGCCGCGTGGCCTAATAGATAACTGATTTGATTGAACACGCATTTGAGGACTGCCTGACAGGAGAAGAATCTGCTGTGGGATTTTGTTATTCCACATCTGTAAGATGGCAAATGACATAAGTTAGAAACATAGCAATTTTAGAGAGAGGCTGCGTATGGGCTGTGTGACATGATGAGCTCCTTCCCCCTTATTTTCAAATACAAATCAAATCAAGACAAGGCAAGACAAGACATGACTGACTGACTGACTAACTTTGTTTATATATATATATAGATATATAAGTATATCTATATATATTTTAACTTTCACAATAAATGTACTTTTTCTGTTCTGCCTGCACTGGGCTCTATTACATTTGAACTCTTTACTAGCACACGCAGCTGCTGTCAGATCCAGCAGAAAGGCACTCGCGACTTTAAAAGATCGCCTTTGTTGCCCACGATGGCTTGTCTTCCACCATGGGCTTACTGTGTTTCGAAAAAGGTGGTGTCTGCTGTGGGTTGTTCAGGGCAGTCTGTGAACCGCAGCCTCATTTGGTCCAGGTGCTTTCTGCAAATTTGTCCATTGTCTAGTTTGACGACAAACAACCTACTCCCTTCTTTAGCTATGAACGTGCCCGCGATCCACTTGGGACCATGTCCATAGTTTAGCACAGACACGGTCATTCAGATAAATTTTCCGTGACACAGTAGCGCGACCATCATTTACATTTTGTTGCTGACGCCTGCTCTCTACCTGATCATGCAGTTTGAGGTGGACCAGCGAGAGTCTGCTTTTAAGTGTCCTTTTCATTAGTCGGTCAGCCGGGGGCACCCCTGTGAGCGAGTGGGGTCTCGTGCTATAGCTGAGCAGTATTCGGGACAGGCGGGTTTGTAGTGAGCCTTCTGTGACTCGTTTAAGGCTCTGTTTGATGGTTTGTATTGCCCACTCTGCCACCCCATTGGAGGCTGGTTTAACTGGGGTCGAGGTGACATGTTTGATCCCATTGCGGGTCATGAATTCTTTAAATTTGGCACTGGTGAAACATGACCCGTTGTCACTGACCAGTATTTCAGGCAGGCCGTGGGTGGTAAATATGGTCCTCAGGCTTTCAATGGTAGTGGTAGCGGTGCTTCCCGACATTATTTCACATTCAATCCATTTTGAAAAAGCATCCACCACCACCAGGAATATTTTACCTAGAAATGGGCCCGCATTGTTGACATGGATACTCGACCATGGTCTGGAGGGCCAGGACCACAAACTTAGTGGTGCCTCTCTTGGCGCGTTGGTCAACTGAGCACATACGCTGCATTGCCATACACAGGACTCTAAGTCAGAGTCGATACCGGGCCACCAGACGTGGGATCTGGCTGTCGCTTTCATCATTACGATACTCGGGTGTGTGCTGTGGAGATCCGAGATGAACATCTCCCTGCCCTTTTTTGTCAGCACGATGCGGTTGCCCAACAACAGGCAGACTGCCTGATTGGACAGCTCGTCCTTTCGCCGCTCGAACGGCTTGATTGGCTCATGCATTTCAACGGTGATGCTGGCCCAGCTCCCATGCAGTACATCGTTTTTTTACGAGAGACAGCAGAGGATCTTGGCTGGTGCAAGTCCTAATCTGGTGGGCCGTGACAGGTGATTTATCATTTTCAAACGCTTCCCTAACCATCAACAAGTCAGCGGACTGCGCCACCGTCAACAAGTTTGCAGGCTTCGCCATTTCCATCCCCGTGGTGGGCACTGGTAGCCGACTGAGAGCATCCGCGCAGTTCTCAGTGCCTGGCCTGTGGCGGATGGTATAGTTATACGCTGAGAAAGTGAGTGCCCACCTTTGTATGCGGGCTGAGGCATTAGTATTTAACCCCTTGTTTTCAGCGAACAGGGATGTGAGGGGTATGTGATCGGTTTCCAGCTCAAATTTGAGGCCAAACAGGTACTGATGCGTTTTCTTTACCCCGAACACACATGCTAATGCCTCTTTCTCAATTATGCTGTAGGCCCTCTCGGCCTCAGACAGCTCCTGGAAGCATAGGCGACAGTTTGCAACTTGCCCGCAATGTCAGCTTGTTGTAATACACACTCGACACCGTACTAGGGCGCATCACATGCTAGCACAAGTCTTTTACATGGGTTATACAATACAAGCAGCTTGTTGGAGCATAAAAGGTTTCTGGCTTTCTCAAAAGCAATTACTTGGTTTTTTTTCCCCATACCCAGTTCTCACCTTTGTGCAATAACACATGTATGGGCTCTAAAAGGTGCTTAACCCCGGTAGGAAGTTACCAAAATAGTTGAGGAGTCCTAGGAACGACCGCAGATCCTTGACTTTCTGTGGCCTGGGCGCATTCCTGATAGCCTCTGTCTTGGCGTCTGTAGGCCGAATGCCGTCCGCCGTGATCTTTCTCCCCAAAAACTCCACTTCTGTTGCCATGAAGACGCATTTCGACCTCGTCAGCCGCAGCCCTACACGATCCAGTCGCTGGAGGACCTCCTCCAAGTTTTGACTCTGTTCCGTGGTGTCCCGACCCATAACCAATATGTCGTCCTAAAATACCAAAGTGTGTGGTACTGACTTGAGTAGGCTCTCCATGTTTCTCTGGAAGATCGCTGCAGCCGACCGAATTCCAAACGGGCATCTGTTGTAGATGAATAGTCACTTGTGCGTGTTGATGCAGGTGAGGCCCTTCGAAGAATCCTCCAGCTCCGACGTCATGTCGGCCGAAGTCAGGTCAAGCTTGGTGAACGCCTTGCCTCCTGGCAGCGCGCCAAATAGGTCGTCTGTCTTAGGTCGCGGGTATTGGTCCTGTAGCGACAAATGATTTATAGTTACTTTATAATCGCCGCAAACCCTGACCGTGCCATCACTTTTGTTTACTGGAACAATCGGGCTGGCCACTCGCTGAATTCCACTAGGGAGATGATGCCCTCGTGTTGCAGCCTGTCCAGCTCGATTTCCACTCTCTCCTCATCATGTGTGGTACCGTTCGGGCCTTGTGGTGAATGGGTCGTGCCTCTGGGACCAAGTGAAACCGCACCTTCGCCCCGGAAAAGCTTCCAATGCCTGGCTCAGAAATGGAAGGAAATTTGTTCAGAACCTGGGTACATAAGGCCTCATCGTCATGTGATAGCGCTCGGATGGTATCCCAGTTCTAGCCGATTTTGCCCAGCCAGCTCTTTCCAAGCACTGTGGGACCATCGCCCGGGACAATCCAGAGTGGCAGTTTGTGCACCGTGCCCTCGTAGGTGACCTTGACAATGGCGCTGCCCAGGATAGTGGTAAGCGCTTTGGTGTGCATTCTCAGTTTCGTGTGGATGGGGCTTCGGGCTGGTCTGAATGCGTTGTTGCACCACAGTCTCTCAAACATATTTTTACTCACGATGGATTGGCTAGCGCCAGTGTCTAGTTCCATAGTTATGGGTAAGCCATTCAATTTTACATTTAGCAGTTTAGGTGGACATTTCGTCGAAAAAGTGTGCACCCCGTGTACTTCAGCATTTGCCTCCTCTCTCTGAGGCTCGAAATTGCTTTGATCCACCATGGACCGATCTTCCTCTGCCACATGGTGGTTATCAGGTATTGCAGAGCTTGCAGCTCATTCGCAAGGCCGTTGGAGATGCCCCATTCTTCCACAGCTCTTGCAAACATACCCTTTGAAGCGGCATGAATAGGCTGAATGGAAGCATCCACAACGCCAACAAGGTGTGAATTGCCTTGCATTCATCCTTTGTTGGGGACTATGAGTCATCTGGGTCACCTGAGGCCTGCTGACAGTTGCAGACTCGTGGTTTCTGCCCTGTACATGTCTGCTGACAAACACAGTTCCACTTAATTTATGAAGATTGCTAGCACTTGTGTGCTGAGAGGTTTCTTTGGTGTTATCACTGGTGGACATAAATACCTGTGTTATCGCAATGACCTTACTGAGGGCCGGTGTCTCTACAGCCAAAAGCTTTCGTAGGATGGTCTCGTGGCCAATGCCCAGTACAAGAAAGTCTCTGAGCATTTGCTCCAGGTAGCCATCAAAGTCACATTATCCTGCAAGTCGCCTTAGCTCGGCGACGTAGCTCGTCACTTCCTGATCTTCAGATCGCTGGCACGTGTAAAACCGATACCTCACCAAAGCAGGCTCTCCTTCGGGTTATGATGCTCCCGAACCAGTGTACACAGCTCCTCATACGACTTATCTGTGGGTTTCACTGGAGCCAGAAGATTCTTCATGAGGCTGTAGGTCGGTGCCCCACAGAATGTGAGGAGGACCGCTCTCCTTTTTGCAGCACTTCATTCTCCGTCCAGCTCATTGGCTACAAACTACTGGTCTAGCCATTCGACATAGGATTCCCAGTCCTCACCCTCCGAGAACTTCTTCAGTATGCCAAAAGTTTGCTGCAAGTTTGTGTTGGATTCGTATTCCCGTCGCCAGTTATTGTGGTCCAACACAGATGAAGCTGCACACAGGGAGGTTAAAGTAAGAGTGACCTCAGTCTTTCATAAGACACTCCAGAGTGAGAAGCTCGCCTTAGGGGCCGGCTTACATACAGTGCCCCCAAGTAGTGCTGGGATCCCTTGGGACTTCAGGGGATGAGCTCCCTGATGGCAGAACATGGGAGTGTATGCTTTACAGATACACAACACATACATTGCCTCAACTTTGATTTCTGCCAACATCCCTTGTGTTTAACCTTCGCCGCACCTCCGCCACGATCTCTCACCGTTCCTCCACCACGACCTCTCACCGTTCCACCACCACGACCTCTCGTCACTCCTCCACCACGACTTCTCACCGCTCCTCCACCACGACCTCTCACCGCTCCTCCACCACGACCTCTCACCGTTCCAACACCACGATCTCTCACCGCTCCTCCACCACGACCTCTCACTACTCCTCCACCACGACCACTCACCGCTCCTCCACCACGACCTATCATCGCTCCTCCACCACGACCTCTCACCGTTCCTCCACCACGATCTCTCACCGTTCCTCCACCAAGATGTCTCACCGTTCCTCCACCACGATCTCTCACCGTTCCTCCACCACGATCTCTCACCGTTCCTCCACACTGACCTTCGAGTTCCTCCGCTGTACCTGGGTCCCGCCGATGTTCCTGCCCATGCACCAAACGGCGACCTGGGTTTTTATGACGTGCAGCAGAGCAGGTCTCCAGCTTTCCTCGTTAACCCTTGCCACTGGACCAAGACCTCGCTCTGTCAAGCCCGTGTGGAGGCTGGTGTGCAATGGTCACACCACATGAAAACCATCCACCCACAGGCATCTTCCACCCTTTGATTGGAGTTCAGGACTGCAACATCGGGTCCTTCATTGAAACACCTGTTAACCCATGTGGAAGTAAGCCTTCCTCGTTCGAGGATCCACCTATGATGACGATGATGATGATGTGTGGGACCTTTCCAAATGCCTGCTGGAAACCATCAGATTAAATCTAGTAAGACCCGTCCCTTGATTCAGTTTTCACTGACCTTGCCTTAGGAAGGCTATATTGGCTTTGGAGGGAGCACTGTGTCTGTTTCCCATAATGATACCTGGATTCCAAGGTTTACATTAAGATATGAGATTACACCCACTGGAAATTACATGGTCGAGCCGTGATTTGATCAACATTTTCAAGATAATAAGGGAGCAGATAGATTAGGTGGAGAGAAATGATTCCCGCTGGTTGGGGAGTACCAGACTAGGGGCCATAGTCAAAACATTAGAGCCAGACGTTTCAGGAGTGAAATTCGGAAACATTCCTACACACACATGGTGGGAGAGGAATGGAACTCCCTTCTGCAAAGGGCAGTTGGTGCGGGGTCAGTTGTTCATTTTACATCGCATTTTGACCAAAATTATTATGGAATATGGGCCAAAGGTGGGTATATGGAGTTTCGTCACAGATCAGCCATGATCACATTGAATGGCGGAACCGGCTCGAGGGGCTGAATGGCCTCCTCCTGTTCCTGTGTAACAGGCTCGAGGGGCTGAATGGCCTCCTGCTGTTCCTGTGTAACAGGCTCCAGGGCCTGAATGGCCTCCTCCTGTTCCTGTGTAACAGGCTCGAGAGGCTGAATGGGCCTCATCCTGTTCCTGTGTAACAGGCTCGAGGGGCTGAATGGGCCTCCTCCTGTAACTGTGTAACAGACTCGAGGAGCTGAATTGGCCTCCTCCTGCTCCTGTGTAACAGGGTCGAGGGGCTGAATGCGCCTCCTCCTGTTCCTGTGTAACAGGCTGAAGGGGCTTAATGGGCCTCCTCCTGTTCCTGTGTAACAGGCTCGTGGGGCTGAATGGACTCCTCCTGTTCCTGTGTAACAGGCTCGAGGTGCTGAATGTGCCTCCTCCTGTTCCTGTGCAACAGGGTCGAGGGGCTGAATGGGCCTACTCCTGTTCCTGTGTAACAGGCTCAAGGGGCTGAATGGACCTCCTCCTGTTCCTGTGTAACAGGCTCAAGGGGCTTAATGGGCCTCCTCCTGTACGTGTGTGTAAGGTCTGGGAAACAAAGGGAGGTGATATGATAAAACATAAACTAAATTGTATTATGTTAAAAGGGTAGTCGAAGGATAGAGTGATTTACACACATAAATCTTTGAAGCTGGGTAGATAAGTTGCTAAGTTGTTTAAAAACAATACAGGGCTCTTGGCTTTATATGTCGTGAAATGGAGGACACCAGCGAGGAAGTTATACCACAACTTTTCAATCCCGGTTTAGGTCTCAGTTGGAGAACTGTTTACAGTTCTGAGCACCACAATTTAGGAAGGATATCAAGGCATTGGAGAGAACGTAAGAAATATATAAGAAACATTTTCTGTTGTTGTTGAAGACACAAAAACAGGCATTCATCGAGAATCAACCTGCAGGTGACCACAGATAACTAAAGAGAGCCAGAGAGACTGACAGAATCGGGAAACACCGGCAAATAGACAAGAGATATTGACAAGGACTGAAAGAACTTTGCGATCAGAAAATTGACGGCCCAGCTGTGGTTAATGACACGGCTTTTGATGATTGATCTCCTTACAAGCCTTGAAATTCAGGAGAACCGGTTTCGTGGTATGAAGCTCGAGATAAACCCACGGGGCGATGCTAACAGGCGCCTGGCAGCAATCAGCGACCGGAAGATGCTACTTTAGCAGGCCCGGCTCATTGAGTCGGCATAGTATTAGACTTTTAATCTCCGGGTCATGGGATCGAGCCCCATGTTGGGTGAATTATTTTCCTTCAACTTTTATGGTGCTTTCACAGGAAAACATCATTAATGAACCCACAAACTTCTTTTGCACAATGAAAGAAATGCGAACTGAGGGAGAGTTGTTCATTTGATCATTTGTTCTGTATAAGAACACAAGAACCAGGAACAGTAGTCGGCCATTTGTCCCTTCGAGCCTGCCTTCTTTTGCACTGAAACAAATTATAACCGTGTTTTTAAATTAGCGAGATATTAAAAGGGCACATTTCAATGTTTCACAAAACCATTCCTTTCGCTACAGCCACCCAGGATCGATTCCCGGTTTGAGAGGTAACTTTGATATCGTTGTTTGTCATTGAAGTGGGGTCATTTTATTAAGTTCGATGGATCTCCCAAAGCACTTGAGAGTGGTGTCCAAACAAATGAGTTTGTAATTAAAAACACTGGATGTCAGGAGCTGGATTTGAACTCACACCACCAGAAGAGACTGTGAACAGAACACAGCACCTTAGACCGGTTGGCCATCCTGACTGTTAGATACTCCAGTTGCATGTTATTACTCTGGAATGTTTCAGACCGGACACTTGTTCAGTGTTACTATAAGGACCAATGACCGGGATATTCTCTCCCCCATGGTTTTCCTGAGCATGTGCTCGGCGTCTGGGGCTTTGGTCCGGGTCCGAGGTAGCTTGCATCATGTGACAATGCACACCGGACTGCTCTTGTTCCATTTTATCGCACATTAGTTTTTGGTTCAAAAAATATATCAGAAAGAGGACATGAACCCACATCTTCAGAGGAGACAGTGACCTGAACACAGAACCTTAGACCGCTCGGCCATCCTGATTATTCAGTGCTTTGTGTGGCCACTTGCAGATTGATTTTGAACTTTTGTGTCCTGTCACATGAAATAAATGAGGGCAGCAGGCTTGTCTCTGCCTGACACCGGGGAAACAGTGAGACAGACATTGCATCGTGTTCAGGTTTAATCACAGCAATATCCGCAGTCAGGAGCTGAAAAGGACGAAGAGCTGAAAAAACACAAGAAAAAAGCTAAGAAATGTCAGCAATTTTGGTAAACTCTTGAATGTGTTTCCTGCTCGTTTAGTGATGCGGTGCTCACAGAGGGAGCCCGGATGCAGAAAGTAAATCTTTCATTCAAAATCTTTAAAATAATGACATGCAACAAATTAAACTGTGTGTCGGGGGATGGGGATGGGTGAAGGTTATTTGTTTTATTCCCCATTCATTAACCGACAGCGTTGTTTTGTAGAATTGATACTGAGGGACAGTGGAAACTTCAATAACTGAACTTTAACTATTTAAGGATTTTGAATCATTGATGAAGTTTTCTCCCCTTACTGACTTTACTCACTCTGTATGTTGGAGACTGGTTTAAAATGTTCAGTGCTCATGCGAAAAGGAACCGGGGGCGAATTTTGTTCAATTATTTCACAGCAAAAATAGTCTCCAAAATAATGTTTCCACCCGTGCTCGAACGGGTTACCTTTCGGGTGTGAGGCAAAACTGACAACCGCTACACTACAGAATCACTGTGGGTAACGTAATCTTAGGAATATAACCAGAGCTTTAACCGACACAGCTGGCCGAAACGTCAGGAGCTGTTTTTCCGAGAATAGAATGAAGGTGCTATATTTAAGAAGGCTGTGAGTGTGGCAGGAATTGATCTCGTGTTTCCCAGACTTCACCCATAGGAACAGGAGATGGCCATTTAGCACCGAGTGGTTAGGATCTGGGATGCACGTCTTGAAAGGGCGGTGGAGGCAAATTCAATCTTATCTTTCAGACGGGAGTTGGATAAGTTTCTGAAGGAAAAACAATTGCAGGGCTAAGGGGAAAGGGTGGGGGAGTGGAACTCGCTGAGAGTCGGCACGGGCTCGTTGGGCCGAATGGCCTTCCGTGCTGTAACCATTCCATGATTCGATAAATTATTGGCACATTTCATAGTGTGGGTGGGAGCATAACATTGCAAAGGGACATGGATTGAGTCAGCAAAACTAGAGGCATCTGATTCAGGAGATTCGCGGGCGTGGAAATTTCGGAGTTTAATGACTTTGAAAGGAACATTTTTGTTTTGTGCCGTTTCGGTCAGAGGTTTTCCATGAAAGCAACATGAAATGAAAAGAAATCGCCCAACGTGGGGCTCGAACCCACGACACTGAGATTAAGAGTCTCATGCACTTCCGACTGAGCTAGCCAGGTTTCGGACCAACGCACGTTTTTATCACTCATTGCAGCCAGGCGCCTGTTGGCTCTGCCCCAGATGTTAAAACTTGAAGTTGAAGAACTGACAGGGTCTTCTTCAATGGTGGACCAGGCTCGAGGGGCCGAATGGCAAACTCTGGCTCCTAATCCGTATGTGTTTATGTTTACGTCTTTATGCGGAGCTCCTTCAGGGTGAACGAGCCAAAGGAGGACAGCGGAAAAGTTACAAGGACACCCTCAAAGCCTCCCTGGTAAAGTGCAACCTCACCACTGACACCTGGGAGACCCTGGCCGCAGACAGCCCGAGCTGGAGAAAGTCCATCCGGGAGGGCGTTGAGCTCTTTGAGGCTCGATGCAACGATAATGAAGAGACCAAGCGCAGGCAGCGGAAGGAGCACGCGGCACACCAGTCCCAACGACCCCTTCCCTCGACGTATGTCTGTCCCACCTGTAACAGGATCTGTGGCTCTCATATCGGACTGTTCAGCCATCAAAGGATTCACTTTGGGAGTGGAAGCAAGTCCTCCTCGATCCCGAGGGACTGCCTCTGATGGTGTCGATGATTTGCGTGTGAGGCGAACGTGTTAACCGCGACACTGCGGAAACATCTCCACTTTCAGCACCAGATTACCAGAATAAAACCCAATGTGAACGGGAGAAAATTTCCTCATATGCTCAGACCAAAATATATCATATGACAATAGAATTTTATGAATTAATAAATGATGTTTAAATCAATGCTTCTATTTTTTTTACACAGTAGATGCACCAAGATGTGTAAAAGAGATGAACTATTTTTTTTATAAGGTTTTGAATTAAAAGTACAATTTCCCTGACCGGGAATCGAACCCGGGTCGCAGCCGTGAGAAAGCAGCTCCGTAACACAGGACTCTGTGCTCTACGGGCTGTTCCCAAGGGCACACACCGAGACAGACATCACCTGCTGCTGGAGGGCCATCAACTTAGTCAAAGATGCTCTTTGGTCTTGCCGAAACTTGCTGGTCTTCCAGAGCAAGGAGATGTCCACCTCTGCGTGTTGCAGACTGGCGCAATCCAATATCCAGGATTACGTGCTGAGGGACGCACTTAAAAGTGGTGCAGTTGCCGAAAAGGCAGGGTGGGGAAGGGCCACAGTTTAAAGCCCTTCTGACACGGTAAACCCCGAGCCAGGAATCAATATAAAACTCCCCTCGGGCCGTACTTGTAACTTCTTTATTGTGTACATGGAGCACCATGATCTGTAAACACATCTGTAGTGCCATGTACAATGTAAGGTCTGTTTCGTGATGCACGTTGAAAAAAAGTGTAAATGTATCGTTACCCATTCCATGTACTGTACAGTGACACGTGTGATGTAATTTGTTGAATGTACTACAATGTATCCCGTATTGTACCGAATTGTACTGGAACTGAAAAGCAAGGGAATATATCGACAGGAACTGCCGTCAGAACCCAAATGTAGTGTATGGGATTACTGACCGCAGCTAAATGTACTGAACTGCTTTTGAATGTACTGTACAAATTTTTATATGAATAAAGTATTTTTTTAAAGAAAAAAATATTCTCTGCCTGACACCGGGGAAACAGTGAGACAAACCTTGGAGCAAGGGTCTGGTTATTGCCAAACAGCAAAAGAAATATTAATTCTGGAAGAACAATATCCGAACGAACAGTGACCCCGACGTGATTTAAACACGTAACCTTCGGATCTAAAGTCAGACAAACTACCGTTGCACCATGAGACCTACATAGCGTGCTGGAGATGTTCCTCTATATGAAGGATCTGTAATACAAGGGTCTTTAAAATCTCCGTCCATTCCCACCACGTATCACAAGCAGCACTCACCTGACAGGCACCGTATGGTTTCTTCTTAAAGTTTTCTCTTGCTTTCACGGGAAACCATCATTAATTAACCCCTCACCTTCTTTTGCACAATCAAACAAATGCTAACTCAGGAACAGTCCGTACTTCAATCATTTGTCCTGTGCTTTGCATCTTAACTCGAAAAGCATATCTCATTTTACTCACTGTGTGAAAGCTTTCTGGTTCAAAATCTTGATTGCCGATTACACGACGAATCTGGGGCAACTTTTTTCAAATTTAACAGCACCGGTTATTCCTACCATGCACACAAAATACAATCAGTAGTGAAGATAAAATCCCAACATGCGCATTTTCAGATTCAACGCAGTAGCATTTCAAATAATGTGAAAGAATTTTACACTGGAAAGATTTGCAAGTGTTGCTTGTATTTGTGTCTTTAATTCAACTTTGTGGCGTCTGACTCCCGTTCATGCCACTGCTGAATAAGAAAGGAGGGTTTGACATTGACCAGACTGCACTGCCCCTGATATTTGTGAGCTCATCCTTTATATTCAGTGGTTTCTCGCTCTTTGATGGGCTGCAGTGTAGCGGATATCACGTTGGCCTCACATTGAGTAATGTTGAGAGGGAAGACTCATCAGGGGAGGGCAGCAGCAGCCAAGTTCATGGCACCGTGGCTGGCTCTGCTACACAGGAGGGCAGGAAAAAGAGTGGGACAGCGATAGTGATAGGGGATTCGATTGTAAGGGGAATAGATAGGCGTTTCTGAGGCCGCAACCGAGACTCCAGAGGGTATGTTGCCTCCCTGGTGCAAGGGTCAAGGATATCTCGGAACGGGTGCAGGACATTCTGAAAATGGAGGGTGAACAGCCAGTTGTAGTGGTGCACATTGGTACAAAAGATTTAGGTAAAAAAAGGGATGAGGTCCTACGAGATGAATTTAAGGAGCTAGGAGCTAAATTAAAAAGTAGGACCTCAAAAGTAGTAATCTCGTGATTGCTACCAGTGCCACCTGTTATTCAGAGTAGGAATTACAGGATAGCTCAGATGAATACGTGGCTTGAGCAGTGGTGCAGCAGGGAGGGATTCAAATTCCTGGGGCATTGGAACCGGTTCTGGGGGAGCTGGGACCAGTACAAACCAGACGGGCTGCACCTGGGCAGGTCCGGAACCAATGTCCTAGGGGGAGTGTTTGCTAGTGCTGTTGGGGAGGAGTTAAACTAATATGGCATGGGGATGGGAAGCAATGCAGGGAGACAGAGGGAAACAAAATGGAGACAGAAACAAAAGACAGAAAGGAGATGAGTATAAGTGGAGGGCAGAGAAACCCAAGTCAAAAACCAAAAAGGGCAACTGTGCAGCAAAATTCTAAAGGGTCAAAGTGTAATAAAAAGGCAAGCCTGAAAGCTCGGTGCCTCAATGCGAGGAGTGTTCAGAACGCAGGAGAGGGCTCTGAGCTAGTTAGCGTGGGTGAGAGCACAGATAAACAGGACCTCAAGAAAGAATGCAAAAGGCAGGAGGCAACAGAGCAGAGTAGCACTGGTATAAGTATAAACCACAAGGTGATAGGAAGGGACAATATGTATGAATATAAAGGGGCTGCAGGAGGGGTCAATACAAAAAATCATGGTTTAAAAACTAGTATTAAACGATCTACCTAAACGCACGCAGCATTCAAAATAAAGTAAATGAGTTGACGGCACAAATCATGACAAATGGGTATGATTTTGTGGCCATTACAGAAACTTGGTTGCAGGGTGGTGAAGACTGGGAATTAAACATACAGGGGTAGCTGACAATTCGGAAAAATAGACAAGAAGGGAAAGGAGGTGGGGTAGCTCTGTTAATAAAGGATGATATTAGGGCAGTTGTGAGAGTTGATATTGGCTCTAATGAATACAATTTTGAAACATTGTGGGTGGAGATTACAGATAATAAAGGGAAAAAGTCACTGGTGGGCGTAGTTTATAGGCCCCCAATTAATAACTTGACGGTGGGGTGGGCAATAATCAAGGGAATAATGGAGACATGTGAAAAAGGAACGGCAGAAATCATGGGGGATTTTAACCTACATATTGATTGGTCAAATCAAATCGCACGGGGTAGCCTGGAGGAGTAATTCATAGAATGCATACGGGATTGTTTCTTAGAACAATATGTTACAGAACCGACAAGGGAGCAAGCTATCTTAGATCTGGTCCTGTGCAATGAGACAGGAATAATAAACGATCTCCTAGTAAAAGATCCTCTCGGAATGAGTGATCACAGTATGGTTGAATTTGTAATATAGATTGAGGGTGAGGAAGTAGTGTCACAAACGAGCGTACTATGCTCAAACAAAGGGGACTACAGTGGGATGAGGGCAGAGTTGGCTAAAGTAGTTGGGAACACAGACTAAACGGTGGCACAATTGAGGAACAGCAGAGGACTTTTAAGGAGCTCTTTCACAATGCACAACAAAAATATATTCCAGTGAAAAAGAAGGGCAGTAAGAGAAGGGATAACCTGCCGTGGATAACCAAGGAAATAAAGGAAAGTATCAAATTAAAAACCAATGCGTATAAGGTGGCCAAGTTTAGTGGGAAACTAGAAGATTGGGAAAATTTTAAACGACAGCAAACAATGACTAAGAAAGCAATAAAGAAAGGAAAGATAGATTACTAAATTAAACTTGTGCAAAACTTAAAAACAGATAGTAAAAGCGTTTACCCATATATAAAACGGCAAAGAGTGACTAAAGTAAATGTTGGTCTCTCAGAAGATGAGAAGGGGGATTTAAAAATGGGAAATGTGGAAATGGCTGAGATCTTAAACAATTATTTTGCTTTGGAAGACACAAAAACCATGCCAGAAATTGCTGGTTACAGGAATGTGGGAAGGGAGGACCTTGAGACAATCACTATCACTAGGCGGGTAGTGCTGGACAGGGTAATGGGACTCAAGGTAGACAAGTTCCCTGGTCCGGATGAAATGCATCCCAGGTTTTTAAAAGAGATGGCGGAAGTTATAGCAGATGCATTGGCTATAATCTTCCAAAATTCTCTGGACTCTGGGGAGGTACCAGCGGATCGGAAAGCAGCTAATGTAACGCCTCTGTTTAAAAAAGGGAGCAGAAAAAAGGCAGGTAACTATAGGCCGGTTAGTTTAACATCTCTCGTGGGGAAAATGTTTGAAACTATCATTAAGGAAGAAATAGCGGGACATCTAGATATGCTTAGTGCAATCGAGCAGTCACAGCATGGATTCATGAAGGGGAAATCATGTTGAACTAATTTACTGGAATTCTTTGAGGATATAACGAGCATGGTGGATAGAGCTATACCGATGGATGTGGTGTATTTAGATTTCCAAAATGCATTCGATAAGGTACTACACAAAAGGTTACTTTCGAAGATAGAGGTACGCGGAGTCAGAGGATATGTATTAGCATGGATCGAGAATTGGCTGGCGAACAGAAAGCAGAGAGTCGGGATAAATGGGTGCTTTTCAGGTTGGAAATCGGTGGTTAGTGGTGTGCCACAGGGATCGGTGCTGGGACCTCAACTGTTTGCAATATACATAGATGACCTGGAAGAGGGGACAGAGTGTAGTTTAACAAAATTTGCAGATGACACGAAGATTAGTGGGAAAGCGGGTTGTGCAGAGGACACAGAGAGGCTGCAAAGAAATTAGGATAGGTTAAGCGAATGGGCTAAGGTTTTGCAGCTGGAATACAATGTCGGAAAGTGTGAGGTCATCCACCTTGGGAAAAAATACAGTAAAAGGGAATATTATTTGAATAGGGAGAAATTACAACATGCTGCGGTGCAGAGGGACCTGGGGGTCCTTGTGCATGAATCCCAAAAAGTTAGTTTGCTGGTGCAGCAGGTAATCAGGAAGGTGAATGGAATGTTCGCTTTCATTGCGAGAGGGATGGAGTACAAAAGCAGGGAGGTCCTGCTGCAACTGTACAGTGTATTCGTGAGGCCGCACCTGGAGTACAGCGTGCAGTTTTGGTCACCTTACTTACGGAAGGATATACTGGCTTTGGAGGGGATACAGAGATGATTCACTCGGCTGATTCAGCAGATGAGGGGATTACCTTATGATGATAGATTGAGGAGACTGGTTCTTTACTCGGTGGAGTTCAGAAGGATGAGGGGTGATCTCATAGAAACATTTAAAATAATGAAAGGGATAGACAAGATAGAGGCAGAGAGGTTGTTTCCACTGGCAGGGGAGACTAGAACTAGGAGGCACAGCCTCAAAATACGGGGGAGCCAATTTAAAACCGAGTTGAGAAGGAATTTCTTCTCCCAGAGGGTTGTGAATCTGTGGAATTATCTGCCCAAGGAAGCAGTTGAGGCGAATTCATTGAATGTATTCAAGTCACAGATGGATAGATATTTAACCACTAAGGGAATTAAGGGTTACGGGGAGCGGGCGGGTACGTGGAGCTGAGTCCACGGCCAGATCAGCCATGATCTTGTTGAATGGCGGAGCAGGCTCTAGGGGCTAGATGGCCTACTCCTGTTCCTAATTCTTATGTTTCTTATGTTTCTTATGGAGTAGGCGTCGACTAAAACCAAAAACATTTTTGTAAGGACCTGCGTAGTCCTCATGGATGCGTGCCCAAGGCTTGTTGGGCCAGGACCAGGGGCTAAGGGGGGCTTCCCTGGGCGCATTACGCAGTTGGGCAAACGTGTTGCACCTGCGAACACAAAGTTCCAGATCTGCGTCTATCCCTGGACACCAAATGTGTGACTTGGCAATTGCCTTCCTCATGACAATGCCCGGGTGCTCATTGTGGAGTTCTCTGATGAACAGCTCTCTGCCCATGTGGTTTTTACGCGGTTTCCCCACAGTAGGCAATCGGCCTGAATCGAGAGTTCATCCGTGCGCCTGTGGAATAGTTTAACTTCCTCAGGGCATGCCCTGTACGTGGCTGCCCAGTCCCCATTCAGGACACATTTATTGACCAGAGACAATAGCGGGTCTCTATTTGTCCAGACTTTAATCTGACGGGCTGTCACGGGTGAGCCTTCGCTTTCGAAAGCTTCAACAGCCATGACCATCTCAGCACCATGCTCGGTAGCCCCCTCAGTGGTGGCTAGTGGGAGCCTGCTGAGTGCATCGGCGCAGTTTTCGGTGCCCGGTCTGTGCTGAATTGTGTAGTGATAGGCGGCTAACGTGAGTGCCCACCTCTGTATGCGGGCCGATGCGTTTGCATTTATGGCCTTGTTGTCGGACAAAAGGGACGTTAGGGGTTTGTGATCTCTCTCCAGCTCAAATTTCCTGCCAAACAGGGACTGATCCATTTTCTTAACCGCATGTACACATGCGAGCGCCTCATTTTCTACCATCCCATAGCCCCTTTCTGCCTGGGACAGACTTCTGGAGACCTAAGCTACCGGCTGTAACTGACCCTTGGCAGTGACATGCTGCAACACACACCCGACACCATAGGACGACGCATCGCACGTTAACACAAGTTTCTTACATGGGTCATATAGCGTTAACAGAGTGTTGCAACATAAACAATTGCGTGCTCTATTAAAGCCCTTTCCTGGCTGTCCCCCCAGACACATGCGCGACCTTTGCGTAGGAGCATGTGTAGCGGCTCTCGCAGCATGCTCAATTTGGAAGAAAGTTAACAAAATAGTTCAGGAGCCCCAGGAACGCACGCAGCTCCGTCGTGTTACGGGATCTGGGTGCTCTCTGGATCGCTTCCGTTTTGGAGGCAGTCGGGCTGATCCCATCTGCTGCTACCCTGCTCCCCAGGAATTCTACCTCTGGAGCTAGGAAGACGCACTTCGCATTTTCCAGTCGCAGCCCTATCCGGTACAGTCTGCGTAGCACCTCCTACAGATTGTGGAGGTTTTCTTCAGTATCGTAACCCGTGATGAAGATGTCCTGAAAAACCACCATCCCTGGAATCGACTTGAGGAGGCTTTCCATATTTCATTGGAAGATCGTGGCAACCGAGCGAATCCCGAACGGACATCTGTTGTACTCAAACAACCCCTCGTGTGTCGTGACGGTGGTCAGCTTCTTCGACTCACTCGCCAGCTCCTGGGTCATGTAAGCTGAGGACAGGTCTAATTTTGAAAAAAGTTTGCCACCGGATATAGTCGCAAAGAGGTCCTCCGCTATCAGTAGCGGGTACTGGTCTTGGAGTGACACCCAATTGATGCTGGCCTTGTAATCACCACATATCCTGACCGACCCATCCGCCTTGAGCACCGGCACAATCGGGCTCGCTCAGTCACTGAATTCGACTGGCGATATGATGCCTTCCCTTAGCAGGCAGTCCAATTCGTCTTCTATCTTTTCCCGCATCACGTACGGCTCCGCCCTGGTCTTGTGGTGTACTGGCCTGGCGTCCGTGTTTATGTGAATCACTACCTTGGCCCCCATGAAAGTGCCAATGCCGGGTTGAAATAATGAGTCAAATTTGTCCAGGATCTGTGAGCATGATACTCGCTCCACAGAGGAAATTGCATTGACATCGTCCCATTTCCAGTTCATGACAGCAAGCCAACTTTGTGGGTCACGACTACCATGGCGCTGCCTAGCACCGGAATGATGTCATTTGTGTATGTTCGCAGCTGTGCGTCAATCGGCAATAATTTTAATTTTGGCCTCCTGTCCTTGGACGCCCACAACCTTTTGAGCTATTTGATACCCATCAGGGACTGGCTGGCCCACGTGTCTAGCGCCACTGATACTGGGATGCCATTGAGGAGCACTTTCATCATTATCGGTGGCGTCCTTGTGTATGAACTGTATACATGCTGCACATGAACTCGCTGAACTTTAGCTTCCAGCGATTTTCCCCAGTGTCCATTTCTGCAATTTCTGCAGGTATTTTGCTCATCTCTGCAAACTCCGGCTGAGTGTGTGCATGCACGACTCCAACATGAGCTGCTGTTGGAAACAAAATGTCTCTTGCCAGTCGATCGTCACTGACTGCCCCGTGATTATCCTTGAGTGCACCATTAACAGGTGTTGATGGCCCCATTACTGGCCGCATTGTCCCTTGCAATGACGTGAATCGCCGTTCAGCTTACCATTGTCTCTGTCGAACTCCCCCTCTGGGTTCGGCTACATATTGGGGCATGCCTGACTGCCCTTGGCTGCCTGGAGAAGTGTGTGATGCTTTAACAATGTTGAATCTCTGTCCCAACCATTGCTTAACACAGTACCTCTCGTCAGTTCTGCTCGTGGCCATGCTCGCGTGGTTTAAATCCCAGTTTCGCGTCGCCATTGATACGTCATTACTATACAGTGTAAATGCACACGATGCCCATGCTTCAGAGAAGGTCAGTCTGTGACCTGTCCTTTATTCCTTAGCACTCAAGTGATGGAAGTGGGTGGAGCTTCCCCTTATACACCTGAAGATCCAGGTTAGGATTGTCTCCCACAAGTTCACCACCTAGTGGTCAATGTTCTCGCAGTGTACAACTTAGGTCAGATTATACATGGGTTACAATGCTGGTTGAATACATGACAGTCTCGGCCTCACTCCCTCTGGAGCTGGGGACGAGCGATTAGTCGATGGGTTGTTTTCGGCTTCAATCTGCTGTTGTCAAGCGAGGCGGAGATGTAGGATCCTTTAATAATCTCTCACAACTCAACTGAAAGCAGCCGGAACGTGCAGCTTTGAGAGGGGCTTTCTGCACCGTCAGGGCTGGAAACGGGAGGGAGTGAGAGACACTGTTTCGAGTTTGAGTGTGTACAGAACTGTACAGAGAAACCAGCCAGTGTAACAGGGCTGTGAGACACTATATTTTTGTTCATGGTATAGTATTGGCAGTCCCTCGTATCGATAATGACTTGTTTCCACACGAAAAAGGGATGAGTTTACAGGTGTTTCGATGAGGGATCTGACAATCTAGGTCCCGAACTACATCCTGAAGGGTGGAAGATGCTTGTGGGTGGATTGTTTTAATGTGGGGTGACCGTTGCACACCAGCCACCACACGGGGGCGAGGTCTTGGTTCATGGGCGAGGTCTTGGTTCAGTGGCAAGGATTACCCAAGACGACCATAGACCAAGCTCTGTTGCATGGACCTAGTATGTACAGATGCGCCGACACTCCATAGATCGCAGTGTGGGCTGGCCCGTGCTGTCCCTGGTCCCTCGCCTCTCCTGAGCACCGTTCACGACGCTCCTGGGCCCCGATCTCTCACCGCTCCTCCGCTCCGATCAAAAATGGAGCAGTCAGAAACAGGACATCAATTAGCCTCTCTTATCTTGGAGACATCAAATATCAACACTGTTATTTGAAATATCAAAATATTAAACTCCAGCCTAGTTGAAGGGTTATTACCATCAGCAGAAACAAACACCAACTTTGTTAATATTGAACCATTAATGTCAATTATTCCATTTTTTCTAATATTTAATTGAACAATGTTCAAAATGTTTCCACCCGGTTTCAAACCAGGAACTTTTCGCGTGTTTGGCGAACGTGATAACCACTACACTGCAGAAACACTGCGATTGACATGGGGCTAGGAACATAACCAGAGCTTTAACCTACACAGCTGGCCGATACTTCAGGAGCTGGTTTTACGAGAATAGAATAATGGTGCTCCATTTAGGAAGGCTGTGAGTGTAGCAGGAATTGATCTCGTGTTTCCCAGACTTTACACATAGGAACAGGAGCGAGTGGTTAGGATCTGGGATGCACGGCTTGAAAGGGCGGTGGAGACAGACTGAATCTTATCTCTTAGATGGGAGTTGGATAAGTGTCTGAAGGAAAAACAATTGCTGGGCATCGGGGAAAGGGCGGGGGAGTGGGACTCGCTGAGAGTCGGTACGGTCTCGACTGGCCGAATGGCCTTCCGTGCTATAACCATACCATGATTCGATAAGTTAGTGGCACATTTCATAGTGTGGGTGGGAGCACAACATTGCAAAGGGACATGGATTGAGTCGGCAAAATTAGAGGCATCTGATTCAGGAGATTCGCGGGGCACGGGAATTCGGGAGTTTAATGAATTTGAAAGGAACATTTTTGTTTTGTGAAGTTTCGGTCAGAGAAATGTTTGGGAAAGGAATTTTTTGCAGAAAGGGATGCAGCATTTAACCTTCTGCCTTAACACTTCTTTCTGGGTGTCAGGTCACATTTCGTTTCAATGTTATTCTTCCAGAATTGCTATAAGAACATAAGAATTAGGAACAGGAGTGGGCCATCTAGCCCTTCGAGCCTGCTCCAACTTCCCCAACATCGGGAACAATCTACCCGCATCGAACCAGTCCTGTGCCATCAGAATCTTGTATGTTTCGATGAGATCCCCTCTCATCCTTCCAAACTCCAATGTATAAAGGCCCAGTTGATCTAGTCTCTCCTCATATGTCAGTCCAGTCATCCCGGGAATCAGTCTGGTGAACCTTCGCAGCACTCCCTCAATAGCAAGAACGTCCTTCCTCAGATTAGGAGACCAAAATTGAAAACAATATTCCAGGTGATGCCTCACCAAGGCCCTGTACAACGCTAGTAAGACCTCCCTGCTCCTATGCTCAAATCCCCTAGCTATGAAGGCCAAAATACCATTTACCTTTTTCCTGCCTGCTGTACCTGTAAGCCAACTTTCAGTGACTGATGAACCATGACACCCAGGTCTCGTTGCACCTCCCTTTTCCTAATCTGCCACCATGCATAAAATATTCTGTCTTCACATTTTTGCCCTCAAAGTGGATAACCTCACATTTATCCACATTATACTGCATCTGCCATGAATTTGCCCACTCACCTAACAAGTCTAAGTGACCCTGCAGTCTCTTAGCGTCCCCCTCACAGCTCACACCGTCACCCAGTTTAGTGTCATCTGCAAACATGCAGATATTACACTCAATTCTTTCATCCACATCATTGATGTACATTGTAAAGAGCTGGGGTCCCAGCACTGAGCCCTGCGGCACTCCACTAGTCACTGCCTGCTATTTTAAAAAGGACCCTTTATTCCCGACTCTCTGCTTCCTGTCTGCCAACCAGATCTCGATCCACGTCAGTCTATTACCCCCTATACCATGTGCTTTGATTTTGCACACCAATCTCTTGTGTGGACCCTTGTCAAAAGCCTTTTGAAAGTCCAAATACACCACATCCACTGGTTCTCCCTTGTCCACTCTGCTAGTTACATCCTCAAAAATTCCAGAAGATTTGTCAAGCATAAATCCATCCCTTTCATAAATCCATGCTGACTTGGACCGATCCTGTCACTGCTTTCCAAATGCGCTGCTGTTTCATCTTTAATAATTGATTCCAACATTTCCCCATGACTGATGTCAGGCTAACCGGTCTATAATTACTCGCTTTCTCTCTCCCTCCCTTCTTAAAAAGTTATTTTACATTAGCTAACCTGCAGTCCATAGGAACTGATCCCGAGTCAATCGACTGTTGGAAAATGATCACCAATGCATCCACCATTTCTAGGTCGACTTCCTTAAGTACTCTTGGATGTAGACTATCAGGCCCCAGGGATGTATCATCCTTCAATCCCATCAATGTCCCACCTCATAAGGATATCCTTCAGTTCCTCCTTCTCACTAGACCCTCGGTCCCCTCGTACTTTTGGAAGGTTATTCGTGTCTTCCTGTGTGAAGACGGAACTGAAGTATTTGTTCAATTGGTCTTCGATTTCTTTGTTCCCCATTATAAATTCACCTGAATCCGACTGCAAGGGACCTACAGTTGTCTTCACTAATCTTTTACTCTTCATATTTACAGAATTTTTGCGGTCAGTTTGTATGTTACAAGCAAGCTTCTTCTCATAATCCATTTTCCCCCTCCTAATGAAACCCTTAGTCCTCCTCCATTGAATTCTAAATTTCTTCCAGTCCACAGGTTTGTTCCTTTTTCTGGCCAATTTATCTGTCTCTTCCTTGGTTTTAACACTATCCTTAATTTTCCTTGTTAGCCACGGTTCAGCAACGTTCTCTGTTCTATTTTTACTCCAGACAGGGATGTGCAATTGCTGAAGTCACCCGTGTGATCTTTAAATATTTGCCATTGCCTATCCACCGTCAACCCTTGAAGTATCCTTGGCCAGTCTATTCCAGCCAATTCACACCTCATACCGTCAAAATTACCTTTCCTTAAGTTCAGGACCCAAGTTTCCGAATTAACTGTGACACTCTCCATCTTAATGAAGAATTCTACCATATTATGTTACTCTTCCCCAAGGGGTCTCGCACAACAAGATTGCTAATTAGTCCCTTCTCATTACACATCACCCAGTTAATGGTGGCCAGCTCCCTTCTTGGTTGAGAAAACCATCCATAACACACTCCATGAAATCCTCCTCCACCACATTACTGCCATGTGGTTAGCCCAATCACTGTGTAGATTAAAGTCACCCATGATAACTGCTGCACCACCACTGCACACTTCCCTTCTTTCTTGTTTGATGCTGTCACCAACCTTACGACTACTTCCCAGTGAGACAAACATTGCAGCAAGTGTCTGGTTATTGTGAAACAGCAATTGCTAAAAGAACAGTGACCTCGACATGATTTGAACACGCAACCCTTTAACCCAAGGTCAGGCACACGACCGTTGCACCACAAGGTCTACGCAGTAGTTAAGGGATGTTTGTCTATATGACGGTTCTGCAATACAAGGGGCTTTAAAATCCTCGCCCATTCCCTCCAAGTATCACAAGCAGCGCTCACCTGACTATCACCGGATGGTTTGTTCGAAAACATTTCTCTTGCTTTCACAGGAAAGCATCATTAATTAACACCTCACCTTCTTTTACACATTCAAACAAATGCTAACTCGGACACTCCATACTTCAATCATTTGTGCAGTGCTTTGCATCTTAACTCGAAAACCATATCCCATTTTACTCACTGTATTTTAGATTTCTGGTTCAAACTCTTCATTGCTGATGACACCACGAATCTGGGGCAACTTTTATCAAATTTAACAGCACCGGTTATTCCTACCGTGCACACAAAATACAATCAGTAGTGAAGATAAAATCCCACTATGCGTATTTTCAGATTCAACGCAGTAGGATTTCAAATAAAGTGAAAGAATTTTACACTGAAAAGATTTGGAAGTGTTCCTTGTATTTGTGTCTTTAATTAAAATTTGTGAAGTCTGACTCCCGTTCATGCCACTGCTGAATAAGAAAGGAGGGTTTGACATTGACCAGACTGCACTGCCCCTGATATTTGTGAGCTCATCCTTTTTCTTCAGTGGTTTCTCGCCCTTTGATGGGCTGCATTGCAGCGGATATCACGTTGGCCTCACAAGGTCCTCGGTGGATCCGTTTTCTCTCACTCAAATTTATCTATTTATTAAAGTGAAATAAAAAGCAATTAAGGAATAAGGGAGCCCTTTTGCCAGGAGAATATATAGCAAATAAAAACAGCAAATGCTGGAAATCTCAGCGGGTCAGGCAGCATTTGCAGGGAGACGAAACTCGCCTCCGATTGTTCATCCACAGCAAGTTTAAACATAATGTTTCCACCCAGGATCGAACCAGGGACCTTTGCGTGTAAAGCAAACGTGATAACCACTGCACTACAGAAACCTCTGGTACAGCCGCCCCAACAGAGGGGAGCTGACCAGTGAGCTCCCTCTGTGCTGATCGGGAATGTGTTGGCTCACCTTCAACAACTTCTGTCCCACACTGAAAGTTCTCAATCCTTCTCCTCCGCTGCCTTTTACAGAAATGTCACGGATCACCCAGCCACCGTGTTCACTTCCACAGACTCACAGTGGGGCCGCAGAGGCTCCTACCATCTCCCCGCGATCAGCTAACTCAACCAGTTTACAAAATTAAACCCCAAACATGTGCCCGGCAAAGGGCAGGGGAAGCCAGATAGTATGTAAGCTCAGTCTATCACAGAAAGTATTGGTATTCATGGTGATTACAGCAATTATTAATCGTCTCACAGACCTCAATTATTTTTATGCGATGAATTGATCGAGGATGGAAACCAGGTTAGTGCGCCAGGTCTTAACCCCTTGACCACCAGAGAACAGATACGATACATGTCAATATATTTATATATATTTATATATGAACCTGAATGTCAATGGCTAGCTACCTAGACCTCGTGGTGCCCACGATAGTGTGTCTAAACTTGAGTGAGAGAAATTGTTCCACAGTGACACCTGTCATGTGTTCTACATTGTTACTGCCTGTACTATTACAAGGTGTGCACCAGAGGGCACTGCAGTGGGAGACTTTTAGCTTACCTGTGCAGGTGTGCCTGGCCTAGTGTAAAATGCAGGCCACCAGGTGTGATCCTCACTCTGTGGTTATCAATAAAGGACACATTGTCTCGTAGAGTCATCATCAGAGCATCTGAAGGTATATCAATTGGCGACGAGATTCCAGATCTTCTCACGAAAATGGCTAACCTTGGTACGTTGCAGCATTTTGCTGATGGTGATGATTGGGAAGCCTTTGTGGAGAGGCTTGTCCATTTCTTCACAGCAAACGACCTGGCTGGTGATGACCCGGCCACACTGGCTGATAAGTACAGAGCTATCCTGCGAACCAGTTGTGGGCCCACGGTCTGTGGCCTCGTCAGGGACTTGCTGGCACCAATGAAGACAACGACCAAGGCGTACGAGGAGCTTGTAATACTGATCCAAGAACAACTCAAGCCCAAAGAGAGCATCCTCACAGCCAGACAGCGGCTTTATACACAACGACGGCCCGAAGGCCAGGAGATCACGAAATATGCTGCAGACCTCAGGAGGCATTCGGCACCGTGGGATTTTGGTGCCCACCTCACTGAAGCACTGCGGGATATCTTTGTCATCGGAATCGGCAACGAGGGCCTTCTTCATAAGCTACTGTCAGCAGATACCACAGTCACACTGCAGAAGGCCATCTCCATGAGCCAAGCATTCATGACCTCGACCTGTGGCTCTAGGCAGATGACTCATCCTCAGGACTCAAACCCGGCAAGTACTGTGCACAGAGTGGTGCCATTTAGAGGCTGGACTCTAGAACGTGAACCTTCTCAGGGGAGAGAGAACATGCCCCCGAGTCCCTTAACTCAATGTCCATGGTCAGATCAGCCATGACCTTATTGAATGGCAGAGCAGGATCGAGGGGCCGAATGGCCGACTCCTGTTCCTATTTCTTATGTTATTTTGTTAATCATTTAAGGAGCTTGAATCATTGATGAAGTTTTCTCCCCTATCTGACATTACACACTCTGTATTTCGGAGACTGGTTTAAAATGTTCAGTGCTCATGCGACAAGGAACCTGGGGCGAATTTTGTTCAATTTATTTCACAGCAAAAGTAGTCTCCAAAATAATGTTTCTACACGGGTTCAAACCGGGGACATTTCACGTGTGGTTCTCCAAAGTGGTGGAGGTTGTGCTCGAATTTAAAATGGTGCATTCGATCCACTTTGAAAATGCATCTACTACTACGAGGAACAATTTGCCCATGAATGGGCCCGCATAATCTATGTGCACCCGCGACCACGGTTTGGTAGGCCAGGGCCAGGGGCTCAGTGGAGCCTCCCTGGGGGCATTGCTGAGCTGGGCACAAATAGTGCACCTTCGGACGCAGAGCTCCAAGTCCGCGTCAATACCACGCCACCAGACATGGGATCTGGCTATGGCCTTCATGAGAACGATCCCCGGGTGCTCGCGGTGGAGCTACCGGACAAATGCCTCTCTGCCTCGCAGAGGCATGACTACTCGGCTGCCCCACATCAGGCAGTCTGCTTGTAGTGATAGCTCATGCATGCTCCTGTGAAAGGGTTTTAATTGCTCGGGGCAGGCATCACGAGCATCTGCCCAGTCACCAGTTAGGACACATCTTTTTTATAAGGATAACGTGGGGTTGCTGGCCGTCCAGGCTCTGATTTGGTGAGCTGTTAGGAGTGAACCTGTGGACTCAAAGGCATTGATTGCCATGACTATCTCACAGTCCTGTTCGTCAGACCCTTCCGTGGTCGCCAGGGGTAGCATGTTGAGCGCGTCTGCACAGTTGTCTGTGCCTGGTCTGTGCCTTATGGTATAGTCGTAGGACGCCAGCAGGATTGCCCACCATTGAATTCGCACCGAGGCGTTGCCATTTATTGCCTTACAGAAACTTCTGGTACAACAGCCCCAACTGAGGGGAGCTGACCAGTGAGCTCCCTCTGTGCTGATCGGGAATGTGTTGGCTCACCTTCAACAACTTCTGTCCCACACTGAGGGCCCAATTTCGGGTGGAGTTGCTCCGAGTTTTTTGGAGCAATTAGTTTACTTTGGAGAATGTTAGAAATTGCAATTCTCGGATATTAGTTTGCTCCAGTTCTACTGAGTTAGTTGAGGTTGGCTTCAGGTAAGGTATTTTTTTTCAAAAAGGGGCGTGTCCATCCAATCAGGCCTGTTTTGCAAGTTTCGGCAGTGAAAACGTAATACAAACTAACGTCGGTTGGAGTAAGTGCCCACTTTTGTAAGTTCAGAACAACCTTACCTAGAGGTAAGCTCAGTGCAGGCACAGCCAGAGAGGGGGTGGGAATTAAACACAAAAATGACTGAAGCATTAAACACATCACTTAAAATGTCCAAAAACCTCTTTTGATGATATCTTGCCTTATATCTGCTGAATGAGGATAGTTGCTTCTCTTTTTATAAATAAACAGGTGTAACCTCACGGCTGAGGCAGGCACATTCCGGCTGCTTTCAGATGAGCTGTGAGAGATTATTTAAGGGTACGACGGCCCTGTAGCCCCCCACACCAGGATATCCTCTCCCCCGGGGGTTTTCCTCAGCTTGTGCTCGGTGTACGGGGAGCTTTGGCCCGGGTCCGAGGTAGCTTGCAACCCAGGGATGGACAATAACCCTCTGAGCTCTGGAACTGGGAAGAGCGAATAACAAATGAGTTGTTTGTGGGTTTGAAATGCGGCTTAGATCTGTTGGTATTAACCGAGGCAGGGGCTGTGAGACATTGCATTGTGTTCAGGTTTAATCACAGCAATATCCGCAGTCAGGAGCTGAAACGGACGAAGAGCTGAAAAAACACAAGACAAAAGCTTAAGAAATTTCAGCAATTGTGGTAAACTCTTTAATGTATTTCCTGCTGGTTCAGTGGTGCGGCGCTCACAGAGGGAGCCCGGATTCAGAAAGTAACTGTTTCATTCAAAATCTTTAAAATAATGACATGCAACGAATTAAACTGTGTGTCGGGGGATGGGGATGGGTGAAGATTATTTGTTTTATTCCCCATTCATTAACCGACAGCGTTGTTTTGTAGAATCGTTACTGAGGGTCAGTGGAAACTTCAATAACTGAACTTTAATCATTCAAGGATTTTGAATCATTGATGAAGGTTTCTCCCTTATCTGACTTTACACACTCTGCATTTAGGAGACTGGTTTAAAATGTTCAGTGCTCATGCGACAAGGAACCTGGGGCGACTTTTGTTCAATTTATTTCACAGCAAAAATAGTCTCCAAAACAATGTTTCTGCCCGGGCTCGAACCGGGGACCTTTCGCGTGTGAAGCGAACGTGATAACCGCAACACTACAGAAACGCTGCGGTTCAGGTAATCTCAGGAATATAACCAGAGCTTTAACCTACACAGCTGGCCGATACTTCAGGAGCTTTTTTTACGAGAATAGAATGACGCTGCTATATTTCGGAAGGCTGTGAGTGTGGCAGGAATTGATCTCGTGTTTCCCAGACTTTACACATAGGAATAGGAGATGGCCATTTAGCAGGGCGTGGTTAGGATCTGGAATGCACGGCTTGAAAGGGCGGTGGAGGAAGACTCAACCTTATCTTTCAGACGGGAGTTGTATAAGTGTCTGAAGGAAAAACAATTGCAGGGCTACGGGGGAAGGGCGGGGAAGTTGGACTCTCTGAGAGTCGGCACGGGCTCGATTGGCCGAATGGCCTTCCGTGCTGTCACCATTCCAGGATTCGATGAGTTAGTGGCACATTTCATAGTGTGGGTGGGAGCACAACATTGCACAACATTGAGTCGGCAAAACTAGAGGCATCTGATTCAGGAGATTCGCGGGGTGCGGAAATTCAGGTGTTTATTGACTTTGAAAGGAACATTTTTGCTTTGTGCCGTTTCGGACATTGAAATATCTGTGAAAGGAATTTTTTGCAGAAAGGGATGCAGCATTTAACCTTCTGCCTTAACACTTCTTTCAGGATGTCTGCTCACATTTCGTTTCGATGTTATTCTTCCAGAATTGCTATTTTCTTTGGTGTTTCACAATAACCGGACCCTTGCTCTAAAGTCAGTCTCACTGTTTCCCCAGTCTCCTGTTGATGTTATAAGCAATGAACATTTTGACCCAGACCCCGAAAGCACAGTGTGTAAAATGTTTTTTGGTTTCAGAGTTCACTTGCAGAGCACAGAAGAAATGATTCAATTATGGAGTTCCTTCAGTTAGCATTTCCTTAATTGTGCAAAAGAAGATTGTGGGTTAATTAATGATGATTTTCCATGAAACCATCATAAAATTAAAAGAAATGCAATCGCCCAACATGGGGCTCAAATCCAGGACCTTGTAATTAAAAGTCTCATGTTCTACCGACTGAGCACGCCGGGCTTCTGGCTAATGTTAGATTTTATCGCTCATTGCAGCCAGGCGCCTGTTGGCCACCCGCAGCCTGGATACAGTAACGTCCCAACAGCTCATTGACTGTCGGAGTGGGACTGTGCGGTGCTTCAGAAGACAGGTCGAAAAACCAAATTCACTGATTCCGTCCCATGTGCTCCTCCGATCAAGAATAGCAACACATTAAACATGGTTCAATAATGGTTACACCTGAGCTCCACAGTTGTGCAGTAGTTGGCTCGTTGGTCTAGGGGTATGATTCTCGCTTGGGGGTTGTTACTTGAAGTTAGCGAAAGGTCCCGGGTTCAAATCCTGGACGAGCCCTCAATTTGCCCACGAATTTTGAACTTGCATCGAATTTTTTCAAAGAAGGACTTGCATTTCGACAGCACCTTTTAGGAACTCATGACGCCCCAAAGCGCTTTACAGCCGTTGAGTTATGTTTGAAGTGTTGGAGTGTGGGGAAAGATGTGCCCTAATCAACCCACACGAACTGCAACTCTTTGCGATAGAGTTCGGTGCAAAGAATCAGGTATCTCAGCGAATTGGCCTTTCTGTGAATGAGTTCTGCTTGTACCTGCATTCAAGCTTGAAACAGCAACTGGGCTTCATTTCACGGGAGCAGCGTGTAGCGGATAGTGAGTAGGTGACCAGGTTGATGTGCGCCGCTTTCAATCTTTGAAATTTCACCAAACAAAGATACGGTGAATCCAACTGTCCCTGTCAAGCGACAGATTGAAAGGATCGGTGCTCCAAACAGAGCTGGAACACGCGCAGTGCAGTAATATGGTCCGCAACATTAAATGTCAGAGCTTTTAAACAGACAATAATAAAACATACACTTAACAACAGTACTTACACCCAAACCTTGAGAATGTTCGCCGAAGAACTCAAACACGTTACAGTTCCCAGCTCTGTGTACAAATTGATCAAAAATTAATCGGATTCTAAACTATCTGTTCCAAATGCCACATTTTATATCTTTTCCTTACCCCTGCTCCGTGACAATTTAAATTTTTAATAGTATTACCTAACACAACTGCCCAACTTCTGATGGAAGGTCATTAACCTGAAACGTTAACTCTGTTTCTCTCTCCACAGATGCTGCCTGACCTGCTCAGTGTTACCAGCATTTACTCTTTTTATTCTCCTAACTTATAATCAGAAAATCACTTCCCTTGTCATCTAATTACACTCCTTCCTGATATGTAGCCTTGTCCTACAAACCAGGCTCCTTTCGGATGATTCAGGCATTCATTAGAATTATAACTTCTGAACGATAACAATTATGTGAATTATGTAACTATGTAATACTTGCCAACAGAGGGCGCGACTGTTGGAACCTAATGGTCACCTGCACACACGTGCAGGGCCAGTATAAAAGGTCGACTGCCATGTTGTTCAGGCACTCTGGAGCTGTAATAAAGAAGACTAAGGTCACACTAAATTTAGCTCACAGTACTCAGCCTCGGGGAGTTCTTCTCGACACAACAATTGGCGACGAGTAACAGAATACGAACCTTCAAACAACCATGGCTGCCGTTGGAATATTAGAGAGATCCGTAGAGGGTGATGATTGGGAGGCCTTCGTCGAGCAGCTCGACCAGTACTTTGTGGCCAACGAGCTGGAAGGAGACACTAACATGGCCAAGCACAGGGTCGTTCTCCTCACCGTCTGTGGGCCTAAAATATACGGCCTCATCAAGAATCTGCTCACACCGACAAAGCCAACGGAGAAGGAATATTCTGAGTTGTGCACACTCATTTGGGTCTACCTCAAGCCGAAGGAGAGTATCCTCATGGCCAGATATCGTTTTGACACGCACCATCGCTCCGGGGACCAGGACCTGGCGGATTATGTCACCGACCTGAGACACCTCGCGGGACCTTGCTGCGTTGGGGCAAATGCTGTGGGACTTTTACGTGCTGGGCATCAGCCACGAGGTCAGCCTTTGAAAGCTGTTGGCTGCTGAAAACCGAGACCTGAGCAGGGCCATCGCGATCGCCCAGGCATGCATGGCCACGGACGATAACACCAAACAGATATCTTCTCAACATCGAAGCTCACCGGCAAGTACTGTGCATAAAATGATGTCGCTAGCCGGCCGAACTGCATATGGCAGGGTCGATACGTCTGTGGCTGCAAGACCTGTGATGACTCAGAGCGCGCCATCGTGGGTAAATGTGAATCTATTAGCACCGTGTTGGTGCTGAGGGGGTAATCCTCGGGCCCATCAATGTCGATTCAAGCACTACGTGTGCAAAGGCTGCACAACGATGGGGTACCTCCAGTGAATGTGCAAACGTGCTGTGACATACCACGTGGCTGAGGATGATCGATCCGGCACGGATCACGCAGCACAGGCAACTCAACCCAAGGAACAAGGACTCCCAGGTGCAGGTGGGGATGTAGCATTTTATCAGGGAGGCTTTGAGGGTGTGCCCGAAACGTTTCCTTTGGCAACCTGTGGCTCGCTTACCATGTCGGAGTTCTGAGTAGAGCGCTAGCTTAGGGAGTCTCATGTTGGGCATGTGGGCAATGTGGCCCGCCCAGCGGAGCTTGTCGAGTGTGGTCAGTGCTTCAAAGCTGGTGATGTTGGCCTGAGCGAGAACACTAATGTTGGTGCGTCTGTCCTCCCAGGGGATTTGCAGGATCTTGCGTAGACAGCCCTGCTGGTATTTGTCCAGTGATTTGAGATGTCTGCTGTATATAGTCCATGTCTCGGAGCCATATCGCGGTGCAGGTATCACCACCGCCCTGTAGACCATAAGCCTGATGCCAGATTTGAGGTCCTGGTCTTCAAACACTCTCCTCCTCAGGTGATCCAAGGCTGTGCTGGCACACTGAAGCCGGTGTTGGACCTCGTCATCGATGTCTGCCCTTGCTGATAGTAGGTTCCCGAGGCGTGGAAAAGGTTCCCGAGGCGTGGAAAAGGCACTTACAGCCTTCCTTAATATAGCACCCTTATTCTATTCTCTTAAAACAAGCTCCTGAATTCTCGGCTAGCTGTGTAGGTTAGAGCTGTGGTTTTATCCTCAGATAGATTCGATCACAGTGTTTCCGTAGTGTAGTCGTTATCACATTCGCCTCACACATGAAAGGTCCCCGTTCCGAAACCGGGCGGAAAGATCTTGAAAAATTTAATATGGACCGAATACCTTACTCCTGTTCCTAACTCTTACGTTCTTCTGATCTTTTGACCTTTCACAGAAGAACAAACTCTCCTCTGAACATGCAAGAGAAAGCTCCAGAAAATATTTCCCCCCGAGGTGCTTTCGCGTGGGTGGCGAAGGTGTTAACCGTTGCACTGCGGAAACATCTCCACTTTCAGCACCAGATTACCAAAATTAAACCCAATGAGATCGGGATAAATGTTCCTCACATGCTCAGAGCAAAATATATGATTGATGGTCGACAGAAGAATGAACAAACTTCAGCACCAGGTCAGACGAAAATGTTCAGCGAGCATGTGGACTGCTGAATCGCACATTTCAGGAGTTAGTGGTGACAAAACAAATGGGTTTCGCTTAATGATTAAATGGGACATGAACCCACATCTTCAGAGGAGAACAGTGACGTGAACACAGCACCTTACACCGCTCGGCCACCCTGACTATTCAGTGCTGTGTGTGGCCACATGCAGGTTGATTTTGAACTATTGTGTCCTTTCACATGAAATAAACGAGGGCAGCAGGCGTATCTCTGCCTGCCACCGGGGAAACAGTGAGACAGACCTTGGAGCAAGGGTTTGGTTATTTCGATACAGCAAAGGAAATATTAATTCTGGAAGGACAATATCCAAAAGAACAATGACCAGTGAGCTCCCTCTGTGCTGAGTGGGAATGTGTTGGCTCACCTTAAACAACTTCTGTCCCACACTGAAAGTTCTCAATCCTTCTCCTCCGCTGACCTTTACAGAAATGTCACCAATCACCCAGCAACCGTGTTCACTTCCTCACAATGGGGCCACAGAGTCTCCTACCATCTCCCCGCAATCAGCGAACTCACCCTGTTTACAAAATTATACCTCGAACACGTGCCTGGCAAAGGGCAGGAGAAGCCAGATAGTCTGTAAGCTCGGTCTATCACAAAAAGTATTGGTATTCATGGTGATTACAGCAATTATTAATCGTCTCACAGACCTCAATTATTATTATGCGATGAATTGATCGAGGATTGAAACCAGGTTAGCGCACTGGATCTTAACCCCTTGACCGCCAGGGAACAGTTATGATACATGTCGATATATTTATATATATTTATATATGAACCTGAATGTCAATGGCTACCTACCTAGACCTCGTGGTGCCCACGGTAGTGTGTCTAACTTTGAGTGAGAGCAACGGTTCCACAGTGACACCTGTCATGTGTCCGACATGGTTATCGCTTGAACTATTGCAAGTTGTGCACCAGAGGGCACTGCAGTGGAAGGCTTGTAGCTTACCTGTTCAGGTGTGCCTGGCCTCGTATAAAAGGCAAGCCATCAGGTGTGATGCTCACTCTGTGGTTATCAATAAAGGCCGAAGGTCACTACAGTTCAAGCACTACACATTGTCTCGTGGAGTCATTATCAGAGCATCTGAAGGTATAACAATTGGCGACGCGATTACGGACCTTCACACGAAAATGGCTAAACTTGGTACGTTGCAGCAGTTCGCCGATGGTGATGATTGGGAAGCCTTTGTGGAGTGGCTTGTCCATTTCTTCACAGCAAACTATCTGGCAGGTGACAACCCGGTCACACTGGCTGATAAGTGCAGAGCTATCCTGCCAACCATTTGTGGGCCCACCTTCTACGGCCTCGTCAGGGACTTGCTGGCACCAGCGAAGACAATGACCAAGATGTACGAGGAGCTTGTAACACTGATCCAAGAACAACTCAAGCCCAAAGAGAGCATCTTCACAGCCAGACAGCTGTTTTATACACACCGACGGCCCGAAGGCCAGGAGATATAAATATGCTGCAGACCTCAGGAGGCTGGCGGCACCGTGGGATTTTTGTGACCACCTCACCGAAGCACTGCGGGATATCTTTGTCATCGGAATCGGCCACGAGGGCCTTCTTCATACGCTACTGTCAGCGGATACCAAAGTCACACTGCGGAAGGCCATCTCCGTGAGCCAAGCATTCATGACCTCGACCTGTGGCTCTAGGCGGATGACTCATCCTCAGGACTCAAACCCGGCAAGTACTGTGCACAGAGTGGTGCCTTTTAGAGGCTGGACTGTAGAAAGTGAACCTTCTCAGGGGAGAGAGAACAGGCCCCCGAGTGCCTTAACTCAGAATCCATGGTCAGATCAGCCATAATCTTATTGAATGGCAGAGCAGTATCGAGAGGCCGAATGGCCGACACCTGATCGTATTTCTTCTGTTCTTATGTTAATCATTTAAAGAGCTTAATCATTGATGAAGTTTTCTCCCCTATCTGACTTTATCCACTTTGTGTGTGGGAGACTGGTTTAAAATATTCACTGCTCATGCGACAAGGAATCTTGGGTGACTTTTGTTCAATTTATTTACAACAAAATAGCCTCCAAAATAATGTTTCCGCTTGGGCTTGAACCAGGGACTTTTCGCGCGTGAGGCGAGTGCGATAACCGCTACACTACAGAAACGGAGTGGTTAAAGTAATCTTAGGAATATAATCAGAGCTTTAACCTACACAGCGGGCCGATACTTCAGCAGCTGGTTTTCCGAGAATAGAATGACGATGTTGGAGTGGATTTTCAGACAAAGCAAAGCATGATGGGGTAAGCCACCACGAAATGAACTTTGTACCAAGAAGCCTATCTGCTGTCCCTGATATGAACTCTGCAGCAACAAATGACTCCTGGCCAGGTGCTTGCCACTGTTTCATCGAAAGCTTTGCAACAGAATAACTAACCACAAAGAAGATAAGGAGGAAGGGCCCGCAAACTCGCACCATGCTTTCAGGTTTTACTCGGACTAAAAAGTTGAATGTAAATTAATTGTGTTGCCATATGGATCGATTGGTTGTTTGTCAATTAATTTAAATGATTGTATTCCGCCCCCTGTAAACTGCTTAGAACCCTGCGGCACAAGGCACTCGGGGAGATCGCTGGATCTCAACTCTTCTCCCAGAGCTCTGTTAGCTATAAAGTAGTTTCTCTTACCTTACCAGAGTCTATGTGAATTTATTTTCACCAACAGCGGATGCAGAGAGGATGTTTCCACCGATGGGGGAGTCTGGAACTAGGGGCATGATCTTAGAATAAGGGGCCGCCCATTTAAAACTGAGATGAGGAGGAATTTCTTCTCTCAGAGGGCTGTAAATCTGTGGAATTCACTGTTCCAGAGAGCTGTGGAAGCTGGGAAATTGAATATATTTAGAACAGAAATAGACAGTTTCTTAAACAATAAGGGGTTAAGGGGTTATGGGCAGCGGGCGGGGAAGTGGAGCTGAGTCCATGATCGGATCAGCCATGATCTTATTAAATGGTGGAGCAGGCTCGAGGGGCCGTATGGCCGACTCTTGCTCCTATTTCTTATGTTCCTTTGACTTATACACATCAACCTCCTGGGCTTCACCATTGACAATGTAGAAGTGGGCAAGTCTGGCGAGCTCAGTCGGTAGAACATGAGATTTTTAATTTTAAGGTCATGTGTTCGAGCCCCACCTTGCGTGAATTATTTTCCTTAAACTTTTATGTTACTTTCACGCGTATTAACCCACACATTCAAAAAGTAGTTAGATTTGTCCCTTATGTCTAAAAGGATCAGGGGTATGGAGAGAAAGCAGGAAAGGGGTACTGAGGGAATGATCAGCTATGATCATAGTGAATGGTGGTGCAGGCTCGAAGGGCCGAAAGGCCTACTACTGCACCTATTTTCTATGTTTCTATGTTTCCCCTTGTGGGGGAATCTAGAACTTGGGGCACAGTTTCAAAATAAGGGGTCATAAGAACATAAGAAGTCGGAGCAGGAGTAGGCCACATGGTCCCTCGATCGTGCTCCACCATGCAATACGATCATGGCTGATCCCCATAACCCCTTATTCCCTGAAGGTTTAAGGGTCGCCCATTTAAAACGGAGATGAGGAGGAATTTCTTCTCTCAGAGGGTGGTGAATCTGTGGAGATCTCTGCCCCAGAGAGCTGTGGAGGCTGGGTCATTGAATATATTTCAGGTGGAGATGGACAGATTTTTGGACGAGGCCATATGGATTGAATTGGAGAACAGAAAAGGGGCAATCACACGACTGGGAATGTGCGGGACACCCCCGAACATCCAGAGAGAGATATAGGGTCTAGTTATTGTGATTCAGCAAGGAAACTATCGATCCTGGAGGACAAATACTCTGTTCCAAAGGAAACGGACCCAGCCTCTCCAATTGATCAGTTAATTAATGATGTTTTCGCGTGAAAGCAACAGAAAAGTTCAACAAAACTTATTTGCCCAACCCTGAACCCACGACCCTGAGATTAAAAGTCTAAAGCTTTACCGACTGAGCTAGCCTGGCTGGGCAAATGTGGCATCCTTAACGTATGTCAAATATTGTGGGTGGATTAATGATGATTGAAATTATGATTGAGTATCTCACAAACTTGAATTCTGGAGTTCATTCAGTTAGCATTTCTTTAATTGTGCAAAAGAAGATTGTGGGTTAATTAATGATGTTTTTCCATGAAAGCTGCATGAAATTTAAATAAATATAATCCCCTGACGTGGGGCTCGGACCCACGACCCTGAGATTAAAAGTCTCATATTCTACTGACTGAGCTAGACGGGCTCCCGCCCAACGCAGGTTTTTATCGCTCATTGCAGCCAGGCGCCTGTTGGCTCCGCCCCAGATGTTGAAACTTGCTGTTGAAACTTGTGTCGTGTTTATCACGTTTGCTTTACACGCAAAAGGTCCCTGGTTAAATCCCGGGCAGAAACTTTATGTTTAAACTTTCTGTGGATGAACAATCGGAGGCGAGTTTAGTCTCCCGGAAAATGCTGCCTGACCTGCTGAGATTTCCAGTATTTGCTGTTTTTATTTGCTATTTATTCTCCTGGCAAAAGGGGTCCCTTATTCATTAATTGCTCTTTATTTCACTTCAATAAATGGATAACGTTGACTGAGAGAAAACGGATCCACCGGGGACCTTTTGCGTGTGAGGCCAACGTGATATCCGCTACACTGCAGCCCATCAAAGGGCGAGAAACCACTGGATTTCAAGGATGAGCTGACAAATACCAGTGCAGTCTGGTCAACGTCACACCCTCCTTTCTTATTCAGCAGAGGCATGAACGGGAGTCAGACGCCACAAAGTTTCATTGAAGACACAAATACAAGTAACACTTGCAAATCTTTTCAGTGTAAAATTCTTTCACTTTATTTGAAATCCTATTGCGTTGAATCTGCAAATACGCACGGTGGGATATTATCTTCACTACTGATTGTATTTTGTGTGCACGATAGGAATAAC
The DNA here is from genome assembly GCF_044704955.1 of Pristiophorus japonicus. Taxonomy (NCBI): domain Eukaryota; kingdom Metazoa; phylum Chordata; class Chondrichthyes; family Pristiophoridae; genus Pristiophorus; species Pristiophorus japonicus. The sequence goes on from NW_027253324.1 coordinate 3,644,129, forward strand.
CGGTGCTGTTAAATTTTGATAATAAATTTGCCCCAGATCCCTGAAGACTTTGAACCAGAAAGCTAAAATACAGTGAGTAAAATGGGATATGGTTTTCGAGTTAAGATGCAAAGCACAGGACAAATGATTGAAGTATGGACTGTTCCTGCGTTAGCATTTGTTTGATTGTGCAACAGAAGGTGAGGGGTTAATTATTGATGGTTTCCCGTGAAAGCAAGAGAAAAGTTTAAGAAGAAATCATACGGTGCCTGTCAGCTGAGCGCTGCCTGTGATACCTGGTGGGAATGGGAGGGGATTTTAAAGCCCCTTGTATGTAGATCCTTCATATAGTAAAACATCTCCAGCTCACTGCGTAGGTCTCATGGTGCAACGGTAGTGTGTCTGAATACAAATCGGAAGGTTGTGTGTTCACATCACTTCGGGGTTACTGTTCTCTTGGATATTTTTCTTCCAGAATTATTATTTCCTTGGCTGTTTGGCAATAACCAGACCCTTGCTCCAAGGTCTGTCTAACTGTTTCCCCGGTGTCAGGCAGAGATACGATTTCTGCCCTCATTTATTTCATGTGATAGGACACAAAATTTCAAAATCAACCTGCAGGTGGCCATAGGCAGCACTGAATATTCAGGATGGCCGAGCGGTGTAAGGTGCTGTGTTCAGGTCACTGTTTCCTCTGGAAATGTCGGTTTATGTCCCACTTCTGACATTTCTTATATTTAATCATGAAGCGGAATCCATTTGTTTTGTCACCACCAACTTCTTAAAAGTACAATTCAGCAGTCCACCTGCTCGCTTAACATTTCCGTCTGACCTGGTACTGAAGTTTGTTCATTCTTTTGTAGACCGGTAATCATATGTTTTGCCCTGAGCATGTGAGGAACTTTTATCCCGATCTCATTGGGTTTAATTTTGGTAATCTGGTGCTAAAAGTGTAGATGTTGCTGCAGTCTAATGGTTAACACGTTCGCCTCACAAACGAAAGCACCTCGGGTGGAAATATTTTCTGAAGCTTTCTCATGCATGTTCAGAGGAGAGTTTGTTCTCCTGTGAAAGGTCAAGAGATCATACGAACTTAAGCGTTAGGAACAGGAGTCAGCCAATCGTCTCATTTTCAAGTTTTCAAGATCTTTCCGCCCGGTTTCGGACCGGGGACCTTTCGTTTGTGAGGCGAATGTGATATCTACTACACTACGGAAACACTGTGATAGAATCTATCTGAGGATAAAACCACAGGTCCAGCCTACACAGCTAGCCGAGAATTCAGGAACTTGTTTTAAGAGAATAGAATGACGGTGCTATATTTAGGAAGGCTTTAAGTGTGGCCTTCGACAGCGTGGACAATTTTCCACGCCGCGGGAACCTACTATCAGCAAGGGCAGACATCGATGACGATGTCCAACACCGCCTCCAGTGTGACAGCACAGCCTTCGATCATCTGAGGAGGAGAGTGTTTGAAGACCAGGACGTGAAATCTGGCACCAGGCTTATGGTGTGCAGGACGGTGGTGATACCTGCCCCGCAGTATGGCTCCGAGACATGGATTATATACAGCAAACATCTCAAATCACTGGAGAAATACCACCAGTGCTGTCTCCGCAAGATCCTGCAAATCCCCTGGGAGGACAGACGCACCAACATCAGTGTTCTCGCTCAGGCCAACATCCCCAGCACTGAAGCACTGACCACACACGACCAGCTCCGCTGGGCGGGCCACATTGTCCACATGCCCGACACGAGACTCCCTAAGCAAGCGCTCTACTCAAAATTCCGACACGGTAAGCGAGCCCCAGGTGAGCAGTATCATTTATTTCACACTATTGTATATAACTGTAGCTTACCATTCTATACATAACTGTAACTAGATATGACCTGTAACCACAAGCATACTTTACCACCAGGGATGCACTTGCAGGAGACACTGCATACCTGTTCCACACAGGTATATAAAGGCAGGTCTCAGGCAAGTTTGGCACTCAAGAGCTGTGAAATAAAGGTGCAGGTCAAGAGTGACCTTGAATTCAGCATGTGCCCCGTCTAAGTCTGTACTGCAGGGTCAGGACTTTAAAGTGGCGACGAGTTACGGGATCACAGAATCCACAGAATGGCTACCAACGGCTCAGATGAGAAATATAATGCTGGAGACAATTGGGAGGACTTTATAGAAAGGCTCCAGCAAAGCTTTTTAACCAAAGACTGGTTAGGCGACGATAAGGCAGACAAGAGAAGAGCCCATCTCTTGACCAGCTGTGGCTCGAAAACATACACCTTAATGAAGGACCTGCTGGCACCCGAGAAACCAGCAAGCAAGTCGTTTGAGGAGTTGCGCACACTGGTGAGAGACCACCTGAAGCAAGCGAGCAGCCTACATATGGCCAGGCACAGGTTCTACAACTACAGACGCTGTGTGGGCCAGAGCATTCCCGACTTTGTGGCGGAACCTCGGACGTTGGCTAGTTTATGTGTGTTCTCCAATGAACTAAGGAGAGAAGTACTGAGAGACTTTTTTTATTGAAGGAATAGGCCACGCAGGCATATTCCGAAAGCTTATAGAGACCAAGAACTTGACCCAAGAGGCAGCAGCACTGATTGCACAGACATTCTTGGCTGTAGACGAAGAAACAAGGTTGATCTACACTGCGGGTACGACAACTAACGAAACATCGCAACAAGGGGTTCACAGCTTGAAACAAGCCGCTAGCCCCACGCACAGATAAAGGCAGGAGAGCAGGGTTTCACAGCAGGCAGTGGCGCCAGAAGCCGATAAAGGGCCAAATGAACGGCCATTCACACCTCATCAACCCACAATGCGAGCAATCAACTTCAGAATGAGAGAAGCTCAAGAGAGATCAGCCAGACGCAGCTCATCCTTCGGAAACAAAGGAAGCGGTCTGTGCTAGAGATGTGGGGGAAGGCACTCAACAAGGGGGTGTCGATTTCAGCATGCTGTTTGCAGAAACTGCAACTTTCCAGGACATCTGCCTCACGTGCAAAAAAACAGCAGCTCGGCTGGTATACGAATCAGAAGGGTCGGAAAGCGGAATAGAATAAGGTGGGGACAGTGCCCGGGACACCGAGGTACAGCGGGTCAACACGATCAATGTCCACTGTTCTTACAACAAGACGCCACCAATAATGATGAGGATCCTACTCAACGGGATACCCGTCAACATGGAACTGGACACGGGAGCTAGTCAATCTCTCATGAGCGTTCAACAATTTGAACATCTGTGGCCGCACAAAAGCAACAGACCAAAACTCACAAGGATCGACACCAAACTAAGGACCTATACCAAATAAATCATCCAGTCCTTGGCAGCGCCATGCTCTCTGTCACACACAAACGGACAGTGAACCGATTTTCATGTGGATTGTCCCCCGAGATCTCCCAACATTGTTGGGAAGAAGCTGTCAGGCAAAACTAAATTGGAAATGGGATGATGCTCACACCGTGTCGTCAGAGGAACGGACCTCCTGCTCAACAGTTCAAAGTCGTTTTGAACATCTCTTTCAGCCTTCAAAGGGGCGAAAGTAAAAATCTACGTCACACAGGATGCCAGACCGGTCCATCACAAGGCGAGAGCTGTGCCTTATGTGAATGGGAAAAGATTGAACACGAACTGGACAGGCTTCTGCGGGAAGGCATTATCTCACCCGTGGAATTAAGCGACTGGGCAAGTCCCATCGTCCCCGTCATAGAAACATAGAAACATAGAAACATAGAAAATAGGTGCACGAGCAGGCCATTCAGCCCTTCTAGCCTGCACCGCCATTCAATGAGTTCATGGCTGAACATGAAACTTCAGTACCCCCTTCCTGCTTTCTCGCCATAACCCTTGATCCCCCGAGTAGTAAGGACTTCATCTAACACCCTTTTGAATATATTTAGTGAATTGGCCTCAATTACTTGCTGTGGTAGAGAATTCCACAGGTTCACCACTCTCTGGGTGAAGAAGTTTCTCCTCATCTCGGTCCTAAATGGCTTACCCCTTATCCTCAGACTGTGACCTCTGGTTCTGGACTTCCCCAACATTGGGAACATTCTTTCTGCATCTAACCTGTCTAAACCCGTCAGAATTTTAAACGTTTCTATGAGGTCCCCTCTCATTCTTCTGAACTCCAGTGAATACAAGCCCAGTTGATCCAATCTTTCTTGATAGGTCAGTCCCGCCATCCCGGGATTCAGTCTGGTGAACCTTCGCTGCACTCCCTCAATAGCAAGAATGTCCTTCCTCAAGTTAGGAGACCAAAACTGTACACAATACTCCAGGTGTGGCATCACCAAGGCCCTGTACAACTGTAGCAACACCTCCCTGCCCCTGTATTCAAATCCCCTCGCTATGAAGGCCAACATGCCATTTGCTTTCTTAACCGCCTGCTGTACCTGCATGCTAACCTTCAATGACTGATGTACCATGACACCCAGGTCTCGTTGCACCTTTCCTTTTCCTAATCTGTCACCATTCAGATAATAGTCTGTCTCTCTGTTTTTACCACCAAAGTGGATAACCTCACATTTATCCACATTATACTTCATCTGCCATGCATTTGCCCACTCACCTAACCTATCCAAGTCACTCTGCAGCCTAATAGCATCCTCCTCGCAGCTCACCCTGCCACCCAACTTAGTATCATCCGCAAATTTGGAGATACTGCATTTAATCCCCTCGTCTAAATCATTAATGTACAATGTAAACAGCTGGGGCCCCAGCACAGAACCTTGCGGCACTCCACTAGTCACTGCCTGCCATTCTGAAAAGTACCCGTTTACTCCTACTCTTTGCTTCCTGTCTGATAACCAGTTCTCAATCCACATCAGCACACTACCCCCAATCCCATGTGCTTTAACTTTGCACATTAATCTCTTGTGTGGGACCTTGTCATGAAGCCTGATGGATCCGTAAAAATCTGTGGGGATTATAAGTCTACCATAAACTGAGTCTCCCTACAGGACCAGTACCCGCTGACCAGAGCGTAGGATCAATTTGCCACATTGGCTGGAGGAAAACTTTTCTCGAAACTAGATCTCACATCTGCGTATATGATGCAAGAACTGATCAAAGAGACTAAGCTACTCACCACCATCAACACACATCGAGGCCTTTTCATGTACAATCGATGCCCATTCGGCATCAAGTCGGCAGCTGCTATATTCCAGCACAAAATGGAGAGTCTGCTCAAGTCCATCCCGGGGACGGTTGTATTTCAAGACAACATACTTATCACGGGCAGGGACACCGACTTCCATCTCTGCAATTTGGAGCAAGTACTAAGTCGATGGGATCGGGTAGGCCTAAGAGTTAAGAAATCCAAGTGTCTGTTTCTCGCGCCCGAGGTTGAATTTTTGGGCAGAAGGATTGCCGCTGATGGAATCTGCCCAACAGAATCCAAAACAGAAGCAATTCGCCTGGCACCCAGGCCCCGGAATGTCTCAGAACTGCGCGCCTTTCTCGGGCTACTCAATTACTTTGGGAACATTATGCAGACATAAAGCACGCTGCTAGAGCCTCTCCATGTGCTACTCAGGAAGGGGTGCGATTGGTTTTGGGGGGAGACCCAGTAACGCGCCTTCAATAAGGCATGCAACCTTCTATGTTCGAACAGTGTTTTGGTTTTCTTTGATCCAGGTAAAAAGCTAGTTCTCACATCTGATGCGTCAGCGTATGGGGTCGGGTGCATTTTACAACATGTCAATGATGCGGGTAAATTACAACCCATAGCTTCCGCCTCCAGGTCACTTTCGGGGGCGGAGCTCGGGTACTGTATGGTTGAGAAGGTGGCGCTCGTGTGCGTGTACGGTGTCAAAAAGATGCACCAATACCTTTTCGGGGCCAAGTTCGCGTGAGAAACTGACCACAAACCCCTCACGTCCCTGCTATCCGAGTGCAAGGCAATAAACGCCAACGCCTCGGTGCGCATTCAGCGGTTGGCACTCATGCTAGCGTCTTACGACTGTACAATAAGGCACAGACTTGGCACAGACACCTGTGCCGACGCGCTTAGTAGGCTATCCCTGGCGACCACGGAAGGGTCCGACGAACAGGACTGTGAGATGGTCATGGCAATCAATGCCTTTGAATCCACAGGTTCATCCATGACGGCTCGCCAAATCAGAGCTTGGACGACCAGCGACCCCACGTTATCCTTCGTCAAAAGATGTGTTTTAACTCGTGACTGGGCAGAGACTCGTGATGCCTGCTCCGAGGAGATCAAACCTTTCCATAGGCGCATGCATGAACTATCACTACAGGCAGACTGCCTGACGTGGGGCAGCCGAGTAGTTATGCCCTTGCGAGGTAGAGAGCGTTTGTCCCGGAGCTCCACTGCGAGCAGCCAGGGATCATCCTGATGAAGGCCATAGCCAGATCCCACGTCTGCTGGCCTGGCATTGACGCGGACTTGGAGCTCTGCGTCCGTCGATGCACCATTTGTGCCCAACGCAGTAATACCCCCTATGAGGCCCCTCTAAGCCCCTGGCCCTCGCACACCAAACCGTGGTCGCCGGTGCATGTAGACTATGCGGGCGCATTCATGGGCAAAATGTTCCTCGTAGTCGTTGATGCATTTTCAAAGTGGATCGAATGCACCATTTTAAACTCGAGCACCACCTCCACCATTGTGGAGAGCCTGAGAACCATGTTTGCTACGCCCGGAATCCCTGACATATTGCTCAGTGATAATGGTCCGTGCTTCAACAGCGCAGAATTTCAAGATTTCATAGTTGACCACGGCATAAATCACGTTCAGACGGCACCATTCAAGCCGGCATCCAATGGCCAGGTGGAGCGAGCAGTGCAAATCGTGAAACAAGAATGCTAAAAATCCAAGGTCCCACGCTGCAGAGCCGCGACTGCTGATGACAAACAGACCTCGTCCGCATTCGTTGACTGGGTTTCCCCCCGCGCAACTATTGATGAAACGAACCTTAAAGACGAGACTCCCTTTAATCCTCCCAGATATGCATGAAATTGTTGAGGCAAAGCGCCGGAAGCTAACTGAGTACGATGACCGAAATTCGAGGGGGAGGTGGAATGTGATAGAGGACAAAGTGTTTTGTGCTCAACTATGGCCGGGGTCCCAAATGGTTTGCAGGGACAGTAACAGATAAGGAAGTAAACAGGCTACTGTGGTACAAATGTACAATGGCCAAACCTGCCGGAGGCATGTAGGCCAAGTAAAAAGTAGATTCACTGATAACACTGCAGAACCAGAGGCAGACTACAAATTGGAACTCACACCACACCTGGTGGACAGACAGAGGGAACAACCTGAGAAAGGGCAGTCTCAAACGACTGCCCAGGCGAGATACCAGCAATCACACCGAAAGAAAAACAGGCACCAAGGCAAACAACTGAACCACAACTAAGACGCTCCACGCGAGAGCGGAGACCACCTGAGAGACTGAACCTATAAAGACAATAATACCTTGGGGGAGGGTTATGTCATGTATCTCACACTACAATATATAACTGTACCTTACCATGCTATACATGACTGTAACTAGATATGACCTCTAACCAAAGCGTACTTTACCACCAGGGTGCACTTGCAGGAGACACTGCATATCTGTTCCACACAGGTATATAAAGGCAGGTCTCAGGCAAGACTGGCACTTGAGATCTGTGAAATAAAGGTGCAGGTCCAGAGTGACCTTGACTTCAGCATGTGCCTCGTGCATGTCTGTACTGCAAGGGTCAGGATTTTACAGGCAGAGGAAACGTTTCGGGCACACACTCAAAACCTCCCTGATAAAATGCAACATCCCCAGCGGCACCTGGGCGTCCTTGTTCCTCGGGTTGAGTTGCCTGTGCTGCGTGATCCATGCCGGATCGATCATCCTCTGCCACGTGGTTTGTCACAGCACGTTTGCACATTCACTGGAGGTGCCCCATCTTTGTGCAGCCTTTGCACACGTAGTGCTTGAATCGACATTAATGAGCACGATGATTACCCCCGCAGCACCAACACGGTGCTCATAGATTCACATTCACCCCCGATGGCGCACTCTGAGTCATCACAGGTCTTGCAGCCACAGACGTATAGGCCCTGCCATATGCAGTTCGGCCTGCTAGCGACATCATTTTATGCACAGTACTTGCCGGTGAGCTTCGATGTTGAGAAGGTATCTGTTTCGTGTTATCGTCCGTGGCCATGTAAGCCTGGGCGATCGCGATGGCCCTGCTCAGGTCTAGGGTTTCAGCAGCCAGCAGCTTTCGAAGAATGACCTCGTGACTGATGCCCAGCACGGAAAAGTCCCACAGCATTTGCCCCAACGCAGCTGCAAAATCGCAAGTTCCCGTGAGGTGTCTCAGGTCGGTGACATAATCCGCCAGGTCCTGGTCCCTGGAGCGATGGTGCGTGTTAAAACGATATCTGACCATGAGGATACTCTCCTTCGGCTTGAGGTAGTCGCAAACCAGTGTGCACAAATTTGAATATTCCTTCTCCGTTGGTTTTGTCGGTGTGAGCAAATTCTTGATGAGGCTGTATATTTTAGGCCCACAGACGGTGAGGAGAACCGCCCTGTGCTTCGCCATGTTAGTGTCTCCTTCCAGCTCGTTGACCACAAAGTACTGGTCGAGCTGCTCGACGAAGGCTTCCCAATCATCACCCTCTACGGATCTCTCTAATGTTCCAACAACCGCCATGGTTGCGTGAAGATTCGTATTCTGTTACTCGTCGCCAATTGTTGTGTATAGAAGAACTCCCCGAGGCTGAGTACTGTGACCTAAACTTAGTGTGACCTTAATCTTCTTTATTACAACTCCAGAGTGTCTGAACAACATGGCAGCCTACCTTTTATATTGGCCCTATGTGGGCAGGTGACCATTAGGACTCCAACAGTCGCGCCCTCTGGTGGCAAGTATTACAGAGTTACATACATCACATAATTGTTATCGTGAAGAAGTTATAACTCCAATGAATGCATATATCGTGCGAAAGGAGCCTGTTTGTAGGACAAGGCTACATATCAGGAAGGAGTGTAGTTAGATGACAAGGGAAGTGATACTCTGATTATAAGTTTGATGAATTAAAGAGTAAATGCTGGAATCAATGAGCACGCCAGGCAGCATCTGTGGAGAGAGAAACAGAGTTAACGTTTCAGGTTAATGACCTTCCATCAGAAGTTGGGCAGTTATGTTCGGTAATGCTATTAAAAGTTTCAATTGTCACGTAGCAGGGGTAAGGAAAAGATATAAAATGTGGCATTTGGAACAGATAGTTTAGAATCCGATTATTGTTTGATCAATTTGTACACCGACCTGGGAAAGGTAACATGTTTGAGTTCTTCGGCTAACATTCGCAAGGTTTGGGTGTAAGTACTGTTGTTAAGTGTATGTTTAATTATTGTCTGCTTAATAACTCTGACATTTAATGTTGCGGACCCTATTACTGCACTGCGTGTGTTCCAGCTCTGTTTGGAGCACCGACCACTTCAATCCGTTGCTTACAGGGACAGTTGGATTAACCGTTTCTTTGTTTGGTGAAATTTCAAAGATTGAAAGCGGCGCACCTCAATCTGGTCACCGACTCACGAACCGCTACACGCTGCTCCCGTGAGATGGAAGCCAGATACTGTTTCCAGCTTGAACGCAGGTACAAGCAGAACTCATTCATAGAAACTCCAAGTCCCTGAGGCACCTGATTATTTGCACCGAACTCCTTCGCAAAGAGTTCCAGTTCGTGTGGGGTGATTTGGGCACATCTTTCCCCACACGACAACACTTCAAACATAACTCAACGTCTGTGAAGCGCTTTGGGGCGTCATGAGTTCCTGAAAGGTGTTGTAGAAATGCAAGTCCTTCTTTGCAAAAGTTCGATGCAATTTCAAAATTCTTGGCGAAACTGAGGGCTCGTCCAGGATTTGAACCCGGGACCTCTCGCAAAATTTAAGTAACAACCTCAAAGCAAGAATCATATCCCGAGACCAAAGAGCCAACTGTTTACCGAATGTGTAGATAAGATGTAACCATTATTGAAGCATTTTTGGTGTGTTGCTGTTCTTGATCGGAGGAGCACATGAGACGGAATCAGTGACTTTGCTTTTTCGACCTGTCTTCTGAAGCACCGCACGGTCCCACTCCAACAGTCAATGAGCTGTTGGGACATCAGTGTATCCAGGCTGCAAGTGGTCACCCCGAGCGCAGCAGAGGGGGTCCTGCATTAGTTCTGGGTGGGGACAGTATATTTCCCCTTCTCTCTTCCTCTTGTCAATATCCCTGTGCTTTGGTTTCTCTATTTATTCCACTGTCTCAGTTTCTAGTGTTTAAAAGGGAACAAAAGGTGAAATGGTTGTCATTGTGGAACAATTTATCTCTCTCAAAGTTAGACACACTACCGTTGCACCATGAGGTCTCGGTAGGTAGCCGTTGATAATCAGGTTCATATATAAATATATATAAATATATCAACATGTATCGTAACTGTTCCCTGGTGGTCGAGGGGTTAAGATCTGGCGCACTAACCTGCTTTCAATCCTCGATCAATTCATCGCATAAAAATAATTGAGGTCTGTGAGACGATTAATAATTGCTGTAATCACCATGAATACCAGTACTGTCATGTATCTCACACTACTGTACATAACTGTACCTTACCATGCCATACATGATTGTAACCAGAGATGACCTGTAACCACAAGCTTACCTTACCACCAGGGGTGCATTTGCAGGAGACACTGGAGACCGTTCCCAGACAGGTATATAAGGACAGGTCTTAGGCAAGTGTGGCATTCGAGAGCTGTGTAATAAAGGTGCAGGTCCTGAGTGACCTTGACTTCAGTATGTGCATCGTGTGAGTCTGTACTACAGGGTCAGGACTTTTCAGTGGCGACGAGTTACGGGATTACAGAATCCACAGAATGGCGTCCAACGGCTCAGATGTAAAATACAATGCTGGAGATAATTGGGAGGACTTTATAGAAAGGCTCCAGCAAAGCTTTGTAACCAAAGACTGGTTCGCAACAATAAGGCAGACAAGAGAAGAGCCCATCTCTTGACCAGCTGTGGCTCGAAAACATACGCTTCAATGAAGGATCTGCTGGCACCCGAGAAACCAGCAAGCAAGTCGTTTCAAGAATTGAGCACACTGCTAAGAGACCACCTGATGCCAGCAAGCAGCCCACACATGTAAGCTACCTCGGACCCGTGCCAATAGTCCCCGGACGCCGAGCACAGGCTCAGGAAAACCCCGGGGGAGAGGGTATCCCGTTCACTGGGCCTGCCAACAACACTGAACAAGTGCCCGGTCTGAAACTTTCCAGTGTCATAACTTGCAAATGGAACATCCAACAGTCAGGTTGACCGAGCGGTCGAAGGCGCTGCGTTCAGGTCGCAGTCTGCTCTGGAGGCGTGTGTTCAAATCCCACTCCTGACATCCAGTGTTTTTAATTACAAACTCATTTGTTTGGACACCACTCTCAAGTGCTTTGGGACATCCATCGAACTTAATAAAACGACCCCACTTCAATTGCAAACAGTGATATCAAAGTTACTTCCCAAACCGGGAATCGATTACGGGTGGCTGCAACGAAAGTAATGGTTTTGTGAAGCATTGAAAGGTGCCCTCGAAATGTCTCGCGCTGCTCATTTCAAAACACGGTTATAATTTGTTTCAGTGCAAAAGAAGGCAGGCTCAAATTCCGACTCCTGCTCCTGGTTCTTGTGTTCTTATACAGAGCACAGAACAAATGATTAAATGATCAACTCTCCCTCAGTCGCATTTCTTTCATTGTGCAAAATAATTTATGGGTTAATTAATGATGTTTTCCTGTGAAAGCAACATAAAAATTTAAGGAAAATAAATCTGCCAACGTGGGGCTTGAAGTGACAACCCTGAGATTAAGAGTCTCATACACGACGAACTGAGCTAACCCGGACTGCTTAAGTTGCGTCGTCCTGTCGCTGATGGCTGCCAGGGGCCTGTTGGCTCCGCACCATGGGTTTATCTCGAACTTCAAACCTCGAAACTGGTTCTCCTGATTTCCAAGCCACTTGCATTGCGGAACCTTCATTTCGACGAACATCTCCAGCTTAATGTGTAGGCCTCGTGGCGGAACGGTAGTGTGTCTTACTTTAAATCCGAAATTTGTTTGTTCAAATCAGGTCGGGGTCACTGTTCTGTCAGACATTTTTTTTCCAGGATTAATATTTTTTTTTCTGTTTGGCAATAACCAGACCCTTGCTCCAAGGTCTCTCTCACTATTTCCCCGGTGTCAGGCAGAGATACGCCTGCTGTCCTCATTTATTTCATGTGACAGGAGACAAAAGTTCAAAATCAACCTGCAGGTGGCCACACACAGCACTGAGTAGTCAGGATGGCCTGACTATTATCCCTACCACAGTGGATAACCTCATATTTCATACATTATACGCCATCTGACAAATTACTGCCCAGCCACTGAGCCTATCGATATCGCTTTGCAGATTGTTTGTGTCCTCCTCACAACTTGCTTTCCCACCGATCTTTGTACACCTTGGCTACATTACCAACATGCAGAGCACAGAACCAATTATTGACCGACTGACTTTCAGTCAGTTAGCATTTCTTTCATTGTGCAAAAGCAGATTATCGATTCATTAACGATGTTATCCCATGAAAGCAAAATAAAAGTTAAACGAAAATAATTTGCACACTTGAAAGGAATATTTTTGGTTGGTGCAATTCCGGTCAGAGAAATGTTGTGAAAGGAACTTTTTGTAGAGAGAGGGATTGAGTATTCCAGCTTATTGCTGAACACTTCTCTCTGGGCATAGAACTCGGCACCAGTTTCTTCTCGTGTAGCAGTTATCACATTCGCCTCACACGCGAAAGTTCCCCGGTTCAAGCCTGGGCGGAAACATTATTTCTGAAACAAAAACTGGTTTTAAATGTTCATTGTTCATGTGACAATGGGCTCCTTCCGTGCTGCAAACTTCTCTGATTCCATGATGAGCAAGGAACATTTAAAACCAGTCTCCTAAAATACAGAGTCTGTAAAATCAGAAAGGGAATAAAACTTCTCAATGATTCAAGTTTAACAAATTATTAAAATTAAGTTGCTGAAGTTTCGACTGTCCCTCAGTGATCATGTTAGCATTTCTTACAATCTGCTAAACAATGCTATCGGTTAATATCAGCAGATACAAGCCGCATTTCAAACCCGGAATCAACTTATTCATTATTCACCCTTCCCAGTTCAACTGCACAGATGGTTATTTTTCTCCATCCCAGAAACTCAAATCCAACTTCTGACATTCCTTATTTCGAATTACCAACTCATTTGTTTTGACACCACTCTGAAGTGCTTTGGGTCATCTGTGTAATTGAATTAAATTACTTCACTTTAATTAAAAACGGTGGTAGCAAAATTACTTCTCCAACTGTGAATCGAACCCCGGTAGCTGTCGTGATCAGAATGTTTTTGTGAAGCATTTAAATATGCTCTCTAAAAATCTTGCATTCCTAATTTACAAATAGGGTTACCATTTGTTTCAGTGTGAAAGAAGGAGATTGAAAATGACAACAAAAACACCAGGCAGCGACTACATTAAGAAAAATTCAAACTTTTCACAAAGTTGGTTTTACGAAGTAACGGCTGAGCTAAAGTTGGCACTAACCAGTCCCATCAGAATTTTAAATGTTTCTATGAGATCCCCGCTCATCCTTCTAAATTCCAATGTATAAAGGCCCAGTTGATCCAGTCTCTCCTCATATGTCAGTCCGGCTTGCCCCTTATCCTTACACTGTGTCCCCTGGTTCTGGACTTCCCCAACATCGGGAACATTCTTCCTGCATCTAACCTGTCCCGTCCCGTCCAAATTTTAAATGTTTCTATGAAATCCCCTCTCATCCTTCTGAACTCCAGTGAATACAGGCCCAGTTGATCCAGTCTCTCCTCATATGTCTGTCCTGCCATCCCGGGAATCAGTCTGATGAACCTTCGTTGCACTCCCTCAATAGCAAGAAGGTCCTTCCTCAGATTAGGAGACCAAAACTGAACAGAATATTCCAGGTGGTGCCTCACCAAGGCCCTGTACAACTGCAGTAAAACCTCCCTGCTCATATACTCAAATCCCCTCGCTATGAAGGCCAACATACCATTTGCCTTCTTCATCGCCTGCTGTACCTGCATGCCAACTTTTAATGACTGATGAACCATGACACCCAGGTCTCGTTGCACCGCCCCTTTTCCAAATCTGCCGCCATTCAGATAATATTCTGCCCCAGTGTTTTTGCCCCCAAATTGGATAACCTCACATTTATCCACAGTATACTGCATCTGCCATGCATTTGCCCACTCGCCTAACCTGTCCAAGTCACCCTGAAGCCTCCGAGCGTCCCCCTCAAAGCTCACACCGCCACACAGTTTAGTGTCATCTGCAAACTTGGAGATATTACACTGTTACATGTTCATTACATGTTACAATGAACATTCTGAATTAGACACATCAAGTAAAGTGCGTGCAAGGGGGAATGATTCAACAATTAACATAAGTACGCAAGTAGCAGGAGCCGGCCATTCGGCCCCTCGAGCCAGCTCCACCATCCAATAATATCGTGGCTGTTCTGATCCTGCACCCCTGCTCTTTTTATACTCCTCTCGAGTTTCTGCAGTGTCGAGTTCTCGCTATCTGTCCTAAGCTTCCCTTTTTCCATTATCTTACCCTGTGTGTCCCTTGAGGAATTTTTATCCCCCATCTGACTTTACTCACTCGGTGTTTTAGGAGACTGGTTTAAAATGTTAATTGCTCATCATGGATTCAGAGAAATGTACAGCACGGAAGGAGGCCATTCGGCCCATCGTGTCCGTGCCAGCCGACAAACAGCTCCCCAGCCCAGTCCCACTTTCCAGCTCTCGGTCCGTAGCCCTGTCGGGTACGGCACTTCAGGTGCACATCCAGGTACATTTTAAATGTGCTGAGTGTTTCTGCCTCTATCACCCTTTCAGGCAGTGAGTTCCAGTGATTTCCCCTCGTATCCCCTCTAAACCGTCGACCAATTACTTTAAATCTGTGCCCCCTGGTTGTTGACCCCTTTTCTAAGGGAAACAGGTCCTTCCTGTCCACTCTATCCAGGCCCTTCATAATGTTGTACACCTCAATCAGGTCTCCCCTCAGCATCCTCTGTTCCAAGGAAAACAAACCCAGCCGATCCAATCTCTGCTCAGAGCAGTCCGGCAACATCCTCATAAACTTCCTCTGTACCCTCTCCAGTGCAATCACGTCCTTGCTGTAATGTGGTGACCAGAACTGCATGCAGTACTCTAGCTGTGGCCGAACAGTTCAAGAATAACCTCCCTGCTCTTGTATTCCAAGCCTCTGTATAATCGATCTGGACAGCAGCCTGTACTGTCGAGAGGTGATCATGGGAGCCTGAGCCTTCGTGGAATCGGAGAGGAGGAAGCTCTCTGCTGATCAACATGCAGTCACCCACAATTCCTCATTCTTTAGGCGGGACTGTGTTACTGTAAGTTGGGGTGGATTCGTGAAAGAGTCCATGTCATTACTGGCTTGCAACAAAAGCTATTTACCCAACGTGGGGCTCAAACCCCCAATTCTGAGATTAAACGTTTTATGTTTGACCAATTGAGCTAGCTGGGCTTGGCAAAGCTATGGATCCTTGTTGTATCTCAGATGTTGTGGGTGGATTAAGGATTGAAATAATGATTGAGTATCTCACAGACTTGAATTATTTTTGCCAACTTGTCATCGGGAACATTCTTCCTGCATCCTCGTGAACCTTGTCTGAACTGCCTACAATGTAAGTATATCCCTCCTTAAAGAAGGAGACCAAAACAGTTAGCATTTCTTTCATTGTGCAAAAGAAGATTAATTCTCGTGAAAACAACATAAAAGTTTAAGGAATATAATTCAACCGACGTGGGGCTCGAACCCATGACCCTGAGAATAATAACCTCATGTTCTACCGACTGTGCTAGCCGGGCTTCTCAACATCACTACAGTCAATCCCCTTCAGTTAGTGGTCAATGGTGATCCCAGGCTGTTGATGGCGGGGGATTCGGCGATGGTAATGCCGTTGATAGCCGGCCCTGCTGAAGTTGCATCTTCCTGTCGCTGATTGCTGCCAGGCGCCGTTGGCTCCGCCCCGTGGGTTTATCTCGAACTTCAAACCACGAAACAGGTTCTCCTGAATTCCAAGGTGTGTACGGAGATCAACCATCAAAAGCTCTGTCATTAAGCACAGGGGGTCCGCCAATTTTCTGATCGCAATGCGCTTTCAGTCCTTGTCCTTAAAATTGCGGACGTGTAAATTGGGGAGTTTAATGACTTTGAAAGGAACATTGTTGTTTGGTGCAGTTCCGGTCAGAGAAATGTTTGTGAAAGGAACGTTTTGCAGAGAGAGGGATTGGGCGCCTGTTGGCGGAAACATTTTTGAAATGAAAACTTGTGGACGATAAAATGGAACAAGAGCAGTCCGGGGTACATTGTCACATGATGCAAGCTATCTCGGACCCGGACCAAAGCTCCCCGTACACCGAGCACAGGCTCAGGAAAACCCCGGGTAGAGGATATCCCGGTCACTGTGCCTTCCAGCAACACTGAACAAGTGCCCGGTCTGAAACTTTCCAGAGCAATAACTTGTAACTAGAGCATCCAACAGTCTCTTGGGATCCCTT